>NC_134852.1:194990287-195290287 GCF_049852395.1 Peromyscus maniculatus bairdii
AGTTCTATGTCTGGATCCACAGGCAGCAGGAAGAGACTGAGACACACTAGCCGGACTTGAGCTTCTAAGACCTCAAAGTTTGCCCCCAGTGGCACACCTCCTCCAACAATGCCACACCTACTCCAGCAAAGGCACACTTCCCCATAGTGCCGGTCCCTATGAGACCATTTTCATTCAAACCATCACAGACCTCAACACACACCTGAGTAGGAACTGGAATCTATTTGCTTGTGACTCTTCGACTTCCAGAAGGTTCCCAGAACTCTGAGAAAGTAAATGTCTGCTCATACAGCCCCCAAACTATGGTACTTTGTTATGTATCCCTAACAGACTAAGCCACACTCTCGAGAAAAAATATTACAAAAGGAAGAATTTCTTCCAGATGCCATTCTGCTACTTACTGGCTCAGGGTTCTTGTACAGATTTTTGCTTGTGAACATGAGTGCCATTGGTAAAATGTGGATCCCAGCACCCATCACAGAGTTGGGGATCAAGAGAGAAGTTTAGAAAACGTTAGATGTAAAGACACTCACCTCCAGTCAACATCTTGGTGTGATCATTTGAAAAATAAACCCCTCCCCCATCAAGACCACCTCCTCTGGAGGTACAATTTGAATTACTTTGGGAGCTGATAGCAGATTGGTCATCTCCTACCACCTGCTCTTTGGAGAGAATTACCAATCTGTTAAACATTAAAAAAAGCACCCACCCTCCCGGGATGGGCAGACATAGGTAATGTCCATGTGCACATTCCAAGGACAGATGGGTCCCCCAAGGCTATAACTCACATCCGGAGCCACTGCTTGAGGGGCAGCCTTGAGAACCCCATAGAGGAGTCCGTGTGGTCAGTTTCCCAGATCACATCAGAGACAGGAGAGATTTACAGCTTATCTCAAAACATCCCAAGCAGCGATGTCAATTCCAGACAAGCACCGGGAGAAGGTCCTCCGTGCCAAATATCAGGCCTCGCTTCTAACGATCAGCTGCCTGGCCGTTGACCTCAGCGTTTCGCCGTGTGCTGCCTCCTCGTGAGTGCACATCTGGACTCACAACTAAGAGCGAGCACTATACATTTTTCTTGTTGTTGACATATGGCTCTCCCGGGGCCCAGCAGGTTGGGCCAGCACAGACACTTCCAGCATCCTGACCTCAAAGATCCCGCATTCTCTGGAATGACAGAGGGAAGGTTTCCAAGTCTGTGAGCCGCTGTCAGCTAAGAATCCAGGCATGCTGAGAGGGGACTCTTCCGCTCATCGCTGCCCTGCTGCAGCCGTGGAGGGGAGGTAGAAAATGTGATTAACATGTAACTGTAAAACGCCGCTGCCATCAAAAAAAGAAGTGAGAAATGTTCACATAAGTAATAGCTGCACTCATGGCCACGCCAAGCTGCAAAGCCCCAGCCTGTTAAGCCGCAGCCATATTGTTCCACCACCTCTGCATTTGCCAGGAGCCAGTCACTGACTAATGGCAGAAGAGATCCTGGCTGCAATAGCTCACCAGGGTCTCCAACACCCTTGCATTGGACTTTCAAAAACAAAACAAAACAAACCCCCCCAAAACAAAAACGACCCAAAGATGTATCCTGCAGGGGGATACGTCTCAAAGGCCGGGGTTTATTCTCAAGGGCAGAGTGTAGTCGAGTTTGATGTGCTAGAATTAATTTCTTTTCTTTTAGATTTACTTTTTTGTTTTGAATTCTGTGTATGTGCGCGCCTGTGTGTGGATATGTACTAGTGAGCACAAGCGCCCACAGAGGATGCCAAAGGTGCTGGAACTCTTGGGACTGGAGATGAGCAGATGTGGGTGCTGGGAGCCCAGGTCCCCTGCAAATGCCCTGTACACGCCTAGTCGCGGAGCCGCCTCTCTCCAGCCCGGTTGGTTTCTAAGATAAAGGAATCGCACTGTGAGGAAAATGGAGGGGTGGGCAGGGAGGGAAAATGTACAGGAGTGTATCCATCCAACTTGTGTTCTGAAGTGATTTTCTAACCAGGAGACAAGGAAATTGTTAAGACAAGACAAAGAGCCACACAACTAGAAAGCTGAGGTCAGGAAGTTATCTCCTGTGCTAATATGCTTGAGATTATTTCTTGCTTTCTCTTCTATCAGGTTCAGTGTATCTGGATTTATGTTGAGGTCTTTGATCACTTGGACTTGAGTTTTGTGCAGGGTGTTAGGTATGGGTCTATTTGCATTCTTCTACAGGCCAACATCCAGTGAGACCAGCATCATTTGTTGAAGATGCTTTCTTTTTTTCCACTGTATAATTTTGACTTCTTTATCAAAAATCAGGTGTCCATAGGTGTGTGGATTTATGGTTTGATGCAGACCCACAGCCAAATATTAGGATTAGAAAGGAGTGTAGGAGCCAGAGGGGTTAAAGATACCACAGGAAGGCTCATACAATCAACTAACCTGGGCTCATAGGAGTTCACAGAGAGTGAGCCCAATCCAGGGAGCTCTCAGGGGTCTGACCTAGGCACTCTGCATGTATGTCATGGTGATATAGCTTGATCCTCTGTGGGACTCTGAACAGTGGGAATAGGGGCTGTCTTTAACTCTTTTAGTGGCTTTTGGGAGCCTATTTATTTCTCATACTGGGTCCCCTTGCCCAGCCTTAATACATGGGGAGGTCCTTAGTCTTTCTGCAACTTGATATGCCATGTTTTGTGGATACTCATGGGAGACCTGCCCTTCCTGAACAGAAACAGATTGGGGAGTGGGAACAGAGTGGGGTTGGGGGAGGGACTGGGAGGAGAGGAGGGAGGGGAAACCCGTGACCAGGCTGTAAAACAAACAAACAAACAAATAAATTTATAAGAAAAGAAAAGTTGACCTCTTGCCGGCCTCACCTCACCAGGGAACACCCTCAGCAGGGAACAGACAGCAGCCCTGGGTGGCAATGAGCCTGGGGAGTTGACGATTCAGAAAACAGAGTTTCATTGTGGCTATGTGAGCCAAGGACCAATGGTTACAACAGCCTGGATAGTGTAGAGTGTGTCCAAAAACTCACACTACAAATCCACACATCTCTCCGTGGCAAGTTAAAACAAATCTCAGTTTCCACTGTTTCGAAGAATCTCCTGAGGTCAGTGCATGGGGTGGGGTGGACGGTGGGGGTTGGAGTGGGGTGTGCTCAGCTCATGGTCCTTTCTGAGCTTGGGCTGCTTAGAATTAGTAGGTGTGAACCACAGCATCCACTTTGATATCTCCGAGTCAAATTTCTCGGCAAGTGGAAAGTTGTTCAGCAGGGAGTCGTTGAGGCAAGGACCGTTACAGGTGCATCATCAGCATCATGCCATGTTGGGAGGAGATGAGACTTACATCATCCATGTGAGCCAACCGTCCTTTCCTGCAGAAGGTTCCAGCTTCCCGGGGCTTTGCCTTCTGCACACATCCTCAGGGGTTCTCTCTCATTGTCGTGTTAGCAGTAGCCTCCCCACCTCGGTGCTGCTGAGCCCCTGCGCCCATTCTTCCGTGAGGGTTTCTGGCTCACTGTTCTTAGGTGGCCCTGTTTTGCTGTTTCAGAGATAACATTCTTGCTTTATCTTGTACTTACAAATGCATTCTCTTGTTCGGTGTCACTGCTCGAGTCTTCTTGATTCATTTTGTTCTATTATCATCCGCAACCCACTTTCTTGACTAAAGGCTCAGTAACAAGAATCAGGCCTCCAGGTTCATTGGTGGAACCACACAGACAGGAGAATGTTCTGTCTATCGGACACTGACCGACCTAGACTGAAGGGCCTCCTGGCCCACTCCATGGGGCAGCACCGTGCGCTTGGCTGCTTGATTGCTTGACACAGCTATCAATGTGACCTGGGCCTGAGTCCTCTAACTCTTACTACTGTGGGACAAAGCCAAGAACATGCCCATCTCAAGCCTCCATCTTTTAGTGTGTGACACAGACAGATAGGTGTAGACCCTGCTTAGTCTGTGTCAGAGAAAATAAGCAAGCTCACACTCGGCACCGTACCAGCAACACTCCCAGGGACCAGTGAAGAAGAGCGTCTGCGTTCTTTGTAGTAAGGGAAGAGTTCTGTATCTTGACTGCAGTGGGAGCAGCACAGGTTTACCCACGTGAGGAAGTGGCACACCCAGTGTCCGTTTCCTGGCTCCGGCTTGTACTACAGTTGCACTCTGGAGCAGGATTCAAGGGGGGCACTTCTGTTTTACCTTTCCAACTTCCTGTGAGTCTGTAAGGAAAAGGAGAGAGAGAGACAGGCAGAGATAGGGAGGGAGGGAGAGAGACAGAGAGACAGAGAGGGAGAGAGATGCTAAGCACAGGTCACTAGTGTTTATAGATTTAATTTCCGATTCCCGTCTGCTGTGTGACTCCAGAGCCCTGGTGCAGACCTGCTGCTGGATCGCTGTGCCTTCGTCTTCTGATCCATTCCAGCTCCAGCCTCACAGCCTCAGTGCCCATCCCAGCTAGGCCCGAGATCACTTTCAAGCAGCGCTCTGTGGCAACTGCCATACGTGACTTCTTGGTAAAGCCCAGCCAACAGGAAAGGCTGTCCAGAGACAGCCCCAAACCGGGCTTATTCACTGTGTGAGCATGACTCTTACGGGTCTGTAGGCCTGGTCCTGGAGGGAAGCTGAGGAGCTGAAGTATCGCTGTAGTCCCAGGATTTCGGGGAATGGGTCCAGTTTGTGAGTTCAAGTCTCCATGGAAGTTCTACCCTGAAACATACAATAGTTTCAGTCTCAAGATTCTCTCCCAGTGAGAATGAGAAAATGCAGAACACGTCAATGACAGAATTATCCTCCACAGTCCCATATCCTCAGGACTCCACCCCCTAGCTTATGGCATTATTTTTGAAAGCTGTGGAGCCTTTAGGAGTGGGACCTAGCTGGTTGAAGTAGGTCAGCAGGGGTGAGCTTCTAAAGGTTTTACCCACATCTGGTTTGGGTTGTTGCCTCTGCTTTCTCGTACACAAATATGTGAACAGACATGTCTCATGCTCCCGCAGCCATACACAGAGCCGCTCCAACCTCCACGCCTTCCCTACCGTGATGGACTGGAATCTCTTAGAAACCATTTTCCTGTCCGGTGTTTTGGTCACAGTGACATAAAAGCAACTGATACAGAGAATACAACCTTTTGACAAATTCTAAAGTCAGCGCTGAGAGCCAGGGTGAAACTGTAGAGAGTGTAGGAAAGTAGGAGGGTCGAGTGGACTTGGGAAGGAGCGGGACAGCGGCAGGCAGGGCGAGCTTGTCAAAGCCTCTGTGCCTCTGGCAGTCAGATAAGGCAGATAAGAAGCTTCCACAGGAGTCTGCGGGAAAGTGTTAAAACCATCCACACAGGACAGGGAGACTGTCGGGGGGGGGGGGGGGGTGTCTCTAAGATGCCTTCAGCTTCTGCTGAGGCTGCAAAGGTGTGAAAGCAGTGATGAGACCATCTGCCAGAGGTGAACCCCAGCCAGAGAGGTGAACCCCAGCCAGAGAGGAGAACCCCAGCCAGAGAGGCGAACCCCAGCCAGAGAGGCGAACCCCAGCCAGAGAGGCGAACCCCAGCCAGAGAGGCGAACCTTTGGGTGCCTTCTTAGGAGTGACAAACAGAAAGTCAAAATTCTGTTCCCTCATGTTGCTGAGCTTAGGGAGGAGTCTTCACTCCCATTCCTGGGTGTACATGGAATGATTTGGGGGCACTCAGTTTCATAATTCCAGACATGTCTGTGGGAGCTTTCCTGGGGAGGAGGACCACATCTCTGGGATTTTGCTAACAGAACGAAAGGTGCGATACTTCTGCCATGCTCTGGGCTTCCCACCCACGATGCCTCTCACCAGCAGGAAACCTGGGGTTGTCTCTGAATTTCAGTGTTCTCTGCTGGGTAGAAATGAAGTTTCTTCCCCGAGATAGCTGGGAAGGGGACTGGGAAGGTGAGCAGACTTTGATGGCGGTGGCTTCCTCTCAGATCTAGTCCTGTAACTGTGGCAGCAGAAGAGACAGGGGACTTGTAGTCTGGGGTGTTTTCTTAGAGATGGGCAGGTAAAGTAGTGCAGTAGCTTTGCTTGGAACTGGAACTTGGAGCCAAGTGCCCGGAACTGGTGTGTAGGAGTTAGAGTCCAAGGAGCAAAGGACATGATCGTAATCCACGCAGGAATGCTCTGGACAGAACAGACCCCGGAAGCAGCGATGGAAGTCTGCAAAGAGCGAGGGGGAGACCTGGGAAGTGCACGTGGGGCTGTGAGGCCGTGGGATGGAAGACAGGCTGGACCTGGAAATGCAAAGTCTACAAGTGAGAAAGAAGGGAGGGCATGCCAGTTCATGTCTGCTAGCAACTCCACCTGTCACCAGCAACGACCTGCTGGTGCTCAGAGCTACAAGGAACAAGATAACGGAGGTCCAAACCAAGTGACCAAGGAGAAAATGGGACCTTTATAAGAGCAGTTTCCAGATGTGCTAGTGAACATGGGCATGGCTCAGACTGCATGGTCATGTGGGGCCTCTTCTACAATGCTAATGAGGAGGGGAAATGGGGAATTTAGGAAACATTATCCAGGGATCCAGGAGCCCAGAGAGGAAGCAGCATTTTGAGGAGGGGTATGTTTTGTTTTTGTTTTGTTTTGTTTTTTTTGTTTTTGTTTTTGTTTAAAGAACCTTCTGCGGGTGATGGCCTCATTGACCAGAGAGGATTAGAGCAGGGCATGTTCCCTACCTGCCAAGTCCAGATCTCTGACCAGCCCCAATTACATTTGCATCATTATTGACCCCAGAGAAGAAGCCTAAACTGCATCAATGGTCCTGATGAGAGCTGATGGAATGATAAGGATGTTAGCTGAGGATAACCCTAACTGGCTTGAGGCAGCCATGGCCAGTGAGACAGAGCAACTGTCTCCAGCCCTGGGCTTCTTACCCAGTCAGACCTGGCCTCTGACTCCAGGGTCACTACCCTCCAATCACATCCCCGTGGGCAGGCTGCCTGAGTGCTCCCTGAGACTCAGCACTCCAGGCCTTAGGTGGGAATGACATAAGCCCTCTCTGACTTGACAAGGAAGTCACTGAGGCAGTAGGTGAGGCACTCGGCAGTAGATCCAGGACAGTCCTCGAGGGATTTTCCTTTCAGCCCCTGAAGGTTGACTGAGGTGCCTGGATAAATAACAGAACTGCTGTTTGCAGCTGCCCCGACTGCTGCCAACATTGCCACTGGTCCTTTTTTATTCGTCTCTCATATTGTGAGCACAAGGTGCCTCTTAAAAAATTGGGGCTCCAAATGATGAACTCACGTGAGACACAAAGACCACTACTCGATAAAAATCCCTTTGGGGGAGCTACCGAAGGACCATCAGACACCCTGGAGAACAGTGAGGTAGGTGTGTGGGGACCTAGCAGACCTTTGTGCCTGAGAGTGGCCCTGTGTTTGGCTCTGTGGTTCCTGGCCTATGCTACTTTCTCTTTCCCGGGGCCTGGAAGCTTCTTCCTTCATTCCCACCTGACACATGATTTGCTCCCCATTCCCGGATCTTCTCTTTCTGGGCTCTTCTGTGTCCTGTTTTGCTGTCCCAGAAGCCTTGGGTCTCTGTTGTCTCCTGGACGTTGGAATCTCCCGCCCCATGCCACCTACTGGATTGTACCAGTTCACACTGGGTGAATGACGCTTCCCGGAGGAATATGTTTGAGGCCCTGAGACACAAAAGGTGAGGGGCAGAGGGGTTGTGGTGGGGCATGTGAGACCACTCAATCTTCAGGGGCAGGGAATGCCACTCACCCAAGAAAATGCCCCACTCCTCCCCATAGACGCTTTCTCAGGGCTGTCGGGGAGAAAATGAAAACCTGATGTGGAGTCAAAGGGCCTCCCTTCTGGAAACCTCCGTTTTTTAGCTGAAGTTAAGGGCAGAGTCCCTGTGGCTGAGGCTATGTGATCCATTGACCTGGCAGAGGTTTCTCCTCCAACCTGCCATGGGCTCCATCTAACAAATGTAACCAAAGACAGGCAGCAGGTTCAGCATTTTGTCCCTCTGCTCCGGCATATTGCAAATATGGGTTTTTGAGCTGTGAGGTTCCATTAACTCTCCCCTGACCCTGGGGCTTTAAATTTTCCATTGAATTTATTTTATCCAACATTTATTGGCCATGGCTGAGATTCTGAGCTCAGCATAGAAAATAGTAACTTGGCTTCATGAAGGCTTATGCCGGCTAGGCACAAGTCTGCCAGTCTGTGGGACTATCTGGGCTGCTGAGTGAGGGAAGAGGCCGTATTCCTGGGGCAGAGGTCCTGGATGTGGGTGTACTGCTGGCTGAGGAGATCCACAGGAAGGAGGTGAGGTTGATGTTTGCCTGAGAAAGGTCTTCAGGCAGAGGCAGCCCCGTGAGTGAGAGGCAGAGGGAGGTGTGGCAGACAGTGAGTGAAAGCAGTTGGCCCAGACTCCAAAGGGCATGGTCTGAACCTGAAGGCTAAGGGTCTAGAGGGCGTTCGATCACTTGGATTCTGTGCAAATATCTAAGAGATGTGAATTTTTAAAGGAGAGAGTCTGTGTATCTCACTGGGTCCTCAATGAGAGCCAGAACCATCACTAATGATATGGACCATGGAAAACTCAAAAGGACATTCCTTTACAGTATCAAATTTTCTACTTTGGAGAATTTTCAAGCACATGAAAAGCAAAATAAGAAACTAGTACAATGGCTCAGCACCCACCTTAACAATGGCCGACGGTGGCCAGTCTGCTCACCACCCCTGGATCAACATGCTGATCTCAGATATCATAGTTTCAACTGCAAAAACTCTCTATATTTATGAATTAAAAAAAAATATGATAATGGCCTAAAAATCACAACCAGAGCAGTCGTCTACAGTCTTTTAATAAAACTGTCTTGGTTCCAACAGTATCTGTCCAGTTAGAGTTCCATTTCCCTAATTGCCTCTGCACTTTCTGAAAACAGTTCTGTTTCAGGTTCCTGTAAACAATCTTTAAGCATTGAAAGCCCTTTAAACCATTCTCCCCTTCCCTTTCCCTTTCTCCTCCCTCTCTTTCCTTCTCCTCCTCCGCCTCTCCTTCTCTACCTCTCTATCCTCCTCTTCCTCTCTAACCCTCTCACTTTCCTTCACTCTCTACACATGTCCCTCTGCCTGTCTCTGTTCCTCCTAACTCTTCCTTTCCTCCGTGTGTGTGTGTGTGTGTGTGTGTGTGTGTGTGTGTGTGTGTGTGAAAAACCTGGCCATATGCCCAGCAGAGTTTCCCACAGTCTGGGTTTTATGAGGTGAGCATCCATGAAGTCATTTAACATATGACTGTAGCTCTGTATTTCCTGTGAATTTTGGGGGGTTTGGCCTACCCATGTCATCAGATTTGGAGTTGATTTGTTTGTTTGTTTAACTCCTTCATGACATTCATAATGCTTTTTGTCTTTCTTTGTTGCTGGCTAATGATTTTAAGCTTGGAAGGGATATGAGCACTTGAGAAGGGTCTGTGCAGTGTGGCACCTTATAGAGGCAGAGAGACCAGTGAGGAGGCTCCTGCTCTGTCTAGTCAGCCCTGAGGACCAGCCTGTGTGAACCAGGGGGTAGCAGTCACTGGCATTTGTAAAGCCCCCCTGGAGATACAGGCATTCCTTTGGCTTTCTACAGCTTGTTTTTGTGACCTGGAAGAACTTGACTTGATGTAGCTAAATACAGCAAGACAAACAGGCACTTTCCTAAACCTATTTGCCTTTTCTGCATCTACCCAAAGTCCCGGGAGCACTGAGTTTGAGTAGCTGTCCCTTCTTAGAAACATAACATCCCCAGGACTTGTTGCCATGGAAAAATCTACCAACAAAGAGAGCTCCCCTGCCCTGTGTGGCTTCATATTTACGTGCAAAGGTGAAAAACACAGCAGCTTTTAGTAACGGTAAATGTCCAAACAGCGAAAAAGCTCCAGATCGCAAACATCCTCTCTGAAGGAAATGAATTTAATGTTTGAAAGGGTTTAAAACGTCTTTGAGGACTAAAGACTGTCTCTTTGCCCATCAGCCAGTCTCTGATATTTCTTGAAATTTCATAAGAGGGAGGGAGGGAGGAAAGGGACAGAGAGGTATATTACAATTCTTTTCAGAATGAGCACACATAAAAGTATCCGGTAATGCAATTTTTGAATGTTTGAGTAGGCTTATTTTCTTATAGCACTGAGTCATAAAACAGACATTAATTTTAGACAACATTTTGATTTTAGGGTATAATAAAATTGTATTTGATGCTGTGAAATATCCTAAAGTATGTTTTTAAAGGAAGTAATGCATTTTGGATAACTATTAAGGAGCTTAGCTATTGAGAATAAACTATAAAAGGCAAATAGAAGCATATTTCGAAATTTGGTACAATACCTTAGAGATGTGCTATAGCAACAAGGTTAACTCATCTGCGTAGACCTCATTGGGCTTGTCACTATCCGCTCTCTGCACCCTGCAGCTCTATCTGTGCAAACCGATGCTGATGACTCTCTGAATGCTTGGGGGAAGGTAGTTTATGAACAGCCAGGCTGATGTGGCATGTTGAGCAGAGAGCAGGGTCTGGCCTGCCCTGTGTGGAGACCAGAGACTATAGGACGGTGGACAGGAAAGGGAGACTTTGATTTGAGGCTTATAAAAGGCTTTATTTAGTTCAACTACAACCTCCTGCCTGATGACTTTGGGTAGGCTGTGTAAGGACTTTTGATAGACCCCAGTGCTTTTCAGGAGTCAGTGAGATTGGGATGCTGGACATCTCCTGGATGTCTGGGAAGGGCTTTCTAAGGTACCAGCACTCTGCTGTCCTCTGTTTTGTTTTTCTGAGAAACTTATCATTTAGAAAAGTCACAGATGCCAATTTCTGGGGGCTTAGAATTGGTTATTCATATAAGGGAAAATGATCTGGAGATAATGTCCACAGAAATGTGTCTCTTTTTTGACAATCTGGCTTAATGGGGAGAAGACAGGCTTCATCTGAACTTTGCCCAAAACTCTGAGGTAAACTAAGATGTCAAGGGGCTCGAAGAATTCATAGGAGTTGCAAAATATATTAGTGGAGCCTTGGAGATGGTGTTCATGCCCACATGGGAAGCTATTGACAAAATATGGAACTTCCCAGAAGATTGGGCATCATTATTACATTCTATCTTTATGCAAAAACACTTTTTAGAGACATGATCTCACTATTTCAATCCAGCTATGTTCACCTTAAACTCCTGGTCCCCCTGCCTCAGCTTCACAAGTGCTAGAATTACAAGTGTTTGTTACTGTGTTTGTCTTTACCAAACCTTTAAGCAGGCAACTGTCATTCCCATTTTACAGATGAGACTGTAATAACAGTAACATACGTAAGATGTGATATAGGTGATAAGTGACAGCACAGACTGACCACACAAGGCTGGACTTGCTAGACTTAAGCGGTGAACAGTCCTTCAGCTTGTGACTAGATGTGGACAGGCTAGGAAGACAAAGGTTCAGTCTAGATACAGCTGTAAGATATTGTGCCCAGTCTGTTATCTCTTGTTGACCTAATAGTTTGTGAGTATGTGTGCTTATATCTATGCAATATATATCACATTATTAAAAAGTGTCTACGAAATCTAAAACAATGTAATAAAATGATCACCCAAGTACTTAGCAGCCAGTTTTCAAAACAGAGTGTTGCCAGGAACTTAGCTTCTCTTATAAAGTTCTTCTGGTGGATTTTCCATCTCTCTACTCAAAAGTAGTACCAAATTTTCTGTTAATCATTCCTCATCTTTTTTCCTATCCACTGTTTGAGAAATTTTCTGTTCTGCTCTTAGTGATTAGCATTCTTGTCATGGAGAGGCCTCTAGACAAGACTGACAAAGCTTTCCAGTTTTCTGGATGAGAAATCTATACAAAAAAGGAGTACTTTGTTGTAGAATATTATTTTACAAATATTAGGCAAAGATGTGTTATATTTGTTTATGCTACAGAATATTACTTTAACTGTGTAAAAGTGGGCTACTTTTGTTGATGTTGCATATGTTTAATTATAAGAAAAGCTGTTTTACCTTGCCTGCCTAAGGCACCTGATTGACCTAATAAAGAGCTGAACTGCCAATATCTAGGCAGAGAAGGGATAGGCAAGCCTGGCAGGCAGAGGAAATAAATAGGAGAAATCTAGGCTCGAGAGGAAGAAGAAGAAGAACCAGAAGGAGGCGAGGAGGGGCATGCCTGGGGCCAGAAGCCAGGTGCCCAGCCAGCCAGACATGAGAGACAGTGAAAGTAAGATACCCAGAAGTAAGAAAGATAGCAAGTCCCAAGGCAAGGGATAAATAAAGAGACACAGGTTCATTTGAGCTAAAAGAGCAAGCCAGAAAAGAGGTAAGCTAAGGCCGAGCACTCAAAACTAAGAGTAAGTATCTGTGCCATGATTTGGGAGTTGGAAGAAAAATCCTGGCTTTTCCTTCTCCTGAGCAATACAAGTGACAAGGACTCAAGGTGTTAGTCATGGACCTGTAAAGGTTAAAAGAACTTTAGATATCATTAGGCTAGAGACGGTGAGTAGATGAGCCGTTCCTGTGCTCAGGCAAACATCACTAATCAATCATGGCATCATTAATCAATCACAGCACTCTCTCACGCTAACCTGTCTTGTTGATTCTAGCCAACGGGTTTTGTTAAAATTCTAGCTACTCCTCTTGGACTAACTCATTACTCCTCCAGAAGATCATATAGCATTGTTCAACTTTTATTTGTTTTTTCATCTTGTTATTGTTATTGCTCTGAGCATATTTCTTTGGTTCTAGTTGGCATGACTCTCAGGAGGTAGCTTGTGAGCTACTTGAGGATAGGGGTCTTAGCCTGTATCTATAGTCCTCACAGGGCCTACTTCAACCTTGAGCATATAGTAGTTAGTACTTCATCAGAACCAATGGTTGACAGGTTTGCTAAGGTCATATTCAAAGCCAAGCCTAACTGGGTATCACTGGTGACTTGTAAGTCAGCGATCAACCACTCTAGCAAGAGGCAATGAGGCCAAATAAAGAGATGCCTCTAGTGTGCTAACGGTACTCATGGTTGGCTTTTGTTTTCTTTTGTTCGAGAGAGGGTCTCATTCTATAGCACAGAATGTCCTGAACTTACTGTGTAGCTCAACTTGGCCTCAAATTCGTGGCAATCCTCCTGTCTCAGCCTCCGTTCTGGCTCATAATTCTTATTCTAAAACCATTTGCTGTGGTTTACCTGATTCTTTATCTCTAAGTATTCCAAAATTTCCCATTTGGTACTAAAGAAAAAACCACACCAAAAGTCCAAAACCAGCGTGGGAGCGAGAGAGGACACCACCCATTGGATGGAAACAAGACATGAACTCTGGCTAAGTCTGTCATCAGTCTGCACAGGAAAGGGACTGATGTTAACATCTGTTGTACGTCAGGAGCAGTGCTAGATATTTTCTTTTTAGTCTTATTTAGCCTTTATACACAGTCTGAAACATCAGCTTCCCCATTTACAGATGAGGTAACATCAATCAGAGATGTCTGAGTTCCTGCCCAGCTGGTTTTATCAGGTAGGTATTCCAAACCTGTAAGATTGCGGAGCTGGGCAGAGCTGGACCCACTGAGAGTACAATGTAGACTGATCAGTGAGAACTCACCATGAGACCAGACAAGAGTTCATCTGAAAGATCGACCAGGTGGCCCCTGCTCCTTGCCTAAGAGAGCAAGCACAGTTTCTAGGGGGACCTTGATTATTAGGCACAATATTCTTGTGTATTCATGATTCTCTCTTCCTTACTATTGAGGATGAGGAAACAGAGGAGGGGAGGGGAAGCCATGTGCCCTGTGATCCCAATGGCCTGAAGATCACATTCTTTTTCTTTTCCCTTGCCAATCTCTGTTACCTGAGCACTCACAGGCCACTAGAACTTTGCACATTTAGGTATAGTTTCTGACCCTCCTGCAAGTGCTTGGTGAAAGACACAACTTTCGCATTGAACTCAGAGTTTTTTGGTACGGTACAAACGGTGGTGCTCATGTGTCTCTGCCTGGCAAACACTTGATGTAAAAGGTATCTGAGGAGAATTCTGGTTCTGAGCAGAGGAGGAGGTCAGGCCACCCCTGTCAGAACTCTCCCATTCTGGCATTAAAGGCTCCTGCCTCTAAGGCTGTGGGAAGTGGCATGGATGGAGCGAAGTCAAAGGCTAATTATCATCCAGAAAAACAAAAACGCTGTTTTCAAGTTCTGTCAAAAGGGACTCAGATGGGTGGAAGTCCAGGTTATGTCGTTGATACTCACAGCAATGTGAACAGGCTACATTTCGAATGCCAGGGCTAAGTTCTGGTCTTCTAGCTTCCTGTTGGCATCCTGAGGCCTGCTCGTGGTCTGAGGACCAATATGTTCATCTGGGTAATTCACAGTGACCTGTGCACAGCTCAGTAACCCAGTGTGCACACCCAGCTTGGAACAAGGGTCAGACACAGCACAGGGCAGGCTTGTTCTGCCGGAAACATGCTGGCTGCCTTGGGGGCAGGCTGATGAAGTGGGAGTTCCCGACTTCACCTCAACCTACCCTCAGCTTGGTCACGAACTCTGTGCCCTCTTTATCCCCGGATGAAAGGGGACAGTTGTCTTACTTGGAGTTAGGGTGCCAATGTGTTTACTCTTCTTTGTAGGGAATGTTTCTGGACCTTTCTTCTCCTTCTCACAAAGACCCAGGGCAACCCTCAAGAGTCCAAAAGGGCCCTAGACCCTGCTCCTTTCCACACGACAAGGAACTTTGACTTCTTTCCTTATTTGTTTCAGAAGGTGCTTTTAGCTGACCTGCCATCCCACGATGGTCAACTACCACTAACAATGCTCTGTGTGCGTGTAACTCACCGTCAACTCGCTGCTGCATCAGGACCTCGGTCCTGCACATCGTACGTGCTGGTTACTTGGAGATCAGGAAGGTAAAGAGGAGAGGTAGGGTTCTAAGTGGTGAGTGGACATGGTGGAAGAGGGATGAGGAGGTTTGCTTACTGGAGGAGATGTAGAAGACGAACGAGGAGAGGAAAGTTTATGTGGAGAATAAGGAAACTGGGTGTGGGATGGAAAAACAACCAGGATACGGCCAGGGACCGTCAGGTACCACACCAGGGCCTTTGTGTGATTTTTCACATAATCCTTACACGAATCAGAAAACATTTCTTACTCATATTCTTTGGTAAGGGGACTTAATTTTCAGAAAGTTTACGTGGCTTGTCCAATGTCACTCAACTATGAGGCAGTAGTGACAGATCTGGAGGGTCCAACCCTCCCTAAGGGCAAGCTGGTGGTTAAGCATTGTTGGATGAGAGTTTACTGGAGAAAAATGTAATGTATGTTAAGTCTTTATCGCAACTCCCTTCCCCCCTTTTAAATGGCTGGAGCTATTGGGCATAAGTAGTTTAGCTGCTTGATTGACAGCTGTCAGACCCAGGACTGTCCATGATGGCAGCTGCCTGGGGGCAGAGCTCCAGGAAAAGATGGAAGTCAGATTGGGGCTGCTAGTGTTGTCTGCATAGACCCTACGTCTGGAGGGCTGGTGCACTCTACCGCTGCCTCTTCTCAGGCTCTCCTCTGGGGAGGGGGCCACAGTCTAGCCAGTGACTCCAGGCAGAGCCTGGGACCCACCACAAAGATCTTTGCCTCCTCTCCAACCATAGCTATGCTTTGGAAAGCGTTGCTTTAGGACACTTCAGATACCAGATACCCTGCCCCAGTTCGGGGAGACTTCACTTTGACGACAGCTCCAGATGACCCTTGAATGACTCTGCCTACAGCTACTCCAGGTGACCCCTCCTGCCCCCCGAGTCCTCTCACCTCCTCATAGCCATCCTCAATCTGGTTGGGGAAGAACACTAGCCTACACCAATGGAAGAGAGAGCTCCAACTCTTCAAATGCTGTTGAAAGCGGTGGAGAGTGGGAGCTGAGCGCTGACATGACTCTTCTACTGGACGTTTTCAGGTTGTTGCCTTCTGGTCTCTTTAAACTGCATGCAGGCTGGAGCAGAACTCAGCAGGTTGAGTTTTTCTCATGCTATTGGAATTGTAACCATTACCATCACCATAGGAGGATGAGCAGGATGCCCACATTTTCCAAACCTGAGGCTGGAGGGAAGCTCTCTCTTTTTGGAAGTTGGTCTTCATCCAAAACTTACCATAATTAGTCTGCAGATCCATTGGCAGCCCGTAATCTGCCTCATGGATGCATCTTGTGAAGGTCACGCATCACGCAGAGGCCTCCAGAGTCAAGCAAATTGAGTTGAAATCTGGCCCCATAACAGGCTATATTCACCATCTACTGTAACGCGAATTGCTGAACTGTCTTATTAATAAAAAACGCAGAACCAGATATTGGGGAGAAAACTGAGAGATCAGAGAAGCAGAAAGAAGCCAGCCACGTTCTTACCATTAGGAAATGCTCAGCCAAAGAGAGCTACTTCCTTATATACCTTTCTGTGCCCTGCCATCTCACTTCCTCTCTCTGCCCAGCCACATTACTTCCTCTTTCTGTCCAGCGCTATCACTTCCTGTCTGTCTGTACAGACCTCCAGACCTCTATGGTTAACGAGCACTGGGATTAAAGGTATGTGCTACCACTCCTGGCTTTGTTTCCAGTGTAGCCTTGAACTCACAGAAATCTGGATGAATCTCTGTCTCCCGAATGCTAGGATTAAAGGCTTGTGCTACCACTGCCTGGCTTTTATGTTTAATATAGTGTCTGGCTTTTTCCTCTGATCCTCAGATAAGCTTTATTGGAGTGCACAAATAAAATATCACCACAATCTACGTTCAGGGCCTCAGCTCGTGCTCTGTAAATGTGGAAGTGTAACTGATGTACCTGGAAGGAAGAAATGGATTCTAACTACACGTGTCCCCCTCTTTCTCTGTCAGACTCTTGAAAGAATGGGCTCCAAGAAATTAGAATTCTCCAGGAATCTCTTGCTGGGAGAGGAAATGGCTGAAGTCCTGGGGGAATCCAGAGGAGGAACTTGTCACCTAGAGAAAAATAGTTTCTCACATGACCTTGTAGGAGAGACTTGGAGCTGAGACAATGGTGGGCTGAGGACCACTCCTTGCTGAACTGCTTAGTTATGTATTATTTTTGCTTTCTATTTAAACCCTGCCCTCATGTCAGGATCCCAAAAATTGGGGGCATCACTGGATCCTTTGGTCCTTCTGCCTATGGCCCCACTGAATAAATCTCCATTTTCTGCTTTTCACTGTTAATTTGGCTTTTTCCAATTGGCATATGGGTGGCTGGATCTGGCTTGTTGGGGCATTGGCTGTGACTCCTGAGTCTGATAACAGGAAGGTAGTAGTAATGGAGACTCTGCCTCTGTCTGGATCTTATTTTATTACATGAGGTGAGAATTGTCACAAGCACATATACTGAGTTCTATAGGAGTCGCTGTTGTGAATTTCACTGTCATCAAGGGAGCCCAGGCTCTTGAGTAGGAAAAGTGGACAGTCACCTTCAAACCTCGGTGACGAAAGTGGAACTTTCAGAGGCTAAGGGTAGGTCATGGGGGTTGTGGTCATTGGAACCTTCCATTTGCTCTGCATTTAGAGCCCCAGGAATAATTGAGGCTCCTCTACATCCTTTTACACACCCCAAGACTAAATGCCCCGAGGGTAGAGCTATGGGTTTAGCCAGTAATTTAATAACTTCTACCTAGTCACATCTAAGCTCTGTCTTCTTTACTAAGACTCCAAATGTTCAGCCCTTCCTGGCAATTAAACTTCTAAAGGCTGAACGCTTGCAGAGCTGGGCCATCTCCAGATTCCCTTCCTGCCTTCCCTCCTGCGGGTTGGCAGCATGCAGGGTGGAGCCTGGTAACGTGCCACGTCCCCCTCTACCACCTGCATCTCATTGGCTGGCTGACCTTCACTGCAGCTGTGCTTCAAGATGAGCACTTCAGTCATCGCTTCCTAATAACCTATTCCCCACTAATTCCAGAGCTAGTGAGTTCCTGTCCTCACTCACACACTGCACTCCAAGCCATCTGCACACACTACAGGGTGCTTCCCCTAACATCGCAATGTTCAGACCCACTTGCATCTCACATTGCACTATGCATGCCCTAAGAGAGCAACCCAGGAAGACCAGGCCTCCTGTCTCTTTACACATTTAATACAGAGGCCAGGGACTGATTTGTAGCAATACAGACTTGGTCTTAATCATTCTTCTTACTAACTTCTCATGGTATTCCTCATCTACATCTTTTAGTGACTGTTCTAGGCACTTGTCCTGAGGTCCTGGGCCCACTCATGTCTAAGAGTGGTCTTCAGATTGTGGACTTTATTTTCTGCCATATTCCATGGCATCTGGAACAGTGCATTGCAGACCCTCAGTAACCACATGTCAAAGAATGATCAGTTGTGTGGACAAGAGCCATGATGCTGTGGGATGTCTTTCTGTACGCTGTGATTATGTGTTGCTCTGATTGGTTGATAAATAAAGCTGTTTGGCCCATGGTAAGGCAACTTAGAGGCAGGTGGGAAATCCAGAGGAGAGAGAGGAAGAAGAAAGGCAAAGGCGAAGGAGACGTCATCCCGCCATCCAGGGAGCAGCATGTAATAGCACACAGGTAAAGCCATGGAATATGTGGCGACATATAGATAAATAGAAATGGGCTGAGTTTAGTTTTAAGAGCTAGCTAGCAAGAAAATTGACCATAGGCCATGGCCATGCAATTCGTAATTGATATAAGCCTCTGTGTGTTTACTTGGGTCTGAGCGGCTGCAGGACGGGTGGGACACAGGAAAATTTTCACCTACATCATGATGCCACAGTATATAAAGCCCCTCCCTCATCGAGTCCAAGGATTACTGCAGCCTCATTTTGGAAAGGGTTTTATTTCACCTGCCCCTTCACTTTGGAAGCAGGAATCTTATTTTCCCAAGTTATTTAGGGGAACTTCCAGTATAGATTCTAATTATGATGATATCCAGGGAAGCTTTTGCTACAGGGCTTCTAAAGACAATGACAAACTTGTCTAAAACTGAACCTAATTTATGGGGTGAGAATTTTACACAGTTTACTGTAAACCTGACATAATTACATATCATAAGCCACGATCATGCAGTAGGATTCTGGTATTAATTTCCAATCCCTCCTCACCAAGGACTGGTGAAAATCCATAGCCTATGTGGTCATGGAGACGTCTTATCAGCATCTGCTTAGGCTTCATCACTTGTGTGACACCGGTTATTGCATCCCACCTTGCAAGCTGCTCTGGTCATCACAGGGATGTTCATGTCCTTAATCTGAGAGTTTTCTCTGAGGAATTGCAAAGGCTTCTTCAGTTTTGCTTGGAATCGAACACAACTCGGATTTTAAATTCAAAAGATGAAAATGGGGCGGTTTGGACAAAGGTGCCCAGAATATCTGAATTAGAAGAGATGTGAAGCACCATTGAGCCCAGCAACACACAGCTCTCTGTCTTAGGCACCAGCACCAAGAGATGCTGGGCCCTTTGCCAGAAGGAATGCTGAGATCATTTGCCGATGTTGGCCACAAGAGCAAGGGGTGAGGCATTGGTGGCAAATGGCCACCGATTTCTCCTTGCAGAAGGCAGGGATGCCCAATGGGTCAGGGGTGGGAAGGACTCACTCAAGGATCAATGGTGAGACGGTCTCAAGTTAAAAATAGCACTGGATTTTAGGGAAATGGAAAACAGGTAGAAGATGGTGTCAATGTCAACTGGTATTCAAAAGCTCTTCCAAAATGACAAGGTTGGGAACAGATTAAAAAACAAGAATGCCTGGCCACAGGTAAGCAGCTTTAGGGCAAAGAAGGTCTGAGTCCAAACAATGGTGAAATGTCCAACTGTGAGTCCAGCAGATTTCCATTCTTGTGAGCATCACCAGGAGTGACAGGGACAGGAAAGTGACACATGTCCCTTACCCACAACAAGTGTACTAAAATTATGGGAATCTTGCTCTTCAGGCATTTGGAAAACCTCTCCCACTTCTGCAGAAAAAAAATGTTGCCATTTCCTAAGGACAAATCAAATTGGTTCTGAGAACACAAAAGACATAATTTAAAGAAAACTTAGGCTCAGAGACAGTCCAGAGTCTGCAGCCTGGACACCCCAGGAGACAAGTGACTATGGCCTACCACAGCTTCCTGGTGGAGCCCATCAGTTGCCATGCCTGGAGCAAGGACCATACACAGATCGCCATCTGCCCCAACAACCACGAGGTGTACATCTTTGAGAAGAGTGGTGCCTAGTGGAACAATGTTCATGAGCTTAAGGAGCACAATGGGAAGGTGACAGGCATCGCCTGGACCCCTAAGAGTAAACGTGTTGTGACCTGCAGCACAGACCACAATGCCCATGTGTGGACACTGAAGGGCCACACATGGAAGCCCACAACGGCCGTCCTGTGGATCAACCTAGGCACCCGTTGTGTTCCCTGGGTCCCCAGTGAGAACAAGGTCACCATGGGCGGTGGCTACCACATCATCTTCATCTGTTATTTTGAGCAGGAGAATGATTGGCAGGTGTGTAAGCACATCAAGCAAGAAACCCATCCATTCCACTGTCCTCAGCCCCAGCTGGCACCCCAACAATGTCCTCCTGGCTGCAGGCTCCTGTGCCTTTAAGTACAGGATCTTCTCTGCCAATATCAAGGAGGTGGAGGAGCGGCCAGCACCTGCACCGTGGGGGTTTTAAGATGCCCTTGTGGGAGCTGATGTTCGAGTTTAGCAGCAGTTACAGCTGGGTGCATGAGTCTGCTTCTTGGCAAGCTGGAGCTATGTGGCTTGGGTCAGCCCCGACAGCACCATGTGCCTTGTAGACACTGACAAGAAGATGGCTGTCGCTACCCTGGCCTCTGAAACCTTGCCACTCCTGGCCATTACCTTCATCACAGAAAATAGTCCAGTGCCAGCAGGCCATGGCTGCTTCCTGGTGCCGTTTATCTATGGCAGTGCTGTGAGGATGCTGAGCTTTGGTGGTCAGCTGAATGTGCCCAAGCAGAGCTCTCAGTGTGGCCTGACGTCTGTGAGAGCTTCCAGAATCCTCACAAGAAGGCCAGCTCTGAGGGCGGTGCAGCCACGGGCATCTGTCTAGACTCACTGCACGAGAACAGTGCCCCCCAAATGTCAGTGCTCAGCAGGGTCAAGGGCAAAGACTCGAAGCTCTGCACTACAGGCATGGATGGTGGTGTGAGCATCTGGGATGTGAAGAGCTGGGAGTGCTGAAGATCAGATGAGATGTCGAGAGTGCCACCCTCGTTCCAGCTGCTGGGAAAGTGGGAGAAAGGATGAGGAGGCTAAGGGTTGCTTTGCTGAATGATTCTAGGGTGCCAGTACCAGGCTTCTCCCCAAGGAAGGGAGGGGACAGGTGGGAAACTTTCCTACCTATTTAAGGAACATATGCATTTTAAAGAAATGCTTTCACTTATTGTTTTAAAAAAAAGCTGCCCCCCCCAAAAGAAAATTTGTAATTTAAAGAACAGGAGAGAACAACATGGTAATATAAATACATACTTATGTATATACTATGGATAGTTACAAAATAAATGATGGCTTATTAATCAAAAATAACCCAAATGGCATAAAAAAATCACACAACTTGTAAATTGCCCAGACCTCTGGATTTTGATGTTAGAAGTAAAATACAAAATTTCTAATGTTAAGATTTCAAATATAAAATTTCTAATTTATGGGCTGTTTAAGTAAGTGAAAACTCTGCCTGGTGACTGTTGTACTCCTGCTAAATGTCACAATTATTGTGACTGGAAGATTCAGAACAACATGGGGGACATTTGTTATGAAGATAAGAAAAGTATGATAGTGTAAACACAGGATGTCCAAGGCTAGACCACACCAGGGTTTCACTGGGAAAAGCCTCATCTTTTCCTCCCCAGAGGAAGGACAGTGAATGCTCTCTGCTATATGTGGGTAAGGCCCTTTCTATGAGCATCTACTAAGCATCAAATTATTAATAACATTTGTGCTCAAGAGCTGTAACCAGGGACAATTTTGTGTTAGTTTTTATTCCATCATTTATTTTTGTTTATTGTGGCAATATTAGCAAAGAGACGCATAAACATAAAGAAATGACATTTGCAATTCTGCCTTGGATAGATAACATTTCGTGTTTTCTTTTCAGACACTTTATTATGCAGACTGACATGTCAGCACATTTTAAAAATAAAACTGGGAACATCCTCTATTGCTGGAGGATGTTTACAACCATGGCCTTGCATGGGCCAGCACCAACCTGCTCCATCAGGACTGCCTTCCTTCTCTTCCGGCAGACCAGAATGTTCTATAATCCAACCGAGTGAGTTCCTCTGCCGAATCTATAAAAAGGGGTTGGAGGAAGAAGCAAGGTGATTTGTAACCTGCCCGGTTCCCGCACAGGCCTACCCTTTGCTGCCACATGACGAGCATGGTGCTTTTGTTCTAGAATGAGGGAAGGGCAGAATGGCTCATTGAACCTCTGGCCTTGCCAAATGGTGTGTGGAAAGGCAAATGCCAAACGGCCCTACCTGAGGCATTGGAGCTGGCGCGTTCCCCATCCTCACGGCATCCCTGGGAGAAGGAGGGTTGGCAGCCAGGCTCCCAGGGGAAGGGAGTCCCAAGGCTGTCTGATCCTGCTGTGGCAGGGACAGAGGAGATGCTGAAGAAAGCAGGCTGGTTTCCGCCCAGGGGCCCCTTTTGTCCCTGGGTAGCTGCAGAACATGGAGAGGGGGATGTCCTGACAGCTAGGGGCCTGAGTCCCTCAGAGGCAGTCACTCTGGGGGCTGCCGAAACAGTATCCCAAGCCTGGTGGCTCGAAGCAACACAGACTCATTCTCTCTCACACCTCTCTCTCCCTGTTCTCCCTCTTCCGCTCTCCTCTCACCAGGGCAGAAATCATACCTGGATTGGAGCCCACTTCATGACCGTCTACACTTGGCCATACATATAAAGTTCTGTCTCCCAAGGAAATAATATTTTCACAGGTAGCAAAGGTTGAAATTTCAGCATGGTGGCACAGTCAACCCTCACAGGACCAGTAGGGGGAACTAAACATGACTGACTAAACAAGCTGCCCATAGTTCCGGAACACTCAGACGATTTATTTTGGGTTTGGTTTGGTTTTTAGACAGGGTCTCACTCTCCATCCTACAGTAACCTGGTTTGGTGACTCATCCTTCAAGTGCTGGGATTACAGGCGTGCACTAACATGCCCAGCTAGGGAGAAGACTCATGGGGGCTTCGGGTAGTGGTGTTCGTGGTTGTGGTTAAGGGGCTAGGCACCTATAGCTTTGTAAAAGCAACTTCCCTGGGCCTCAGTTTTCTACTTAATGAACTGAGTTAAAGCAGTGACTTTCAAAGCGTTGACCTTGACACTCTCGCTGGGTGAGAGTCGTTCTGATGACATTAGCTGACCCCAGCAAACGAATATTTCCTGCCCTCTCTCTCTCCCTTCTCCTCTTCTGTGGACTCTCCTGTACACAATTAAAGGTTACTTGCCAGTAATCCCCCAAAATCTGATATTCATAAGCTAAACTTAGTGTTCCCCAAGTTTGTTATTCCATACTATGCTTTACACAGGAGGGGTGATTTTGAACTTCAACCGCTGTTTTGAGCTGCTGTGGTTTTGGTTGCTGCGACTCATAATTTTTATTTATAAAGTATTATTGGTTCTGTGTCCTCATTATCCATTTAGCTTGATGAGAGTTTCTGGTTTGTCATAGAGTATTTACTTTAAGAGAAAAACTGACCTATGAAAGTGTTCAATATTTAAGCATCACATATAATTGAATAGCAGTAGAATAGTTGACCTCTTGTGTGCCCCCATTGCTAAAGGAGATGTGTACACAGCCCCCTTGTGGCTTGTTTAGAGGGGGCTGGCTCTAAACCAACTCGTTCACACAGACTGAAGGGCTTGCCAGCATGTGGAGCCTTCAGAGCTAAAATTGGGAAGATCCTGGGCAAATTGCCACCCTGGGTAACCCTATTATATAGGGACACTTCCTTGACACATCTGTGGAGATGAGCTATTTTAATATAAAACCAAATCTAGCATAATAAAAGTAGTAGGACTGTTTCTGAGATCAAGTCTATAGCATAAAATGGGAGCAGGTTCTTTAACCTAGACAGGAAGTGAGAGAGCTGGGTTAACAGGAAGTGTTCGACAGGTTTAAAGCAACACCTTCATTTAGTTCCTGTGCGATTCTCGAATCCTTCCCCTGACAAGCCCTGGCCTACTGACAGACTCTATGGAGGAGTGTGTGTGTGTGTGTGTGTGTGTGTGTGTGTGTGTGTGTGTGTGTGTGTGTGTATGTTATGGTGCTCTTGACCCTATCCATGTAGGTATAGTTGAAAGAGTCAGGCATGGCTATGTAAGCCTATAACCCCAGCCTTGTGGGACGAGACAGGCACATCCCAGGAGCTTTGGCTTCTAGCTTTGCCAGAAAGGTGAGCTTTGAGTTTAGTGAGTGACCTTGTCTGAAGGCCATGAGGTAGAGAGTCATAGAGAAGGGAATCTCTATCTAACTCTGACCTCCACATGCATGTGCATGAACACAGTCCCTCACCACACACACACACACACACACACACACACACACACACACACACACACACACACACCCTGCTGCTAAGCCCACCTTGGCCTAGCTCACTACTCTAAGTAGAGGGGAATATAAGAATGGGCCTCACAGAATACCTGGGGTGGTCCTTACAGACAGCAGACTAAAGGGCAGGCATCTCACCCTACCAAAGTATGTTTCAAGGGTGGTATCACTAAGGACCAGCTTACCTGACTGCACAGGGACCAAGGGATGGAGGGCAGCTCCCTTGAACCGGGAGTCTTTTTCTTCTGCATGAACCCATCCTCTGAGCCATGCGTGGGGTATAGCCAACCCTGCTCTGTAGGTTAGGAACTCAACTGGAATCCAGGCCCAGATGCTGTGACCTCACTCACATCAAGCTCTGGCCTCTCGACCACTGCTGTGGTCCCAAGGAGCCCAGAATGTACTCACCCAAGTGGAAAGGTCATTTGAAATTGAGAAAGAGACAGGAGCCTTAAATAGCCCAAACAAACAAGAGGCTGACAGTTTAAAACAAAACTAATACAAGTTCAGTTTGGAATAGAAACTCCTGACAGACCATGCTTGGAATCCATTGTCCCCAATTTCTCCCAAGTCCTGGGCCACACCAAGGCCACTGCCTAGGCTGCACTTGGCGCAGAGTGTGCTGGGCACCATGAAAAGCAGCTGAAGCACGGTGGATGGAGGCTTCCCCCACATCCTCCTCCTAACTCATGGCGCCTGTTCTAATGCAACAGTGTTTCTGATCTCTGAGTTATCCTGAACTGTGGATAGGTGACCTCCGGCAGCCAAGAGCGAGAACTCTTTCTGTCCCCGGGCAGGGGACAGACACAGCATTCCAGACATTGTTAGCATTGGGACTGCCATTTATTTAACTGCTAATCCCACTTATGTGAAATTAATTTACTCTGCTATTATAACTCACCCAGTTTCCCGCCCCGCTGGACTTTTATAATTCACACCCGGCTGCTCCGTTATTGCTCCTGTTTCCTGTGCTAAAGGGCAGAGGCTGACGCCGAGTCTCAGGGTGACTCACATTAGGAGGCTGCTCTGTGCCGGCCGCTGCAGAGGGCTTTTCTCATTAGGGACTGAGGAAGGTTATTGTAAAAACAATGCTGTTTTCTTTGCTCCTCAAACCCAGCTGCCCGGGAAGCCCTCCCATTGCAAGGAAATCTTTGTCCTCTCATTCAGTTTCTTCCCAGCTCCAAATATGGGCTGCTCCAACTTCGACAGTGCGCAGCTGGGTCTCTGGCTTCTCTGGGAGAAACTGGTTCTGTCTGTCCTGGTCCTGGACGAAGTGCAGATGGCCACCAAGTACCAAAGTGGAGTCTTACTCCAGGGGTCTGAGTTACTCTTATGGGAAACACTTGCAAGGTGCTGAGCGCTGAGCTCTTGGCCAAGCAGTGGGTAGGACAAGCTGATGGTCTGTCTGTTCTAGCCTCCTGGTGACAAGTTCCCACTTCTAACCCACTTCTGACTCTAGATAACTCACTGAGGTCTCTGGCAAAGAGCTGGGGGGTGGCAGAGGATGGAATGCTGGACTCTGGCTCTGTGCCTTTGCCAACATTGTGAATGGGATCATTTAGACCAGCCAAGGGCAACCTGCCTCCCACCCCGTTGACTGATGAATGAATTCCAACTCCTTCAATCTTGCTCAGGCTCTCAGGAGCTTGGACCTCCTGCCTGGCCATATCCCACCATCTCTCTTACAAACCCTCTTCTATGCCATGGTGTGTTGTGAGTACTTTGCCCGATCCCAACATCCGGCTTTTACCACATGGTCCCAGCAAAGCTGGAATGCCCTCCTTGTCCTTTGCACTCACCAAATCTAGTCCACTCCTGTCCTCTACTGTAGGAAATGTTTCAGCCAGATCTGATGGTGCACACTTTTAGTTCCAGCACTTGGGAGGCAGAGGCAAGCAGCTCTCTGAGTTCGAGGCCCGCCAGAGCTACAGAGAGAGACATTGTCTTGGGGAAAAAAAGAAAAAAAAACAAAGAAAGAAAGAAAGGAAAAGAAATGTTTCCTGACCCTGTGAGCTCATGCAGTCAGGCCAGCTCATCTCCATCCCATGAGTGCCCGTGCTGGTCTGTTTCACAATGGAACATCTGGGATCTTTACATGTGGGCTCTTTGTTTTTCCCACTGGACTGTGACTGTGCGGAGACTCTGGGCCACTGCTTCACATTTGTGGAAACCTTGCACAAAAAGTGGTCAGCCCTATGGTGACCATGCAATCAATTGTCTCTAGTTGGGTCAGAGTGCATCTCTTTGCTTAGAACGTGACTTTCAGTCCCAGAAAAACCTCAGTTCATCTTGACTGGATCAATGTCACTGTGCCGATGCTCAGCTGAACCAAGCCGCCTCACTGTAAAGTGAGGTTGGCTTACTGTGGACCTAAGTGAAGTAATGTTCGTGCTGTGTCTGGTTGGCTTGCCATCGGAGCCCAGGAAACAGCAGCTACCATTATTAGTGTGTGATTCTGTGGGGGGCTGGTACCTCTGTTGCAGTGAGTCCCTCAACAGCAAATGAGTAGAGATACTAGTTTTAGGGGTGGCATCCAGAGAGAATGCTGGGTAAGTTCTGGAAGTCCAACAAGGAGAGACATCAGAGGCCAGTCCCCATCCCATTTTTCCTGGTCTCTCACAGCCTGCAGGCAAACTCACCACCAACTCTTTGTCCAGGAGCTGCAGAGCCTTGCTTGCCCAGGGTGGGGGTAGAATGCTTGTGCGGGACCAGGAAAACCAGAGCTTGTCTCCTGACCTTGAACGTAGCCTGCAGCCCCTGAGGAAGGTAGTTCCAATTACAGCCACAGAGTCGGAGGAGCCCTTCTCAGGCACATTGATTTATTGGACCAGAAATACAGCCTAGCAGTCACTCGGACCTCTGCCTTTGGCAAGCTGCCCAGCCTGCTTCCTTCTTTGCTGTCCTGTTGTATTGATCTGCGTGAGTCGCTGTGGTTTATTGTAGAGGTGTGTGTGTGTGTGTGTGTGTGTGTGTGTGTGTGTGTGTGTGTGTGTGTGTGTTATTGAGGTCCCAGGATAGAGGCTGTTCGGCTGGGGCCTCTCCCATGGAGAGAAGCCCTATGCCTTCAACGGAGGGGATGCATATCTTTTCCGTTTCAAATGATGGCTTACATTTCATTCTTTTCCAGGTGGGTCCAGAATGTTCCCATATGCTTCTCACTTTGTCTAATCCATTTATGAGCATAGTAACTTATCATTTTGTAAAGAATGAAGAAAACTTTCCTTGTTGTGTGCCTGTGTGAGGCAAAACGTCTTCATCTCCATTATTTACAGAAGGAACCGAGAGTTGGCTGAACGAAAGACTGGCCAGAGGTCTGGTGATGGTGGATTCCCAGGTGCTCTGCCTTGATGACCTCGGTGGTGCCTACTCCAGGCTTCACCCTCCTGGAGGGCAGATGGCCAGGCACCAAGAGGGTCCTATCCTAGAGTAATTGTGGAATCTATAAGCACAATTTCAATTCCCACCATGAGACCTGCTTTGCTCCCATCATGTTCATGCTGTGGGTCTTCTCTCTTGCCGTAGTTACTTGTCTCTTATTTCGTAGTGTTAGACAACACACATTTGTTCTCACACAGTTTCAGATGTTTAAGGATCCAGGCTTGGATTAGCTAAGTTCTCTGTGTTAGAGCCTCATAAGCCTGTACCCAAGGCACTGGCCGGGCTGCACTCCCACTGGGAGGATGTTAGGGATGTCCACACTCCTTCTCACGTGGCTGTTAGCAGCACCAGGTGCTCTGAGGTGCAGGATCGAGAGCCCTTCTGTCCCCTGGAGGCTGGCTGGAGCTACTTGCCACCTTGCGTTTTGCAGTGTAGCCCTCTTCTTCCTCACAGAGAGCCAGAGATCCAGAGAGTTCTGAAAGATGTGTGTTGTCACCTTATGTAACCTAATTGCCTATGTCCAGGTACCCTTGTCATATCCTGTTGCTTAGAAGCAATTCACAGGTTGCTTTATATTCAAGGGAGGGGATAACACAAGATAGGCTCTAAGCAGGGGTCATGGGTGGGGAACCCCAAGGGTCTGTCTATCACCGCTTTCTGTTCCCTTCTTTTTCATCCTTCCTTCCATGTTGAGACTCAGACCTATGGTTTTGCTGGGAAACGAAAGCTTTGAAGCCAGGAAGCTAATACGTGATAGCACTTACGGCTCAGGTGCCAAGCTGGTTTTCAGCTTTTTTATGTGAGTATAATATGTACAAAGAAGCTGCCCCATCCTAAATGTGCAAGCACAACCAGTATTTAGGAAGGGGAACACATCTTCGTTACTGTAACACAGATCAAATTACAGAGATCACCTGCACCCCGAGGGTTTCCATCTGCCCCCAAGGCCCTAAAACCAACGAAGATGAAATCTAATAAGATAGCTTTCTTTGACCTGATTTTACTCGTTCCACAAATGGGATTCTGCAGCATGAATTACTTTATCTCTGGTTCCTGAAACTCACCACAGTACTGCTGTGTGTGGCTCTAGAGTGCTCATTCTACATTGTTCATGGCATTTCAGCACATGAGTGTACACAATTTACCGTTCTATAGTTGGTAGGTGTCCGTCTGGATAGTTCGGTTTCCAATTTAGAGGTGCTATAAACAGTGATGCAGGCTGAGTACCCTAATCTGAAAATCTAATATCTCAAATGCTTGGAAACCCAACAATCTGAAGGGCTGACGCTCACAAAGTTTCAGGTTTTCAATATCCCACCTGGCGGTGCTCACCCAGGACAGTCTATGCCAATGTTCTCAAATCTAGAAAACTGAAATCTGAGAACACTTCAGTCCTGTATAAGTCTCACAGGGGGTGCCCGTCTGTGTGTCTGAGATGAGCGCACGAACACATTTCTGTTGGGTCTCTACCTAGAAATGAACTCGATGGGTCTATGGACATATTCTGGAAAGCTATGAGAGCTATAGCCCTCGAAGCTCCTTGGTGAGGAAGGCATCATTTCCCTTTTTATATATTATACATTTTATATATATACATTTGAGTCATCTACATTTCTCTGCAGACCCCGAACAATCAAAGACAACCTTCTTTTATTATTTAATCTTAAGCATTGTTTTGGAAGATCGTTGCATCCTGAGCAAATGCCCTTTGCTCAATATCGTTTAATTTGTCTTCCAGGTCTCTTGTCATTGGGAGGCCTCTCTAGCCAGCTGTAGAGCTGTTGGCCTGACCACTTGTGGTACAGGGCTGACGAAAGTCAAGTAAAATCAGGGAAGATCCACAATGCTAATTTTCTATCATGGTGTTTTTAACTTTCCAGATCAAATGTGATCATGAGGTTTGGACCACAGTTAGTTAACTTCTGGTGAGGTTAAAATGATTTTTTCAGGCTTGCTAACCCATGTTCTGCCCCCACACTCTCTCTTCTCTCTCTTTAAGTTTCCCCTCCCTCCTCATCCCCGTTCAAATGCGTTTCTGTGCTCACTGTCCCATCTTCCACCACTGGAGTTCCATCAGTGTCCCAGAACTCAGGCTGTACAGCTGCTGTGCAAACTCACAAGGCACACTACCCACCCCCGCCCCCGCCCCCATCTGGCCCTCCTCCCACCAGGATAGCCAGATCTCTTCCGGAGCAATAAACCTCACATGTCGCTGAACCTCTGCTCACCGTCACTGCCGCTGTGTGACATAATGACTTCACCAGGTGAGCTTCCTGTGCACTTGTGGTTCCTAAAGATCTGCGCCTGGGAGGAAGTTTCCCTCCTGCTTGGGGACGCCGGCAGCTGTAAATCAGGTAAGGGGAGGGCCCTGACTTGTTTATCCCGGTAAGAGTTTTATGTGCTGAAGTCAGCAAGGGACCTGTTCGCCTGATTCATGGCCAGTCTGAGGAGCCATCACTTTGAGTGGGGCCGACCCACCCTTCTCAGTGGATTGGCATGAGCCGGGGCCTTGGAGGACCTGAGGTACTCCATAGTACTGAAGCCTCATCTTCTCTCTCCATCCATCTGGACCAAAAATTGTATCTTCCAGAGATGTGAGACATCCGGTGGGGAATCTCCAAACAGTGGGAAGTTCTTCCTCACAATGTTAAAACAGCTCCCCCCCGCCCCCAGTTCCTTCTCTGTTAGCAGGAATGGCCAGCAGCTGTGTCTGTGAGCCTGGCTTTGGTAGGGAGGCTCCACGCAGGAGAAAGAATGCCAAGAGCAGCTGTCTGGCCTTGGGCTGGTGTCAATTAGCAATCAAGGTCAAGGCTGGACTGAATGTCCCATAATTATGGCTCATCCTCACATGGGAATATTAGACAGCTATTAAAAATGTTTTCAAATGTTAATGGACTGGACATTGTTAATGTAGTTCTTGACTGTATATATTGTATGTACTTATTGGATATAGTATTTCTTATATTTTGTGAACACTAATAAACTTATCTTGGGTCAGAAAAAAAAATGTTTTCAAAAGCACTCTTACAAGACTGAATAGGTTTTGATATGGAGTAAATTCAAAGGTAGACAGATGTAAATCACACAAAGAATATTATAATATATCCCGATTGTGTGAAAGACTAGATGTTGTAAAATGGTAGCCATGACTGTCTGTGCAGGAGTGGTTGGGTGAGGTGTGAGATCCCAGTAACCTTTTCTCTGACCTACAGAGGGGACAGCTTGGGATGGTGGCCTTTAACCCAATGTGGAGAGGCTGCCGGCACAGTTGTGTTATTAGTGGAACTTTCGTGTGTGTGTGTGTGTGTGTGTGTGTGTGTGTGTGTGTGTGTGTGTGTGTGTTTTCCTCTGATAGTGACAGCCCAACTCACTGCAGAATGACACCTGTTTGTGTTGAAACATTTCGTGACAGACGTGGCAGATTTAGCGTCTGGCAAGCAGAAGGTGGAGCGCTCTGGTATCAGGCAGGTGGTCCCCCACACAGCTTCCGACGAGCCCACTTTGCAGTCACCCTCGACTGCTGTTTCCTGACCGGAGGTTTTGATGGCTTGAGAGGCAAAGCTCAGGTCCGTCATGTGGGTGACACTGTGGGTCACTGGGGCTGTGAGTCTGTTCTCATAGTGACAGGAATGTGACAGTAGCTGACTGGACCTGGGCAGGCCAGCCCTCCAATCAGCTGTCAAGAAGGGGACAGCAGGGCCAAGCTCTTCCATTCATTAAGTGGACTGTGTCCATCTCGTATGCAAAGTTCCTCCTGCCTGTAGACACGCAGGAAAAACAATACACACCGTCTGTACAAAACATTGTTTTTAATAAGACACTCCCAGATGGTCCATAGAGGCCTGGGGCACAGATGAAACTGTGCTAAATGTAACTCGGGCCCCGATTCAGAAACAATGGCACCTTGGTAATGCAGTTGTCTCCAGTGGTGTCCTTCCGAGCAGGGCATCTTGCAGGCGCCTCAAAAACGCAGGGAAAGCTTGTCTCCCAGGGTCAGAGTTGGTCCAGCATCACATGCTCTTGAGGTCCCTAAAGACTGCGTGGGCTGCATTCCGTCCAGCCGCTCCCATGACGCTGCCTCCTGGAACCAAAGCTCCTTTCAGAAGCCCACCAAAAAGGGAAAGGGTGGGGCTCAGAGAGCAGCCAGAGTTGGAACAACTACCACACTGTCTGGGCTCCCCACAGCTTCCACACAGGCCGGCCTGGGGGAGGGCAGGCTGTGGTCACATTGGCCTCCTGTTCCTGAGTCTGCCAGACTACAGGGGGGCACTTAGCAGTCTAGCAGGTAAAGCTGAAATGTAAGAATCAGGAGGGGCACAGAGGACACAGCTGTTGATGAGAGGGTGTCACCAGGAAGTGACAGATGCAGCGAAGTCAGGTAGGCTTGGAGTGGGTACAGCAAAGAATTTCTCACTAGAAAAACATTACTGATCCTTTCTGGCCTCAAATATGGGCCAGGAATTAAGGAATGTGAGTCTCCCACAACACCTGGAGGAGTTTTCCCCGCCCTCCATCAGAACGTGTCCCTACACCTAGGTGGGAGGAGGTGTGTACCCAGAGCTGAGGGTTGTGGCAGCCTGGCAGAGATCCTGCTGTATGCTTACCCTGCACAGAGGGTGGCTTCCCACATCCTCCTCTGTCTGCAAGCTTACGACCTCCTTCATCCCACAAGCCCTTGCAGCCCACATAGGAAGTAGGTCACTCACCAGGGTGGGCTCCACTTCCGCAGAGGTACAGGCCCTGGATAGGGCATCTGTAGCCAGAGTGCTGGGGCACTGGACGGGCGAAGTAGAGCTGGTCCAGGGACATGGCACCATGGAATATGTTCTGTGGAGGCAGGGCTACGGTTGTTAGCTTAGGCGTGCTGTGGGGCTTTGCCATCCTGGCTGGCTCTTCCTCTCTCTGTTCTCTAACCCAGGTCCTTTTGCTTCTGGCTATTTCCCTGGGTTCTTAACTAAGGGTGAGGGAGGAGAGGGGCATGCCCCAGGCTGCAGGTGAGAGAGAAGAGGGACATGTCCCGGGCTGCAGGTGAAACTCCCAAGGTGCTTTATTTGGGAAGAGAGGTGTAGGGGCCTCCATAGAATGCAGGAAAATTGACTGGGAAAGAAAAGGGGGGACTCTGAGGGTTTGCTGTGGACCATGAGCCCCCGAGTCTGTTGGGAAGGCGGACTTGCTCTGTTGGCACAGGCTCTTACTGGGGCATGGGTCTTTGGGCAGCCACATCTCTCTCTGGCCTTGAGTGCCCCCACTCCCACACCTGTTCCGCGGACATCACTGTCAGCAGCAGATATGGCACAGGGGGACCTGGTTCTGCTCACTAGAAAGACAGTGGGTGTCCTAAACAAGACCAGAGTCTGCTAGATGTCACCATGGGCTGTTCTTGCTGCCCCCTCATCTGGTCCCCACGTGAACCCTTTCTTCCCCGACGCCAGCGCCTCTCAAGCCATCCTGCCTTCAATGACCACACTGCCATCCTATCCTTAGCCTCTGGTTCAGCCTTCATGTCAGGCCCACCATCCAGATCAGACTGTCATCAACACTTCTCACCCATCCCTGCCTCGTACTGACTATCCACACATGTAGTGGGTGGCCGTTCTAGCTATGACTTGAAGCATCACCCCTAGTGAGGTAGCAGGTAACTGTTACACCTGCCTATGACCTGAAGTACATGCCCCTGGGGCGTGGCTGCTTAGGGCACCCTGAAGACCTGGGATGCACGTACAAGGCCCTTGCTTTGCTCCCTCGAGATGGTTCTGGACGCTGGGACAGACCAGGCAGATCTTAGAAGAAGATCAGCATGGGACATAGCTCGGCTTTCCCGGACCCTACAATAAATGCCTGTGCTATAGTGAGTTACCCCCTAATAAATTCCCTTGCTCATTTAATAGACTCCGCGGATTTCTCACGTCACACACAGTCTGTGAAGTCCCTCTCCCTCCCTGACATTCTGCCTTCTGTCTGGATCAGCGCTGCCAAAACAAAAACATGACTAAAGCCATGCATTCAATTTTACACTTACATTTAAAAAGTAAGAGGCAAATTGGTGACATTTATGTCAATAGTGCATTTTATTCCTCTAATAGATCCCAAATTATCACCTTGGCACATAGGCAATGCAATAGTACTAACACGATGGCATCACTTTTGTCCATGCTGGGTCTCCCCTATCACACAGCTCACTCTGGCCTTTTCAGGCTCAGTAGCTGCTATGGCTGGTGGCTGAGGGGTTGGAGGTGCCTCCTCATGGAACTCTGGACTCCTCACGGGCTCCCTGCCTCCTCATGGGACTCCTGACTTCTCTCTGAGTTCCCTGCCTCCTCACGGGCTCCCTGACTTCTCTGAGTTCTCTGCCTCCTCATGGGCTCCTTGGTTCCTCATGGGCTCCCTGGTTCCTCATGGGCTCCCTGGTTCCTCACAGGCTCCCGGGCTCCTAGCCGGGTTCTAGCTTCTGGCCTCGCATCTCCTTTATCTGGTAAAGTAAACTCACTACAAGAGCCTGTCTCCTTAGGGAGGGAGCTCTCTTTAGAAGAGGCTGATGGGATGTTGGAGCAGAAGTGCTTCAGGCCTGGTGATCTTCTCGAGTGGCATCTGTGTGTCTGTGTCCTCTCCTGTCCCCACTCAGCCATGGGCTCTCTACCACTTCCTAATGAAGGCTGGGTAAAGCCCAAGGCGGCCAGCCAGGGAGGCAGGTAGGAAGATGAGTGTCAGGAGGCCCCAGAGCTCCACTCACCCCTCCAGGAAGCCTGAAGATTTTCTCTAGATCCGGTGGGGTGAGGATGTCTCTGGCCAGCACAGAACTCTTGAAGCCGGGGGCGTAGGCCTCAATGCAGTCAAACACTGTGGAACCCAGGGAAAGCATTGGGAAGAAGAGTGGACAATAAGGTTGTATGACTCCTAAGTTTACTAAAATCTATTAAATTACGTGAGTCAGGGGTTTATTTTATCCTATGCAAATTATATACCAGTAAGAACAAAACAAACAAGATGAAAAATGGTCCCTAAGCAAATGCTTTATCAAAGAGGCATGTAGCCAGTCCAGCCTCACGCTCTCATTTCTCACCCCGACCTAAGCACGAGACTACTGTCACTTCCCGAATAAGTGACGCATTCTCCTTCTCGTTGCTTTGCCCAAACTGTTCCTTTGGCTGGGGACATTCTTCGCACTTGGACCAACCCCATTCATCGTGGAAAGGCCACTTCAATGTTTCTTCCCCGGAGTGCTCTCCTCGTCTCTGGCTCATCAAGTACAGTGTACTCTGGTGATCTGCCCCCTTGATAGTCTCCCCAAGTGGACTCTGAGCAACTGGAGGGTAAGAGTGGAGTCCTCCGCTTTATAAAAATGTTATGAACTATTGAGTGTGTGTGTGTGTGTGTGTGTGTGTGTGTGTGTGTGTGTGTGCGTGCGTGTGCGCGCGCGCACGCGCGCGTGTGTGCGCGTGTGGCCCAGTGTGTGTGGAGATCAGACAACAACTAACTTTTGGGACTTGGTTTTCTCCGTCCACTGAATGTCAGACTACCAAACTCAGGTTATCAGACTTGTACGGCATGTGCCTCTACCTGCTGAGCCATCTCTCTAGCCTGGGACCCTGTCCTTTTGGCTTTCTTAACTTAGTGCCTGGTCACAGCCAACATTCACCACGTTGGTGAAAGGCTGCCTCGGACACGTCTCTTCCCCTGGGACAGCACCTGCGGAGTTTCGCCTGGATGAGGCTGTGTGTGGGCGTGCCCAGTGGACCCCACGGCCAGCTATCACCCTGCAGAGCATCCTGGGCTGCACTCTTTACCGTTGTCAGCATAGGTGTTTTTCTCCTGCTCATCCCAGATCTTGCCTCCAGCCAGGGTGTAGGGCGTGTATTGAGTGAAGAGGGAGACAACATGGCAGCCAGGCGGAGCCAGGGTGGGGTCCAGCGATGAAGGGATGCAGAGCTCAATCATGGGTCTGTGACATGGCGGGGGTGGGGGGTAGAGAGGGTCAGGACTGAGAAGAGCTCGGGGCCACTCCGAGGTGACATGAGTCAAAATTAAGGCCCTCAGAGACCACCAACCTGGGCTGATTATCATGAGACCATGGTGGTTAGCACAGACCAGACCACCTCTGTGGTGTTCCTCTAGACCCACAACCCCAGATTCCACGGCTCTGGTCCTTTCTCACCGGGCTCAGAGATGCGGTCCAGTCTTGTCTTCCTTCCCCATAGACCTGTGTTCTAATCTGGGCTCCCCAACTCCAATACTACCAGGGTCCAGAGAGTGAGAACCATGGAGGAGTCAGGCCCAAGTCAGCAGGTGCTCAGGTGTCCGGGGTCCAACCAAGCCCCCACGTCCAGGCTACCCCCTTTCCTACCTGAAATCACAAGCCCCTCAGCTCTCTAGGAACATTTGGCCCTCCATGCCTGGGTGATCTGTGCGTGCTCCAACTACAGACTGAAAGTACTCTAAAAATGAAAACTGTGCCTCACTGAACATGCTGACTCTCCCCCTGGCATCACCCCATAAACAATATCGCATGGCAGCCATCTACCCAGCACCCACACGGGTATTTTAAGTCATCTAGAGATGACTGCCGAGCTACAGGGGATGTGAGAAGGTTAAATACAGTCTCTGCCATTTTACAGAAGGGACCTGAATGTCAGTTTTTGGTAACCACAGGCTCGGGGATTCTGGAACCGTTCCCCAGAACCATTCCCAGACCACATGAGCATCTTTCAAGGCCATGTAAAATGCCCTTTCTCAGGGTGCCAGCCCTCAGCTGTACCTTTCACCTTAGATATCTGCCAGCCTATCCAGCCACTGTCCAAATCCACTGCCTAAATCCTCTCAACCCTCCCAGAAGCCCCTTCCTTTCTCATACTTTTCCTCTCTTACACACCACTTCCTGTCCAATGGCAAACCTCCCCGGCCCCTGACCTTACCCTTAAAACATGCCGAGTATTTGGACACTTCCCATCCCTTCTGCTGTGTCCACCCAGGTCCCCGTCACTGTCCTGTTACCCTCACACTCCGCATCCAATAATCAATTGCAACAGGACTCCTCTCTTTTGTCCACTTTTTTTTTTTTTGGCGGGGGGGGGGGGGGGGTCTTTCTAAAGGAACAGTCAGGCTTTCCTTGAGTGAGAGCGAGGGCAGTGGACAATGCCTGGCCGCCGCTGCCGCTCTGCGTGCTCCATTTTGGCCTTGTCTTTATGTTCCTAATCCAGCAGCACATCCCTGCCCTAGGGCACCGGCTCTGCGCTGGGTGTTCTTCCTCAGCTACTCCACAACCTGTCTTGCTTCCTGCAGTTTACTGCTCAAGTGTCCTTCTTTGAAAAAGCAGACCTCCCCCCAGCCTGCCTTCTTTTTCTCCTCAGTGCTTGTTATCAGTGCGTGGTGTTGGCTGTTTTCTAGCCAGCAGAGGCCAGCACAGAGGCAGAAGATCTTTTCTTCCTGCTCTGTGTCTGAGCTGACAAAGAGTTGGCACCACATGAGCAACCTAGCGTCTCTCTTTCATCTTATGCTGTGAGTTCTTTTTATTTATTCATTCATTCATTCATTCCAGTACTCTGTAATAAATTTGTGTACAGTACTCTGCCTGCGTGTGTCCCTGCAGGCCAGAAGAGGCACCAGATCTCATTACAGGTGGTTGTGAGCCACCCATGTGGTTGCTGGGAATTGAACTCAGGACCTCTGGAAGAGCAGTCAATACCCTTAACCACTGAGCCATCTCTCCAGCACGCACCAGGCTTATCATAAACTTGTGTCGGCTTCACATCCCAGGCCCCACAACCTGTGCCCGGTGGGAGCCTGGCACTGAGTAGGAACCCAGCACACGTCTGTTTAACAACACAGAGGATGAAGGGTGTCCACCCCACAGAGCCCCGCCTACCGTCTGCTCTAAAGGATGGAGACGCAGCTGGGACCAGACGTGCTCCTGGGACATGACTAGGGGACAAGTGAGCCTGTCTCCTACTGCGTCACGGTACCTGAGAAGCCCCCCGCCACCCTCTCAGAAAGTAGTTTCTCCTCTTCTCAGAGTACTGCTCTCCTTGGGACTGTCCTCACTAACCTGGGACACTCCTAGCATGCACTGCTCTTCACCTCCTCTGCTCTGATGTCCGGATTTCTTGTCTGAGATACAGTTTGTGTTCTTGGAACATGGAGATGTTGGGAATCTCCAGCTCGGGGGAGGGGGGGCATGCCAAACCCCGCCCAGATGTTGGGCTGGGAACCCGCCCCACTCCTCCCATTCCAGACCCCGCCCAAAGAAAGCCCACCAAGCGGTGGCCCCTCCCCTGGAGCCGCTCAAAGACTGAGCCTACAGGGTACTTAAGCTCCGGTCCCTAGGGCTTCCATGTGGTTTCTCCTGAGATCACCCGGGGATGCTTGGCTCATTAAATCTAGACTTTTAATTCAGTTTGATTTGGCTTCCTGCATCAGCGGAGTTACCACTACCGGGGGATTTTTCAAAAATACTTATCAGAAGAGACTTAGGCAGACTGGCCCTGGGACACTGAATGAAGGCTTAGTGCCAGGTAGAAGAGGCCAGGCCCCTGCCTCAGAACACACAGGGGACACAAAGGCCAGGTCTCACCTACTTTTTGGAAGGCAGGCCACCCTTGGCATCTTCAAAGGCCTGGTGGAGGATCAGGGTGTCTTCACAGTTCAGGTGAATGGAACACTGATGATGTGGCTGCGGATGATCCCTGGGAACATTGGGGGCCGCCCGGAAGTTTGGCAGCCTGTCCACAGCCACTGAGGAGACAAGAGGTCAGGTCAGGTCCCCAGCCTTGCACCCCCCCCCCATAGTCACAACCTGCTTGTCTAGCTAATGGACCAGAAGTCTGAAAGTAGGATAAACTGGGGGGACAGGAGAAGGAGAAGACAGTGTGGCTGGGTTTCCCTGATTTAGAGTTTCCCACACAGACGGTGTCAAAAGGCAGATGAACCAGGTGTCTCTTACCATTGATCTTGGTGACAGGAGACTTTGTGTCCAGCTGGGAGATCCTCTTCACAAAGGCCCCAGGGAGCCACTCCTGGAAGGAGAGAGCTCTGTGAAAGGCCTGGGGTAGCCAAGGCCCAGAGACGCTGCCCACACCAGTCTTTCAACCTCTATCTGAGGAGATCCTCTTCTTCCTTCAGAACTCAGCACCAAACTGCCTCTTCTGTGAGATCTTCCTGGAGTCCCCCCACTTTAGGCTAAGCACATCTTCCTCTGCCCGTGGCCCACTGTCCTGGCTGGGAGTAACTCTCATCACGTCCTGCTTGGGACAGGGATGGCATTTCTATGCACCCTTGCTACTTCAGACTTGCCTTAACGATATGCACTAAGAGTTGTTGAATTTTGTGAGTGGAAATACTCAGAGACAGTAGTGCTTTGCCCCCAGGAGCAGGCTGCCTGCTCAGACACATTATCTTATCTTTCGGGGACAGGGAAGGTATGGCCAATTGCAATGTTCCGAAGTCCTGAGCCTTTCCTGGACGCACGCCCCTTTCCATGTCTCTCCACAGTATCCCCCACCTCTGCCCCACTCACACATGACCCTAGACTGGCTGGGAGACTTCGCCAATGTCAACCAATAAGATGGATCCAGATCAAACAACCTGGAGCTTGCATGGCTGAGCTTGCCTGCTGTTACCCTCTGCCAGGCCGGAGAACATGCTTGGAGCTCCTGTGCCAGAGGCCACAGGGTCTGTCCTGAACCCCCCACAGCCAGCCAGGTCCCAGGCACAGAACTGAGTCCAGTCAAGACCAGCAGAGGCACAGCCACAGCAGGTGACAGACAAGCCTCAGCCACGACTCGGTCAAGATCAACCAATTTCCTCCTGTCCACGAGCTAAGGTCATATCTGCCCCGAAGTTTTATGGCTGTGCTAAAAACAAAACAAAACACAACACAACAAAAAAAACCTCCCAAAACCTCCATTCCCAGAGTTAATACCGCAATAGATCACTGGCAGAGGGTAGAATCCGAGACAGTGAGAGGGGAGAAATCCAAATACAGGTGGTAGACAAGTCAGAAGGATAAGGCAGACCTGGGCTCTGGCACTAGCTTGACCTATTGCAGGTGGTGTGGTTGGGGCCCTCTCACTCATGAGGCTTCTCCACTGTTTGCAAGCTGCCAACTTCCTCAGAGAAGGAGGCTTAGTCCTTGGAGCTCCCACCCTGATGTAATCTGGGCTCCCGACCCCACGTTCCAAGCCCCGTGTGGCAGATATTTTACCCCTACTCTGACCCACCTCACCTGTGGCGTCAGCTCCAAGAAGGTGACCTGTGGTGATGCACAGGATAAGACGACTCTGCTCCTCACCTCCTGGCCATCCTGCAGTATGACTCCTTGAACATGGCCTTCACTGTTCACCTGCACCTTAGCCACAGTCTGGGGTCCCATCAAGAGACCCCAAAGCCCCCAGAAGAAAGCCCAGGTTAAGAATAGTTGGGTGTGTCTCGTGGGCACCTAGACTTCCTCACCCCCAATCCATGCCCTTAACCAGAGACTTCTCAGGAAGCCTTGATGCAACCTATCCACCATGGAGCATAATCCAGGCATGGGTTCATGACTGGTGGACTGGAAGGGTTTGCTCAGCTGCCACCAGGCCCCAGAAATGTACAGCCCAGATTCTGGGCTTCCCTTGTTCATCAGTAATTCCAGGGTCTCTCTAAATCTATTCTATCCTGCCAACAGTCAGGGTTGGGGGATGGGGTCCACACCTTTTCTGTGAAGATACTTGCTCCATGTGTAGTAGCTGAGCTCGCAATGGCATCTGAGAGGGCACCCATGCCACCTTGGACGTAGCCCCAGGCGCCCTGCATTCCCTCCAGGCTGCCCATCACATGATGCAGCAGCACATACCTGAGGGCAGAGCATGGGGGGGGGGGATGAGGCGGGATCCCATCTCAGTTTCAGATGCAAATGACTCTCCACGTCCTGGACCTTCATCACCTCCTTCCCAACCCAGCCCTTTCCCTGAGCCTTTGCCAGAGCTCAGTGCCCTGCATCTCATGCCACACTCTCTCCCTGCGCATATGTATGACGCAGGCCTCCAGCCTCCCTGTGCCACAGTCACTCCAGGCCCCTGCCTGTGTCTACCTCCCGTAGCCATCTCTTCGTGGGTGCAGGTCTGGCATGCAGGCATGTCCGGCATGCACGTTAAACCCAGCACCTTCACCATGCATTCTCTGAGCTGTTCCTTTTCAGTGTCCCCACCCACATGAAGGGCACTTTCAGAGTTCCAACAGAGACCCTGGTGTCACCCTTGACCATGCTTCAGCTCCTCAGAGTGCTCAGATGCCTCTCCCTTCTCTCCCTCAGACACAGCCAGACCGGGGTCACCGACGCTCCTCAGCACTTGCTTCCCTGGAGGCCGCCCTCTGTGGAGCTTGGATCCCTGGCCTCAGGGCCAGATGCTCCCGTCAGGCTTCTTTTCAATGCCTTTGCTGTATACAGTCCTGCCTGAGGGCAAGGCCAGCCTCATCAGGTGGTATGCATGGCTCCTGCCTGGTGTCAGCCTGGTCCTACCGCGCTCCCTCACACTGCACACCCCTACTAAGCCGAGTCCCTTTGGTTGCTGGAATGGAGCACTTGTCCATGCCTCTCGGGCTTCTCTACTTGCTGTGCCCCCAGCCCGGAACCTCTCCTTCCTCAGCTTTTTGCCAGCAAACCCCTTCTCTTCCCTTTGTTTCAGACCAAACATTCCCCGCTTCCGGTCTTTTTTTTTTTTTTTTTTTTTTTTTTTTTTTTTTTTTACAGCAGGGCAGTTTCCCCTGCCGACCCACTATCAGAACACACTCCACACTTCATGGTCTCTGCTTGCCCCGGGTCTCTCTCCTGTGAGGATTTCTGGTCCCTTGACTACTGTATCTCCAGCACCCAGCACAGGCAGGTGCTCATCAGTAGTTGTTAAGTGAGGCAATGGATTTCTAAAAGGCATGGTTCACAAGCTGGCCAGTGGCTCGGCTTCCCTAAGACCCAAGCGAAAAGGAAGGGAGGCCCCAGATCCACACTGGCTGGTTAGTCAAGAGCTTGGCCGAGGGCAGGCGGCACTGGCCATGCTTCTTCTCCATGGCTCTGGGGAATTTAGGACTGGCTTGACCTCTGTCGAAAAGCCACTTCCTGCAGAGGGGCTTTCATCCTGGAGAGATAAGCCACACTGACAGCTCTAGTTCCATCTTAGGAGTTCAAACCACAATGGCAGCCCTCACTGTGTCTGATCGCCCCTCTCCGACTGGGCTCCAGACACAGCTGCTCACAGAGACGGGCAGCTGCTCATCCCCGGGAGGAAGCTGTGTGAGTCTGCAGCCAGAGGAGAGACGCGGGCTTTGCAGGGGTCAGGAGGGAGGGAGGAGGAGGGAGAGAGAGGAGGAGCAGGAGGAGGACAGAAGATACGGATAGCAGGAAGAGGCTTTTCCTGGAGACTCGTGGAGAAGAGCAGCTAAGAAGGAATTCTGGGGTTCAGACAGCATGCGCTGCAAGTCAGCTTTGGGCAGAACACTTCTTTGAACTCCAGTTTTCAGATGTGACTCTGAGAGTCCATTCAACACGCATGATATGCTGAGCTTCACGACTGGTGCACTAGCTGAGCTCAGAAAATGGCGCTCTGTGAGCGTCTTCATTGGGAAATACGTTCTCCTCAAGCAGTCTCCCCATCCCCCACCCCTGTCACCTTGGGCCCTACTCACCCACTCCCTGGAGTGTGGGGACTTGTCATGGCTCCGATCACAGCATCCGTTGCTAGAGTGGCCTTTAGAGGCTCGGACTCAAACCACTGGTCCAGCACCTGGAGAACAATGCCACAGAAAGGCTCAAGGGCCTGGGTGGCAGGAGAGGTCCCTGGGCCATCATCTGGCCATACTCACCTTGGAAATGGGGGCTGTGAGGACCTGGTAGTACTGGGGGAGCTGGGCTCCCAGGGTGCGCCCTGAAAGAGAAGTAGAAACATCAAGTGGGACAGGCCTTGAGGAGACTCTGTTCCCATCCCCAGGCAAGAAGTAATAGGAAGAGGCAGAGACTTGGTGGAGACAGTGTGACCTTCAAGGGCAGTGTGTGCTTTTCACCCCTTAACAAGGCTGGGCCCCTCTTAACCATCTTCAGCTCTGAGCTGTTTCTCTGTAAGATCGGAGACATATTTCATATGCTACTGTAGGACTGAAATAGGAAAGAGCTGTAATTTCATGGGTACCAGTTACATTTTAGCTGCCGGACAGGGCTCTGGCCATTGTGGCCCCTCTGCATACTTTGGCAAAAGTAGTTGCCTGATAAATATTTATCATAATAAATGTTTATTGCATGAAGCTCCTAGGACCAGTAATCTGAAAAGGAGTCTACTTTTGGTGTTGATGACAAAGTCCACTTGCTTCCTTCATTTCCAGACTCTCTGCTGTATAAATGCAGTGACAACCACGTAATGTAGCCGCTGACCTAATGCAGTGACAATGGCCCAGTGTAGCTGCTGACCTAATGCAGTGACAATGACCCAGTGTAGCCACTGACCTAATCCAGTGACAATGACCCAGTGTAAATGCTGACCCAATGCAGTGACAATGGCCCAGTGTAGCTGGCTGACCTAATGCAGTGACAATGACCCAGTGTAAATGCTGACCCAATGCAGTGACAATGGCCCAGTGTAAATGCTGACCCAATGCAGTGACAATGGCCCAGTGTAGCCACTGACCTAATGCAGTGACAATGGCCCAGTGTAGCCGCTGACCTAATGCAGGGACAATGGCCCAGTGTAAATGCTGACCCAATGCAGTGACAATGGCCCAGTGTAGCCACTGACCTAATGCAGTGTCAATGGTCCAGTGCAGCCGCTGACCTAATGCAGTGACAATGGCCCAGTGTAGTCACTGACCTAATGCAGTGACAATGGCCCAGTGTAAATGCTGACCCAATGCAGTGACAATGGCCCAGTGTAGCCACTGACCTAATGCAGTGACAATGGCCCAGTGTAAATGCTGACCCAATGCAGTGACAATGGCCCAGTGTAGCCGCTGACCTAATGCAGTGACAATGGCCCAGTGTAGCCGCTGACCTAATGCAGTGACAATGGCCCAGTGTAGCCGCTGACCTAATGCAGTGACAATGGCCCAGTGTAGCCGCTGACCTAATGCAGTGACAACAGTCCAGTGTAGCCGCTGACCTAATGCAGTGACAGCAGTCCAGTGTAGCCGCTGACCTAATGCAGTGACAGCAGTCCAGTGTAGCCACTGACCTAATGCAGTGACAACAGTCCAGTGTAGCCGCTGACCTAATGCAGTGATAACAGTCCAGTGTAGCCGCTGACCTAATGCAGTGACAACAGTCCAGTGTAGCCGCTGACCTAATGCAGTGACAACAGTCCAGTGTAGCCGCTGACCTAATGCAGTGACAGCAGTCCAGTGTAGCCGCTGACCTAATGCAGTGACAACAGTCCAGTGTAGCCGCTGACCTAATGCAGTGACAACAGTCCAGTGTAGCCGCTGACCTAATGCAGTGACAGCAGTCCAGTGTAGCCGCTGACCTAATGCAGTGACAGCAGTCCAGTGTAGCCGCTGACCTAATGCAGTGACAGCAGTCCAGTGTAGCCACTGACCTAATGCAGTGACAGCAGTCCAGTGTAGCCGCTGACCTAATGCAGTGACAGCAGTCCAGTGTAGTCACTGACCTACTCTGAACCGTGACTCTCGGCTTATCCGTGTGACTCACCAGCCAATGGAATAGTTCTAAATGTGTCACAAATGGAGACTTGTAGCTGGCCTGGGCAGCAGGGCTTGCCCCTGTGCATCTCTTTGATGTAAGAAGTACATGTCTAGCTGGGTGGTGGTGGCGGCGGCGGCGGCGGCGGCGGCGGCGCACGCCTTTAATCCCAGCACTCAGGAGGCAGAGGCAGGCGGATCTCTGTGAGTTCGAGGCCAGCCTGGTCTACAGAGTGAGTTCCAGGAAAGGCGCAAAGCTACACAGAGAAACCCTGTCTCGAAAAACCAAAAAAAAAAAAAAAAAGTACATGTCTAGTGTAGCATGCTGCCTCCACACACAGGGCGAGAGACACTGAGAGCAGAGTTGGCCCACTGGTTGCCCCAGCCACAGACATGTGCATGAGACCGGACCAGACCAACTGAGCCTGCTGGGATCAGCTAAACTACAAAGACCCATGGGAAAGAAATGCTGACTCGTAGATGCCAAAGGAGTTTTGTAGGGTTTCTTTTTCTTGCGACCATAGCTAACTGATTCAGTATTTTTCTAGGATGTGGGAATTTGTCTGTGTACTCAAAGCGTGGTAGAAAAAAACGGCATACTTCCTGATCAAGCTTCTATCGTAGACCCACGGCAGACCTCCCTAATTGATCACAGACCTTTTATTATTTTTGGTCTAAATTTAGTATTCTTTCTCATTTGGAGGCAACTCTTCAAATTCTCTTGGCTCTTACATCATGTTCTAGCCATGGCTGTGGCAATGAGCTCCATGCTGTGATCCGATCACACACTGGAATTCCTATAGCACCAAGTGAAGGCCTCTGTGAGCGGTACCTTTCCTTTCTTCTCTGGGCTTCTCTGGCACCATGCCAGTTCATCTACAGATGCCTGGCCCAGAGGCCACTGTCTCATGAGGGAACCCCTGACCATTGGGGGAAAAGGCCCTTTCCTTCTCTTGGAAATGGCCAAGGACCTACACACCCCTTATAAAGGACTTTCCTCAGAGAGTCTCAGTAGCACCAGTGTCTTGTCACCCATGGCCAGTGCCAACATGCACCCTAGTACTGGTGTTGCCTCTAAGTGGTTTGAATACGACGTTGCACCCTGGGCTCATGCATTTGAACACTTGTTCCCAGTTGTTGGCACTGTTTGGGGGGGTGGGTCATGGAACCTTTAGGGGGTGGAGCCTTGCTGGAAGAAGTGTGTCACTGGGGGTGGGGCTTAGGAGTTTCTAGCCCCTCCCTCCACTCAGTTTGCACTCTCTCCGGTTCCTGCGTGTGAATGGCAAGTGATCCACCAGCTTCCTGATCCAGCCACCTGCTGCCATGCTGTCTTTACCATTATGGACTCGAACCCTCTGAAACCTTAAGCTAAAATAAATGCTTCCTTCCTTAAGTCACTTGCTCATGGTACATCATCATAGCAACACGAAACAGCTAATGCACTCGAACTAGCTTCATCCTTCAGTCCCCTCTTTGGGTGCCTTGGGGTCACCCTTCTAAGTATTGTGCCCCATTTTTAGGGTAGGGTAGGCTGAAATTTTGGGGGGAGTGCCTGGCAGCCTCTGTGGTCCATGGTCTATTAGCTGACTACACCTGTTGTAGTCTACAGAAAAAATACTCTACAGAAAAAAAGCCCAAGACCAGGTCACAAAATCCTCCCAATTCCTGAGCTTGCCCCAAGGTCAGGCCACAAAATCCCGCCAATCCCAGATCATCCTGGAAAGCTCCACTCCCCTATAAGAAACCCTATATAAAGCCTGCGTCCCTTCACTACCCCCCCAAACCCTATATAAAGCCTACATCCCTCCACCCCCCAGAAACCCTATATAAAGCTTACATCCCTCCACTGCCCCCCCCCCAATTCTCTGCTGCTTCTCCCCTGAGCAGAGGCAGCCGCCTTTTTGTGTCTTTCCCAATAAATCTCTTGTGTGAGGTTTGCTGTGCAGTGTGACTTTGTGGTATTCCTCGGCTCCTGACGGCCAGGATCCCTTTCCCCTCAGAGCTGTGACACACACACTGGTGGCTGTCTTGGAGCTTCAAGCTTAGGTCCAGGCATCCAGAAAGTGGACTTGTTTCCATGAGGGTCACGTTCCACACCCTGATTTCCTGTGCTTTACTCACCTGCCTTCAGCAGCGGCCTCAGGGTGGACAGTGCCTTGAGTCTCTGCAGCAGGGAGCCACGCTGGAAGGCTTCTACGTCCACTGGGGCAGTATCCAGCAGGGGGTCAATGGCCAGCACCAAGCGTTTCATGAACTCCTCGTACCTGGGAAAGGCCTGCAACAGAGCTTCAGGATAGCTTCCACAGTCCAGAACCCCACAGGATACCGTCCCCATGCCCGGTCCTCTGTGCCACACTTCCATATTGTAACTGATTCTTGAGAACCATTTGTGTCGTAGATAACTTTACTATGTTAAAGTTGAAACCGCTTTCCACATATGGCTGTCATGGCCCACAGCGCAGCCCTGATGGTTCCCTCGGGCCACATCCCTAGCTGCGGCTCAGCCCGGCTCTGCTCAGTTCTTTCACTTCCAGGTATATATGTCACATGTGAAGGACAGAGAAGCCTGTGCATTAGGACAGCCACCAGGGCCAAAGGTCAGTATGGCCAACACCAGCCGCACAAAACTGTCAAGTGTCTGAGGGTCTGGGTATAGGCCCTGTGATGGAAACCATTTGGAAGCTCTATGTCCTTTGTGTGTGACTGATGGAAGGCAGATGTCTTCCCGGCATGCTGGCCACTCTTCTCATCCCTCAGTCTGACAGGCCGCCTTATCCCACCTCGCCACGGAAGCCTGTGTTCTCTCAATTAGCAGCCCCCACAGCAGAGCTGTTCACAGCCGGGGTCCAGTCTCTGCCCTCCTCGCCTGGGCTGGGAACAGGAACAGGGATAGAAGTTGCCACCACCAGAGTTCTTACTGATTCTTAGCCCAGGACTTCGGATTTGGGCTCAGCTAGACATATGGACAAACCCAGGAACTGTGGTATTACATAAAGTTCTGTGGTAAAGAACTTCTTTTTTTTTTTTTTTTTTTTGGTTTTTCGAGACAGGGTTTCTCTGTGTAGCTTTGCGCCTTTCCTGGATCTCACTTGGTAGTCCAGGCTGGCCTCGAACTCACAGAGATCCGCCTGGCTCTGCCTCCCGAGTGCTGGGATTAAAGGCGTGCGCCACCACCGCCCGGCTTTGGTAAAGAACTTCTTAAAAATCATAATAATAAAGCTTTCCCTAGACCGGGCTTGCAAAATGACAACTTTCAAGCATAAAACCATAAGCTGAGGCCTTTGGGTTCCTTGGGAAATGTTCCAGGCCTCCCACTGTGAGGTCACTAGCAGGTAGGGACACAGGCACTGGACCTGGCCATGCACTGATGTCCACCAGTGTGTCTGACAGCGGCAGGACTGAGCAAGGGTAGAGATGGCCCTCAGCCCACGGCACTGGATGTTCCTGAAGACCGGAGGGCAGTTCCGCTGTCAGCCAGGCGCTATGATCTCCAGCAGAACCGTCCCTCAAGGCTCAGCTATTGGGGTTAAGTGACGCTGCTCAGGAGAAGACACGGGACTGTTTGGCAGGATGTAGGGCTTACAGGCAAGCTCTGAGGGGTACAGGCTGGCTCTGCTTCTGCTGAGCTCTTCGCTCCCTGACAGCCAACAAGAAACAACCAGCCCCTCACACTCCTGCCGCCCCAGCTGAGAGCTGTTCCCATCACGACACCTTCCCACCATCACGAACAAGCAACAAGCCAAATACATCCTTCCTCCTTTAAGCTGCTTCTAGTCTGAATTCTGTCACAGTCTCACAGTCACAGCAGCTAATGTGGCCAGGCTTAGGATGCTCCGGGTGAAGGGGCCAGTGCTGCATGCCTGTGGCTATCCGGGCTTGGCCCAGTGCCAGATTAGCACACCAGAAAGCAAGTGCATCGATTGCACGAACCTAGGTTTTCTTCACAAACGTGCCTCCACGGAGACAGGATTTGGTGCCACACCTGCAGCTGGCACCCAGGCTGTTACAAGAACGGCCATTCTAGAACACTTCCTCAATTGCAGAACCCTCCATACCAGGCCCATTGCGTCACTCACTGACTCATCTGGACGAAGCCAGCAAACGTGTTCCTGCACTAGATCTGCAGGAAGCAGCCTGCATTCTCCATCTGGTGCGGTGTGTGTTCTGGGAGGCAGAGCTGCGCACCCCCACAGACACTTTCTGGCTTTGGCCGTCATGGATTGATGTCAAACTGAAAGAATATTTTCCTGTCCTAAGTTCTTCTTGTGGGCTTTCATGGGCTTTAGGATGGGTAACACGTGGGGTTCTGAGTAAAAGCAGAGGGATAATGCATTCCAGGGATTCCTTTATGACATCCAGCATGCAGAGACCACCTGCTCAGCAGCCTCAGGCGAACACATGCAGGCTCCAGGAGTCCCAGTGTCGACTGGTTTGAACCACTCTCCACCACTCCTTCTCAGAGCGCCTAAGGTCAAAGGCCAGCATGGACCAAATTGTCCAGGGAAAGCGGCCTGTTCAAGCCCCACAGCCTTGACGCCCATTTCCTCTGGAAAGCCTGCTCTGGGTTGCTGAAGGAGGATTGAAATCCCTGTCCACCTTCCCTACCTGAGCATCCTTCTGTGAGAACTGAGAGATTTGCTTCTGGTTTTCAGCCATGTCTGTGCCCAGCAGAAGGGACCTTGGCACCTTGCTCAGTGTGCCCTCTTCCAGCATGGGAGTGAAGGAGTAGGGATTTCGGAGGTGAATCTTCAACCCATGCTTCTGCAGAACACACAAAAAACACAGACATTTTAGGGATCCATGTTCCTGCCCGTTCTCCAGTTCCATTTGTGTGACCAGCTAGGTGTGTTTGTGATTGGTTCCAAGGTGTGCAGACCCACTTCCTATCTTTTTAATAGATGTTACAAGTGACCCTCTTGCCCAGACACCCACTGATAGACCAATGAAGCCATGACACACAACACTCCACCATGCACCCCATCCTGTAACATGTCAGACCGCCCCACCCATACACACTATTCTTACTTCATCAGAAAGGGCACTCAGATTTACAGTTACCACTACACTACAACTCGAGAGAGCTTATTACCCTCTCCATACACACAACAATGGAAGTTCAGAGGAGTTAATTTGTCCCATGTCACTTTAGAAGGCAGATCCGTATTTTAAAACCACATATCCATGACTCCCAGGCCCCGGAGCCCTCATCTATAACTGCCTTCCCTCACTTCAGAAGTAAATAAGTAAACTTTAAAAATAAACAATAAAGCAGTGGTTGTGTGAAAATCCATATGTACAAGGTGGATAAATTAGTCACATAATTTTTAAAATAGACATGCCAGTCTAATTTACTACAAGGTCACTTGAAGTGGAAGTTCCCTTGATGCATTTAAATCAGGACTTGATTTACAGACGTTTCACCAGCACACAGAGCTTCCTAAGAGCACATCTACTTCTCCAAAGGAACCAATGCAACAGCAGACTGGGTGCTAACATCAGTTGGATGGACTGTGGCTGCTTTCTGGAGACTTCTTGTCCTGACCCATGGCCTGCCCCTTCACTTTATGTCTCTGCTCAGATACTGCCTATCAACAAGCCCCACCCCGGCCCCGAACACACTGGCAGGCTCTCTGTCCCCTTAATATGTATTTTGCCCAGAATACTTATCACCACATGGTTAATTACACGTACATTTGTCTCCCTCTCTCTGGGCGGAACACAATACTTTGAGGTGGGGGCACTGTCTGTTTTGCTACCGTCACATCCCTCCTATGGGACATTCTCTAAGTGTTCTAGTGACTGAATGTTGCTGACAGGACAGTGCCACAGAGGATAAAAGCAAGAAAGCAAAAGAAGCCCATCCTAGCATTCCAGGAGATGTGCAAACCGGAGACTTCCCAAAGGACAACTGGACACCTTTATCCAGGCAACGGGATTCTGCAGAGCAGAATCCAAATGTGGGTAGGGACTGGGCTGGGGCAACTTAGGGCTTTATTATTTTTTTTAAAGCATTAAAGTTGAGATTTCTTTATTACAGGTTGGAGTAACTTGTACCTTGGTCCCTCTTTTTAATTTCATTTTGTGTATACAGGCATTTTGTGTGTATGTGTGTGTGACACCACGTATGTCAGGTGCCTGTGGAGGTCAGAAGAGGGCATCAGGTGTTCTGAAACTGGAGTTACAGATGGTGGTGAGCAGTCATGTGGGTGCTGGGAATTAAAGCCAGGGTCTCTACGGGAGCAGGAAGTGCTCTTAACTTAAGTGCTGAGCTCTTAACTTCAGGGCTCTCCAGCCCCTACCTTGGTTCCTCTGGATATGATGAATTGTTTAACTGTGGGGGCTATCCTCAGCTCCTCCCTATCCCTCACCACTGACATCTCTTCTGTCTCTATACCTTGTCAGCTCTGTCTGCAGAAGTTGTCCACGCCTCCCAGCCCCATGCCCTCATCACAGACTGCCATCTTGTGGTCCACTGGGAGGCTGCCTCTGGTATCTGTGGGCCCTCCATGCCACCTCGAATCATGGCCAGGGGGCTGATATTCTATAAACTTGTAAATCCCACACTCTGCTTCCTGACTAAACACTTCTGCCTTTTCACTGATGCCGCAAGAAAAGCAGTCCTAGCATGAGCTGCCCCGCCCCCTTCCCAGCATCCCCTGGAGTCGGACTTGCCTTGACCTGCCCACTTCTACATCCTCTGGCCAGAGCGCTCTCTGTTCAGATGTCTAGTGACTTTTTTGAACATCAGCTCAAGTGTCATCCCTTCAAGGAGTTCCTGGTCACCAGGTGAGGGTGGGACTTCACTTCTTCCTAGCACACTGCCTTCCATTTCTCTTTCTGTCACCTACCTCTAGTTAAAGTTCGCTTACTGTGCCTCCCCCCAGGCTTGTTCTGGGCCAGGTAAAAGCAGGCACTCTGGGGACATTGAACAAACCAGTCGATATGGAGCCCAGGGGAAGTTGAGTTATTTCAAGTGTAACTAATTGAACATGGATGATTTTTTTTTTTTTCCTAAATGGAATCAAGGGCTTCTACCTCTGTCATTCCTGACCGTTCAATTATGAGAAGGAAGAGGAAGATGATGCTAAGCCACCACCAGCATGTCGAGGAGTTTGTTCAGGGAATGCAGTTAGCCGGAAATAGCAAAACCAAAGCAGCCCCTTCCTCTGCTTGCCCGAGTCTCAGCGTGCACAGCCATCCCAGGTGGAGAGGGGCAGGGAAGGACCATCCCAGGTGGAGAGGGACAGGGAAGGACCATCCCAGGTGGAGAGGGACAGGGAAGGACCATCCCAGGTGGAGGGGGACAGGGAAGGACCATCCCAGGTGGAGGGGGACAGGGAAGGACCATCCCAGGTGGAGGGGGACAGGGAAGGACCATCCCAGGTGGAGAGGGGCAGGGAAGGACCAGCTGTGTCTCACAGACCGGAGGATGCTGGAAAAGGCTGCTCTGGGGTCCCACAGTTAAAGCAGGCTTCTGAGTGAGAACCTTGGCACTCCCCCACCCCCTCTGCCCCCTCCACCCCCCTCCCCCGACTCATACCTAGGTCATTCCTACCAACGGCTAGCTCTGAAGGACTCACCGTAGGCAGATTTCCCCAGTAAAATGTGAGTGGAAGGAATGTGGATGGGAGAGACCTAGAAGATCCTCCAGGGATGGGAGGGAAGGCTGAGGCTGCCTCTGGCAGCCAAATCCACCACAATACAAATTCCCTTCGGCTATAGTCTGAGATGGACTGAAGACCCTGGACCCAACCCAGGCTTTGGTTAAATTCTATCCACTTCTGATACTATATCTCCTCCACTCTCCTTCTCTCTCTCAGATAATAATTTCCTCCCTTGGGCTTCTGTTATCACCCAGTCCACAGACTCTTGTGCCTGGTTCTATTAGAGCAAAGAGCTTTACAAACAGTGGCTGGCGTCTTCTTCATTTCCACTTGAGCAGGACTCGAACTCTATGGGAGGCTCCCAGGCTCTTTTCTCTAAGGTGGGAGGCAGCCCAGCAAGCACCTTGGAGCTAAGTCATCCCCAGGAAGGAGATGGTTGAGTTCTAAGGCTGTGGCTGCTCTGAGGAGGGGGCGGGGCCAGAGGCAGGCATGCCAGGGGACAAAGGTTAGGGGACCAGGAGAGAACACGGGACTGGAAAAGGGTTCAAGGATCCCTTCCAAACGGCCCAGGAGCCCGAAGAGGCCCAGTCCTCAGAGACAAGCGGCACAGTGGTGGTCAGTAACTCCCTCTATAACAGTCTGACCCAGGTGAGGGAGGGGAATCTCTTTTGAGGCAAGATCACCACACACGTTAAAGAGAAAGCCCTATTTCACTAATAACTAAGGCCAAGCTGAAGGCAAGGACAGCAAAAGGCAATGGAAGTGGGACACACAACTGTCCCCTTAAGAGGACTGCCCCGCCCCAAGTGGTACCCAAAGGTCTCAGACCTTCACTGCGGGCCTGTTGCCAGGCTGGGGTAGCGCTGCTGGGGGAGGGGTTAAAGATTAAACAGGGAGCACATCTCAGGTACTGCAATGGAGAATCTCCAAGCTGCCTCTAACCGGTTTTCATGCCCTAGCCTTTCATGGCTATATTAAAAATAATCCCGCACTGGCCTCCCAGCAAGAGGAGGTCCTCAGCTGTCTGTCACTAATGGTGGGGTTAAAGGTGAGTCAAGGTGAGGGCTTTAACCTGGTCACAGAGCTGAAGGGTAACTGGCCGCAGTAAATACAATTAGTCCCTCCTGGCCCAACGTCAACACACGTAAAGGGTAAACTAATGGTCGTACATGTTATTCCTCCCTGGTCACACAAGTCAAAGGCAAACTCAGGGTGATACCTAATTCCCCCCTGTTTTAGGTGCATTCCAAGTTCTGGGCCACCCAGAGCGATTCTTAGCAGACTGTAAGTCTATGCCAATGACACTAAGGTTAAATATTCCCCCTTGACTAGGCCTTAAAAGGGGGCGCATCCAAGGCCCACGCCATCCTGAGAAGAGAGCAACCTTCCGCTCCTTCAACAAAAACCCAGGGATAAGGCTATGGGTACCAACTCTCTCCTTCTCTGGTGTGCCTACCCTGTGTCTCACTGGCATAACTTGGCTTTGCGCATTATTAAAAATATCTGTCTACCCCTCATCTTCCAGCTCTTTCCCCTGATACCTTGACACCCATGTTGAGGGCACCCCCCCCCCAGCTCCAATAAACTGTCTCTGGCTTCCTTTCTGTGTCTGTTTTTAAAGTTCTTTTATCTTTGAGACCAAGAACGTGCAAAGGGGATGCTGCTAGCCGTGACATCGTTTCCTGCCCGGGCTGTCAAGAACGGCGGTACGTGTGCCAAAGTTTAACAACGGCTTGTTAGGCAGCCCAGCAAACTCAGGCACCCAAAGCTGCATGCAGGGCCCTTATGAAGACCAGGTAAGATTCCAGGAGGCAAAGGGAGCTGGAAGCCCCGGCCAAGGCACCAATCAGGCGCTGCCATGCAGATCGAAGGTCTTCTGATGCTAACAGACCTCGTTTTACAAGAGGCCTGTTTCTCATTTGAGATTCAAGCTTTTAAAACAGAGGGTAGCTAAGACAAAACCAAGCTGTGGCATGTGAGTGGAGATGTGTGGGGTAGACAGAGCCTGGAAGACAGGAAAGACCTCAGGGAGGGAGTGGATCGGAGTATGGGATATGATGCTTCCCTCCCAGGCCGGGAAGACGGAATCACTCCAGCCCTTGACCACCAGGCCAAGAGGGGCAGCTGTACCTTCAGCTCCAGGTCTGTGTAAATCTGTGGCCTCAGGAGGCTGAGGAGATAGGATGCTCGGGAGAACTTGAATCCTGGAACCAAATCAGAAGAGCCAGTCACCCCGAATCATCCCTGCCTCTCCTCCCCACTTCTCTGGGCTCACCTGGAATGATCTCCTCAGTGACAGCTGCACCCCCAATCACATGGCGTCTCTCGAAGACCGCAGTGTTCACCCCCAGTCTCTGGAGGTATGCCGCCTGGGAGGACAGAGGGCCCTTTCTTGACCCCTTGGCCTTGACCAGGGAGCCTTGCTGCAGGGCCTACACCATGCCCTTGGTGATAATGTCTAGATGTCCTCCCAGATCTGATGCACCTACACCTGCCCCTCCACTTTCCAGCTGAAGATGACTGTCCTTGCTTTAGAGGAGGCCTGGTGCCTGGGGGACACATAGTGCATCCTATCTATCCTGCCATGGATGTCCCTCTCCCCGTCTCCTTCCTCCAGGCTGGGACAAGCCCCTCTCTTCCACTCAGGCATATATATATATATATATCAAAGGCAGTATAGTGAGGCTGGGAACGCCAAGCCAGAATCTTCAGTTCAATTGTCATTCTAATTTCTGCTGATCATGTGCCTCAGTTCCCTCCCATGTAAAGACAGAGCTCATGCTTACAGTTCCAACTTGCGTAGCTTCACGGGGCTGGGGAGGGCTACCTTAGCTGCTCTCTAACGAGTATTACAATATGCTTCATTGCATGTGCCCTGACACCTGTGGCATGTGCAATAAAGGGATGCAAATAAAGTGGCTGTAGCAAAGCTTCATTTGGGGAGATGACTGATGCGGGGCTTCTACAAACCTTTCTCTAGTATTCAGTGGGAAACAAATAAATACATATTGAGCTGAGCTAGTCTAGGACTGCAGGCTAGTCTAGTCTAGCCCTGCAGACGTGTGTGTGTGTGTGTGTGTGTGTGTGTGTGTGTGTGTGTGTGTGTGTGTCTGTCTGTCTGTCTGTCTGTCTGTCTTTGCACCACTGATATCAACGTGGTGATACAGAGGTGAAGTTCATGAGTCACGTTTTGTGAAGTTCACTGGGTCACTACCCTGCGGGGGTACCTGATCACATTTTGCAAAACTCACTGGGTCACTACCCTGTGGGGGTACCTAGCCTGCCATGCAAGGAACAGTTGCTGTGGTGCTCCCTGCTTTGCAGATGGGAAACTGAGGCTCAGTGAGGGTAACAGCCGGCCTCGGGCTCCCAGAGCGGCTTGTAGGTGTCGGGAATCTAGTCTCCTGATATATCCTATTGAGAACAAACTGGCACTGGGGAGCTGGCCTGGCACGAAGGGAAGCCATGTTGTTCTCCTTCCCCGAATGACATCAGCAAACCAGGCTGCTCTGAGACCATGGGAGTGAGACCAAGCTCTGAGCAAGCCCACTGTGCTGTGTGAGCACAGAGGGAGCTCTCTGTACTCTCTACGAAATACCAAACCCCCCCCCCCCCCCCCCCCCCCCCCCCCCCCCCCCCCGCCTCTTGGCTACAGATAAGCTTTGAGATTTCCAGGTTGTCTTTGCTGAGAGCATCTACTGGAGAGCAAGCTCCTATTTTTTCAGATCCTTTTCCAGTTCTTTCCAGCACTCTCTTCCTTGGAGAGCACAGACTGTCTCCAACTTGGTGTGAGAGACCCTCCCAAGCCCAGCCTCCAATCTGCAGCTCTCTTCCAGGGACATTTCATAAGCCTTTCACAGGCCATGGGGACCACATGCCTGTGGACCCGTGATGTCCCTCCCCTCTAACTGGCCCTGGGTCAGCACTACATGCATGGACAAACTGCCCTTTCCTTCTCCCCTGTGGCCTTTGTCCTGCTTGCTTTTTTTAAATCCTCCCCTTCACTTCTGGGAGTCACCTGCTCAGGGGCCAGTGAAGTGGGACCAAAGCGGTACTCACAGCCACCAGCCCGTTGTGTCCTGCAATGAGACAAAAGAGAGAAGTGTTACTAAGTACAAGTTCTTTAAATGTTGAGTCCCCATTCCTATCCCCAGGCCACAAATATCCTCTCCCCTGTTGTCCACATTTGGATGCAGGACCGCGTCTCACGGGGGTCAGGAAGCCCACCCCTGGTTCTGTTGACCTTGGCTTGGAAGAAGCTCTGTTCCTTGTTTCAAGGTTAAGGGAAGTCCACAGATACCTGGACTTCTGTCCCTAGAGGGAGCTGGTGACCGTGTATGGAACCACCATGGTTTACAGGGCTGTGAAGGGCAGGTGGCCATTTGCTGGTATGTGTGGGCAGGGGCGATTCAGCCAGCTGAGTGCCATTCAGGGCGACAGTTGCTGTCACACACAGCTTGTTTGACCCAAGTGTGGCTCATACCAGGCACAGCTGTGCCCCTAAAGGCTTTATCCACACAAGAATATCTTTGTCAGTCCCTAGGGCTCCAACAAGGAAATGTGAATAGTTTGAAATTAAAAAAGAATGGGGTGACTAGCACACACACAGCTTCAAGGTATGCACCGGTAACAGGGTGGGCTCCATTCTGCAGGCTGGGGTGTGTGCTGGGACCTGATTTCTCACAGGTTCCCAGTAATTTCCGTGCCAGTGGCATCAGAGCCACACTGAGTGCCCAGGCCCCAGGCTGTTCTGTTCCTCTTCCTGGGAGACAGCTCAGCCGTTGGTGGAGAATCACTCACAGGCAGAGAAAAGCTCAGAGGGCATCAGCCAGCTTTGCGGCTTCTGGTCATTTTTCTCCTTGGTGAGAGATGCCACTCTTAGCCTTTCAGATGTCTGTAGATGGTTATGATCCCTCAGCACCTACCGGGACCCAGTGTGGGCTCAAATAAAACTCTCAAATCTTCACCTGACAAATGTCCACAAGAAGGGGAGCAGCAATGACCCCCATGATGAATTTCTCCATGGCTGAGTTGTTTTTGTTTTAAATTTCCCACATGGAGACATCCAGAATTTTAGAGGTCACTGAGCCAACTTCTCGTCCATTAATGGAGCCTCTGAAACTGGGTTTTTCAAGCCCCTTTGCTCACGGTTCATGAGAATAAATGTAGCTTGCATCATGACCTGGCATACGGCTGACTAACAAATGTTTTCACAGAACCGAAGCTCCCTGCCCTAGTATTAACCTCTCCTGTGATCAGTCTACAGGATAATCTATGTGGTTTTAAGAATGTTAGAAACATTGCATAAGAAAATTTAAAATAATGCTTGTTGGACCTGCCACTGGTTTGAACCTGCAGCTGGAGAAGCCATTCTCTACACGTAAATTCAAGGCAGGCAGCTCCCAGCTTCATCTGGCTTGGCCCTCAGAGAGGCATTTAACAACCAGTGGCTGCCTTCATGTGCAAGGCAGAGAGCAACATGTATGTAACATGTTTTCTTCATATGAATGTGGAACCCCATGGTGTTGAGGGAGGAGAATTAGTAGTCTCTGAGAAGCGCTCAGCCCGTTGCAAGGCCATAACAAGCACTGGAGTTATTTGGCTTTTCATTAGCGGTACTTATCAATCTTGGAAAACTAGTAAAGTCTTCCTGGCCAACTGGTCCCAGTTCAGCCGTGAATGGACACACAGACTTCAAGTGACCAGGGGGCTGTAGCAGGAATCTTACAGATTCTTATTAATAAAATCAAACCCAGGGCCAGTTATTGGGGTGAAATGCTGGATGGTCAGAGAGACAGAACAAGCCACAGCTAACCTCACCTGGCCAACTTCTCAGCTGGTCTTGCTTCCTCAGACTGGAAGCCTCTGTGTCCTCATATCCGAATGGCTCTCAGCTGAACTGTGCTGCTAGAAGCCTGAAAGCTTAACCAGCCAAATGCTTAACCAGCCAAATGCTTCTAGTTTCTGGTCTCCACGCCTTATATACCTTTCTGCTTTCTACCACCACTCCCTGGGATTAAAGGCTCACTCCCTGGGATTAAAGGCATGTGTCACCATGCCTGGCCTTTTCCAATGTGGCCTTGAACTCACAGAGATCCAGAGGGATTTCTACCTCTGGAGTGCTAGGATTAAAGGTGTGAGTGCCACCATTTTCTAGCCTTTGTATCTAGTGGCTGTTCTGTCTCTGACCCCAGATAAGTTTATTAGGGTGCACAATATTTTGGGGAACACAATACCACCACAGGGGGCAAAGATCTAAAAGTCTGAATCCTACCTCCATGCCCTGGCTGACTCTCTTGTGGCTTCTAGTGACCTGTCTCCTTCTGCCGTGGGATCTGCTAATCCCCAGGCCTCAAGGGATGCCCACTCAACAGTTGATGCCCTTGAATGGAGCTTGCTGAGCCTGGGCCCTGAAGCCAGCCTTTTCCAGATTCACTCCCTGTGTGGGGTGCTGGGTCGACGTGTTTTCAGTCGAAAAACATGGCATTTAAATCAAGAGCACTGTATATTTGATTTTTAAAACTGTGTGAGACACATCTTTATTTTAGTATTAATAATAAACACAAGTCTGTGTGCAATAAAAACCCATCAGTGCACACTCGGAGAGAGGATAGCTCTCAGCATACACCCAAAGAAGCCAACCCAGGCCAGCATTCAAAGCTGTGTGATGTGGCCCATGGAGATGTGAACCTGCTATCTTGTATGCGGAGCCCATCTGCAAATAAATGCCTTCAGACCCCAAGAGTGTGAAATGGAAGGCCCTGGGGCAGAATGCAGCCTGGCCCTAGGCTGTGCCTCACCCCATTACCCAGCACACATCAGTGCTCTGAGCCCCAGTCAGCAAAATGTTGCCGGGCCACCACAATGCCTGAGGGAAGGCGGTGGAGAAGGGCACCATCTGTGGATGCACAACAGGGTATCTGGGACACCCCTCCCCCACCAAAAAAATCCTCTTTTCTTTGTGAATTAACTCCCTTTCCTCTTTGGATAGGTGACCTCAGTGGTGAGATGGGTACCAGAACTCAGGGCTCAGAGTGGCAGGATTTCTTTTGCCTGCAGTCCAAGTTCTTTCTTCCTAACCCTTAAGTACCATATGCTTTCTGAGGGAACTCACAGAGTCCGAGGAGGGAACTCATTCATTTCGCAGGAGATCCGGGGAAGCTCCTGAGTTTACCTAGTCCTCATTGCCAGTCTAGAAAGAAAGATTTAAATCCAGAAGGCAAGAACCGTTCTAGACCACATAGCAGGCCCAGGATGGAACCAGAACCAAGGACTCCTGACTCCCAGACCAGGGGGACTCCATCACAAGCTCTGCTCACTGGCACTCCTGGCCAGGCAATGCCCACAGCCGAGGCGGCGGCAGGGCTCCCTGGAGGCCCCCCGAAGGGAGTGTCCTTCCCTCTCTGAGCTCTGGCTCTGCCTTCTTTAGCTTTACCTGCTCCTATCACCACGGCATCGTACTCGGGCTTCAGGCGCCCCCCGGCTCCCGACTGAGCTCGTTTCCAAGCAGGGCGGGGAGAGGAGTGGAAAGCCCTGCAGAGACCTCGGCGGCTGGCAGCCATTTCTGCCCCCAGCAATTTTCTTGCAGTCAGCTTTTTCCAGCGGCCCAGGAGGGGGGAGGGGCTGAGTTACAGCCTAGTGTCCGCCTTGGCCTTGGGCCACATTTCCCAGGGCCTGGCCTTGGGCTGCTCTGAGTTTGCGCACCCTAGCCTTGGGAAGGGGGCGGGTAGCCTAAGGATCAGCAGTCGGTGCCACCTGCAGTACTTAAGGACCAGAGTGAGAACCATTAACTAGGTTCTCTGGGGCCCAGGGGTGGGACAGAAAGAGGGTAGGAGGGAGGGGTGGAGCCAAAGCAGAGGCCCCGCCTTCCCTGTGCCTCCTTTCACAGTAAGGGTGCGGGGTGCCTGGGTGCGGGGCAGAGATCCTGCCCAATGGGAGGGGCACAGTCCAGTCAGACTTCACTCCTGCTTGAAGGGTAGAGTCCGACCTTGCAAAGCGGCAGCTGCTCCCTGTGGCGGGGACCTCCCAGCCACCTTTCAGCAGGACCAGGGCCAGGGCCTTTGGTCAACAGAAAAGGCCACCTACTTCCCTGAGAGCTGTGTGCTCCCTCCTGCACACTCCACCGAGGCTAGTCTTGCTGGGCAAAGGCAATGACACTGTCGTGATTCTTGAGGGTCACTCCTTTGAAATTCTGGACAGTTTTGGTTTGGGACCTTTCACGTTTTCCAGGGATTCTCAAGGATTCGAACTCATACCTGCAAATCACCACAACTAGTGTGCTTCCTTACTGTCCCTGTATCCCGTCTCTAATGGGGGATCCCTTTGGACCTGCCCACTCCTCAGGAGTCAGTCCGCCGCAGGAGAAAGGGCACCGGAAGTGGAGAGTGCTGCACTCTGAGCTGGGCAACCTAGTGTGGCAGTGAGAGGCGAACCTGATAAGAAGACAGACTGGGGGAGGGGCCGTGGCTAGCTAATAAAGACTGTGAACTTCCAAGATGGCTGGCTTCTACCTCACCCTTCTGTCCTGAGACAAATTCCTGGCGGCTTAAAACAAAAGCCTGGCTAGGCCTTTTCTCTGCCAGTAGGGCCCACCGGCCTGTGGACCATGACAAGGTCAAGGTCAGACTAAGCTTGTTCACCCCAAAGATGTGGATCTCTCAGCTTCCCTGTCCTGTTTTTTCCCAAACTGACCAAGCCTAAATTGGCAGAGGCCCCCCCAAATACCTTTAAAACCCCGAGACCTTTGGTTTCCTGAGCGCCCCCCCCCCCACTGCTTTGTAGTGTCTTTTCTCTGTGTGACTTGCTGGGGGCATGTTTCTTCGTCCAAGGGGAGCAGGGCTGTACCCCAACATTCTGGTGGCCCCTGGTCCTTGTATCTATCCTGAAGTAGGTACCTCTTGGTTAGAAGGGAGGGCTGTACCCCTAGGAAGTTCTCTGGGTATACTGCTTTTCTGGGGAGCTTTAAATAGGCACAGAGCCCTGTCTTCATGGTGGCCAAGTGAATCTGAATCTCTGGGCACAGATCTCAGAACCACTGGCCCGGGGCAGGGGAGAGCAGGCTTGGGCAGGCCTTATGGAGGGACTTGTGGAGGGATTCTCAATGTCACCAGAGAGGCAAGAAAGACAGACACATATGGCTTGGATAATGACAAGAACCAACATTTATTGAGCACCTACTGTTTTCTCCTGACCACCCTGAGAGGTAGGCATTACCGGTTCAAACATGAAGAAACAGGATTCTCCCAGAGTTGGAGGGGGAGGTAGCTTGGCTGGAATGCTGGCCAGCAGTAAGAAGCAGCTACCCCATTCAGAATGGTAGGAAGAGGGCGATGTCACACAGCCTGAATACTAAAGACTCCTTTCTGCTCTCCTGGGCACCCAGAGAGGCAGCTCTCCAGGGAAGCTGCTGCCATCTCGGACCTCACAGTGCTGGAGGCCCACAGAAGCATGGCATCCCCTTCCCTTCAGAGAAGGCTTGCTCATTAGCCCATGTGGAGGAGTCAGCGGTGGCCTGTGAGAGACCCAGGGCTGCTGGGGATGGCGGGAGGAGGCCTAGCTGTGGGGAATGCCTGCAAGCAAGGTTGGCTGGAGATCAGGCAGAGGACAGCACCCTCCGCCTAGGGCAGGGTCACCCGGGAGGCCTCCCCCAGGCGCCGGGCTAGCTGGCTGGCCTGCTGCACCAGCAGGTCAGTGGGGATGACGGACAGGTGCAAGGTCAGTAGCTCATAGCAGCGGACGGGTTCCGAGGGGCGGCTCTTGCTGTAGTAGCGCAGGAGTTTCCTGCAGGAGATAGGGCGGGGCTCAGGCAAGGCCAGGGGGGATTCCTGGCCACATGAGCCTCAAATGCCCACCCCACAGTTCTCAGAGAATGACCCAGGCTGTGACATCACCTATTGCTCCTAAGCTCCAGCTCAACCTAGGGACACAGTCCCTTTCTTGGGCTCTCTATCCTTGAACAGTGGTGTTTTAGCTAATGTGTGTGTGTGTGTGTGTGTGTGTGTGTGTGTGTGTGTGTGTGTATTATTATTAGTAGTAGTAGTAGTAGTTGGGGGGGGGGTACTGAGGTCTTCCCGTGCTGCAGCTGAGACTGCTAGCATCAGGACAGTAGGGACTTGAGTGTGCTTCTGGGGCTTCCCCTATCCATGCGAGATTCGCCCCAGCTTTGTGTTGTCAAGGCAGCTGCTCACTCTTGGAAAGGCTACTCCCCGGGCACTGGAGCCCTCGCCACCAACCCCTGGGGCACACGGGGGGTCCAGGGCAGGCCAGCGTCACCTGTAGTAGTCACCTCCCAGCACTCCAATGGGGACTGAGTCATCCGAGAGGACAGGCACCTCCATCATCTGCAGTTTGTAGCCCTGAGGGAGGAGGCAGGCAGTCTTAGGACAGGAGGGAGGGAGCAGAGGGTGGGCTCCAGGGAGACGTGTGAGGTGGAGTCCTGGCAGGGCTGGCTGTGTGCCTTATCTCTGTGTGTGCCCCATGCTGTGTGTGTCCCATGCTGGGGGACAGCATGTGTACCCCCTTTTACCTTGCTTCCTTGCCTGGGAGGTAGACACAGCCTCCCAGGGGGAGCTGGGTTACTGAGGAGCTCAGAAAGGCCCAGGAGAGGGACATGGGGTTGGGGGTTGGGGTTGTTCCAGGGTCTTGAGAAACAAAGGATTCTCAAAAGACCCCAAGTCTCTGTTTTGAAAGAAGTGGGAATCCTGGGGCAGGACAAGGTGGGGGAGAGACGTAAGATCTGTAAAGCATGTGTGCGGTATCAGGCACAATTCTGATCCCTTCAGAGTCTCCCAGCAGGGGCTCAGGTGGCACCACAGGGCCTGCCCCATAGGGGGACGCCTCAGCAGTGTTCAGGAACCCTGGGTGGCCTGTCGCAGTCAGTGATCAAAACTTGGTCTCCCACAGCTCCGTGGTACCCCACTGTCCCATGGGGCCACTCTAGTCACCAAATCCTTGTCCTTGAAGCTCTAGCCCTTGGAGGGCACTTAGGAAGACCAGGAGCCCGAGGGTCAGGGCAGCAAACCTTGGGCTTCAGCTCCATCATTTGAGTTTTGTGGACCTAGCCATAGTGTTTATCACCAAGACAGCAGTGTGTCCCCCATCTGTAAAATGGGCCAACAAAACCTATCCCAACCATTCCCCTGGGTTGTGAGGGACTGATGAAGAAACTACATTGCACTATGGTAAGGTTGGGTTGTCACCCTCAGTGAGCGGAGAGAAGAAAGCAAGAGCCAGGGAGGGTACAGGAGCAGGACAAGAGGCCCTGAGGGAGGGAGGCGTGATCCTTGGACAATTAGCAGTAAGTCAGAGGGAAGCATTAAGAAAGAGGCAAGGAAAGGGGGCGGGGAAGGCAGAGGCAGTGGATTGAAATGACCTTGTGGTACTGGGGTGGCGGTGAGGTCTTCAGTACCGCACAGGCTGCTGGGAGCAACCCTTCGGCAGGCTGGTCAACAGCCTTGAACCTGGGTCTTCCCAGAGCAGGGGCCATGGTGCAGCCTTCTTTGCACACACAGGAACAGTACTGAAGTAGAGCTGAAGGTACGGTCAGGGCAAAATGCCTTCTCAGAACAGGGAGCGTCTCCTGTGGTCGGCTCACATCTACCTGGACAGTCCCACACCCCTGCGCGGTGCTTACCTGCTCCTCACCAGGGACAAGAAGAGACAGACAGATGGAAGAGCGCAGAAGAAAGCTATCCCAGGGGTTAGAGCAGCAGTCAGCTCTCAGGACCGTCCCGCCCAGAGACTGGGCACACCCACCATGTCATTCTCGAACCACAGGAAGTAGGAGCAGCGGAAGTCCCCTTCCTGGAACAGCAGCGTGGTGCAGCCCTTCTGCAGGTACCTGCGTGCCAGCCGCACCAGAGCCCAGACCTGGGGAGGAGGAGATTGCTTAGCACCACTCTCATGGCCATGGCCTCCGTACGGAAAGGGAGAGCACAGAGCGGAGGGGTTCCTGGGCGTCCAGGGCTTCTCAGAGGCAGGACGCTCTCTGGGCTCAGAGTAGTGGGAGCAAACCATACAGGATGGATGCCAGAAGGGCTCCCCCTCCAGCTGCTGTGGGGATAAAATACATGTGGAAGTGCGTCCTGCAACTTTACTATACACACGACCCAGAACACAGACCTGAAGGTTGTGAATAAACCCACTTGCCGGGTCTGCAGGGCTGCGAGGCAATGGTACTGGCTCCGTGCCAGAGGCCCGGGGAAGCACACCTACATGGCAGTGAACTCTGAGCTGTGGCATCACCTGCTTCAGGGGTCGGGCCGAATGGAGGCTCACTACAGGGTGGCTATAAACAGTGGCCCCGAGGGACTTCCCGCTTTAGGCCCCTTCCTGGGAATGCTCTGCCTAAAGCAGGTATTGATGCCTAGGTTGCCTAAGGGCAGCCTGAGGGAAGGTCTCCTCGACTAGACTTGCCCACATGCCATGCCAGGGCCGGGAAATGACCCACTCTGTCAAAAGCCTCAGTGGAAGGGATGTGGGATTTACTTCGTGCTTGACCATAATGTACTATCTAATTAAATCTGCAATAGACACAGGAGCCGGCTCCAAGCTCCAGGAACACAACCTGACAACACAGATAGATAACTTTAATAACATCCCTCCCACCTGACTTTGCACTCGCATTTCTGGGGATCCTACCGAGGACACCCAGGGATGAGGACTTAGGCGTTCGCACAGGTGTGTCCACAAATCATTTCTAACAGTGACAGTCTGGAGACAATCTAAAGGTTCGCTCAGCAGGGGACGGCTTTGTGAATTACACTACATCAGCATGATGGGCCGTCATGGGACTGCTAAAGATGAGAAATGTAAAGAGTTAACGGCGGGATGCGACACACCTGACACAATGTGGATGAGAATGTGTCACTCAGCCCTGTGCTCGCAGAGGGGGAAGCACGCGGATGGACCTTAAGGGAGGATTGAGGGATGATGGGCTAGCGTCCCACTGCCCGGGCAGGATGCAGAGGGAGGGAAGAGGTGGTAGGCGAGGAAGGTGGCGGTGCTGTGCCCTGCAGGCTCAGCCCCTGCTCTGCCCCGGCTATGAGAGTTCACCTGTGCTTGGTGACCTGTGCCCTTTGCACTAATATTACGTCAAAAACAGTAGCATCTCCGCAACACATGTTGGAATTAAAGAAGACCTGAAATGTAACTAAACCATGCCAAGGCCACACGATGAGCAAGAACAGAGCTGGCCTTCCACCGTCTAGCTTATTTTTTTTTTTTTAACCTATCATGATACACTTTATGTGGACAAAATAAAAACATAGCATTTTAGAAATGGCAGAGGTGTCCCTTTCCTTCAAAAAGAAAACCACCAGTCTGTCATGAAGAAGTGTCAGTTAAATTAGAAGAACAGAGACAGGTGCTTCTTTAGCAGAAATCACCCAGTTGTACACTTGGCTGGGCTGTGGGTGTAGCTCAGGGGCAGAGTGCTGGCTCAGTTCCATATCCAGCATGACAAAGCTAAAGAAATCAGGTTCTGTTGTAGGATAGTTGTACACCGTGTGAAGGTGTATTGTTGTGATTGGTGTAATAGAAAGCTGAATGGCCAATGGCTAGACAGGAGGTATAGGCGGGATTTCTGGGGAGAGAAGGGAAGAGGAGGAGGAATCGAGGCACCTGGGAGATGCCAGGAGACACAGGAAGGAAACAGGAGGTGCAAGAGGTGTTAGAGAGGTAATGTCTGCCACATGATAGAAAGTAGATTAATATAAATGGGTTCATTTAAGCTGTAAGAGCTAGTTAGGAACAAAGCCTAAGCTATAGGCCGAGCTTTCGTAATTAATAAATCTCCATGTCATTATTTGGGAGTAGGTGGGACAGAGAAAGACTCGTCACCAATTCTGATGCCCAAATTTGTTGACCCTGATGTTCTTTCCAGTTTGGCCAATTCAAAAGACCCTGGATGAGCATTCACTTATGCTGGACGCTGACCTGGTTCCAGCACTGTGGATGCCAGGCACACCGAAATACACCAGGAGCGGCTGCTGATGTGCCCGGAGGATCTCTGGTCTGGAGGATAAGCTGCTGAGCTCATGGCAGATGTAATTAGGCACACAGGTCACGGCGGATGAGCACAGCAGTGCTATGCTAGAAGCAATTAGCGCCTCAGAGACCAGAGTGGTCTATTTCTCCTGGGTCGGGGCCAGGCCTCAGTGTACCCTGACAAGCAGCAAGGAGCACCTGCACCAGAGGACCAGTTACCTTGGCTTTGACGAAGGCAGCCAGGGGCCCCTTGCCCAACTCGGAAGACATCTTCTTGCTGCTGCTGAGAGAAGGGGCCACCATCTGCCCAGTGGTACGGTCCACATAGATGAAGTGGACCAGGCCTGGGAAGTCCTCCAGGTAGGTGAAGGCCTGAGTTAAGGGACTTAAAAGCCAGCAACATTGGGGGTGCCTCTGCCCTGGTCATGGGGTTCTAGATTTACACAGACGGGGCTTAGGGGACCGCTTCTGCCTCCCAAGGCCCAGGGATCTGATTTTCCCTCAGCTCTCTCCCCCTCCCCGCGCCCAGTCTTAAGATCCTTGGCACCTGCACGTTTAATATAATCTGCACTCTATGGGAAGGACGATGGTGTGTTCACAGCTGGTCATTCCAGCAACAACACACACCCTGAGGCTGGCATGTAAACAGAGCCACTTAGCTGATGAATGAGCTCGACGGACTGCCCACCCCTCACCATGCTCCTCTTCTTCACCTGAGGAGTTGGAAGCATCACAGCTGAGAGGGGAACAGACTCCCATGGGACGGCAGTGGCTTATGGCTAAGGGGCCTTGTGGCTTCCTGTCACCTTCCTGCTTAAGACCCAAGTCCCAGAGACCGAGCTCAGAAACGTGGGAGGTTTTACACAGAAAAGCTGCTTCAACCCCCCCCCCCCCCCCGCCCCGAAACCAGTGTAAATAAAACTAGTTCCTATAACGCACAGATGCGTGTCTTGGAAACAGGGACGCACATCCATGGTGTCCCACACATCCCAGTGCTTTTACCTGCCACAGCACTGTGACCATCCATGGAGGTCTCAGAGCAAGCAGACCACCCTGGCCCTCATGGACTAGGATTGCCATTTTGCTGGATGGACAGAAAGGTCCTTGAAGACGTCTAAGACAACTCTGGAACAGCAGGGATTCTGAAATTTCAGCTGTGGGCTATTGTTATAGATGGGCACATGGGACACCGTGGCAGAAGAACGCACATGTCTAGCTCCCCCTGGGGCCTTGCGCCCTGGGGACTCCGGGCTTTCTTGGGCTAGCTGAGCCAGGCAGAGGATATGACACCAGGGTGACGTTCCTCTGGCTCTTCACCAACAGGAAATCCTTCCAGTCCAGAAGCCGCTCCCTGGAGAGGGAGGGAAAGTGGCAGATGAGCTTCTGTGCAGAGGCCGGCCCACCCCCTGCTCATGCATGCCACCCTCGCTTACCTCATGAGTTTCTGGGCTTGCTCCTGCAGGTGCTGGGGCAGGTGAGGGCCTCCCCTGCTGGGGGCAGTGTCCAGGAAGCTGAGCTGGTAGATGGCACACAGCTGTCTCTTCAGCCTTCCACAGGCCTGGAGCAGCCTGGGCCAGGACACCGAGGGAAAGACACACAGGGCCTCTGGCCACACACCCCACTGCACTGGGAAGGCAGCTGCCTGGCTTTCCCTAGGGGTGTTCTTTGCCACACAGCATCTCCTTGAACCACATCGTTTTGCTAATACGTGGGACTGTGACTGGCCTTAGGTGGTGGTACCTGCTCAGTGCTGCATCCGGGTACAGCCCAGGCCTCAGTGCTTGGCGTTAGGTTCTCATGTTCCTGGCCTTCATTCCCCTCCAACCTCCCATGGTCTGGCCCTAGCTCCATGGGACTCCCTCTCTGTCATTTGCAAATCTTCAAATACTGCAGCAACTCCCTGTGAACAACTCCCCTTCACCCCAAGTGTGGCTACTCACTCCCAGGATGATCCTGCTTCACTTCTAGAGAAGGCCTTGGTCTTAAACTCCAGCCAGGAGCTCTGTAAAGAAGGGTAACAGGTATGTTCCAGGCTGTGTTCTGCAGGGAGGTCAAGGGAGACTCCGTCTACACCTGACCCTCCAGGAACCCTCCTGTCCTCCTGCCGCCAAATCTGGCCTTCCCGGCAGTCACTTAGCAGGGCATGATGTAAAGAGCAAGTGGAGGTCATGTGGCCTTGACGGGCACAGACATGCACCCATCAGAGGGACTAAGTGAGTCCCTCAAGGGAACACAGCAAGCTAGGGGACCAAAGAGAAGTGGCTGATGCAGGTGGCCTGGGGATGGGTTGGGGTAGCCTCAAGGGGATTCTGGCTGGTGCTCCCCAAAGTGAGAAGTCAGCATTGTAACAGCTGTGCCACCACAGTGCCCAGGGCATCCGGGATACCATGCTGCCCGCGACAAGCCACCACGGTGTCCAGGGCATCCGGGATACCGTGCTGCCCGCGACAAGCCACCGCGGTGCCCAGGGCATCCTGCCGACAAGCCAGGGCTCCGGTTACTTGCTCTCTCCCTGCTAACCCTTCTGCCCCCTTCAGACAACACATATTCCAGCTCCTCACACAGACTCGGGCAGAGCCAGCTACAGCAGAGGCCCCAAGCTGTCAGTGAGCCTTCTGTTCTAGAACTCTGCCACTTGGAGGAGGTCTTGATGGGAGCCTGTGGTGGCCTGGCCACTGATTTCCCTACATGCTCAGTGCGTGGTCTCAGTCTCCACCCAGCTCTACTTTCCATGAGGCCAGCTGGGAGAGTGCCCCGTGATGGGCAGGGTCTAGCGCCACTGCTCATGGGCTGGCTACTCTTGGCTACATCATGGTTATCTAAGCAAGCCTGTGTCCTGTCTAAAGCACTGGAGTTACACTTTGAGTTCTGCTAAATTCCTATAAAGAGGTTCTGACAATGTGAAGTCCAGCTATTCGTTTGTTTGTTTGTTTGTTTGTTTTTATCATTTAATAAGGACAACTAGGGCCATAGACTGAGACAAACATGGACAGGAACCAGAGCTGTGTGCCCCTCATCTACCGGGGATGAACTGGGCCCCCTGCCAGCTCCGCCTCTTCTCCAAAGCTGGGTGCATGCAGTATCCGGGTCCTACCTGAATCTTTTGTCCAACCCGATTCTTGATAAACTTGTCCATCTTCTGGCGTAAGTCTCCAACAAAGGGCTGGGACCGCAGGGCACTTCCAGGCTCCTGACCCTCCTTCAGCTTTTTCTCCAGGAGGGAGAAACCGTCCAGCAGTTGGTATAGGACCAGGGCCAGCCATGTGTTGGAACTCTGCCAGGAAGAGTGGATGCCATGGTGGAATGGGGTACCCAGGGAGAGGCCAGGCAGGCCCCGAAAGCTCTAGGGTGGGACAGCGGCTCTGTACCTTGGTCAGCAGCACCATGTTGATGCCCGGCCACAGGGGCAGGTAGTACATGGTGTGGGGCACTAAGGGACAGTAGCTTTCTTTCACATTGGCATCCAGGAAGATCCTTCTGGGGCTGGAAGGTTCTGGGGAGTGTGGCGCCAGCCCCTGCAGGGTGTCCTCGGCCATCTGTGGAGGAGGAAGACCTGTCAGTCTGGTGGAAGAAGAAAGGCCCAGGTTCTCCTACAACTTGGACCCCTCACCCATGGCTTCCGTTCCTTGCCCAACCTCTCAGTCACAAGGAGCAAACATGTTTAGCTCCCAACCCTGCCCTGAGGTCTCCGTGCTGCTGAGGCTGCCCTAGCAGCTCCCATTCTCTCTGCTATCTGCCTCTTGGCTTCTGCTGGGCTGTTCTGTCCAATCAGGACTGGATGCCATGACGGGCAGTGGGGGTGGGGGGTGCGGGAGCTGGGTGGGTAGTCAAGGGCCATCTGAAGAGACGCAGAGCCGGGTGGGAGAAAGCTCTGCCTTCAGGGAGAGGAAGGAACTTGTGAAATGCTTGACATTTCAGTCACCCTCAGAACATTCCAACGGCCCTCCACACTGGGGAAACTGAGGCATAAAATGACTATATGAACAGGACTCCAGCCTGCATGCACATGAAATCTTTTAGCAAGAAAAATTAGAGAATTAAAGAAATCATGAGAGACGGCACAAACATTTCTCTGTAAGGAGGTCAGTCTAGTTATCTACAACAATAAAAAGTGGGAGCCATATGCTGATCATTCTGGGTCTTGCTGAATAAATAGAAACACGTGCGTGGATGGACTCTCCAACGCCCTCACAAGCTGCAATGTTGAAGGGTTCTGTGTGGACAGGAAAATGCTAGGAAAAAGGAGAAGGAAGCAGAGTAGACTGCAAGTGTGAACAAGAAAAATGCATACAGTACGCATACACATGTTCCTGCAGTGTGTGCATGAGTGCACGTGCGTGTGCAAAATAACAGTTAGAAGGCAGCACCTAAAACATTTTTCACCTTTGAGGGTGGGACCGAGTTATCGATACTCAGTCCCTTCCATGTTTGACTATTGTTATTTCTCATATCTAAATAGAAGACAGATATCTAAACTTTAATGTTTCAGTATCAGCCCTTCAGCTGGGCTTTCACTTCCCCGTGGGGGCGGTCACCTACACCGCTCTCCCCAGCCCCGCTTCCCTGCTGAGCTGCGCTGGAGCCCCGAGGAGACAGTGGTGCGGCTGGCTGCGGTGTGGAGTTCCCCAGGAGGGAAACCTCAGCCCTCGGCGGCATCTCAGAGCAGCGGTGCCCAGGGGGACACAGGAGACTCACCGGAAGAACTTCGGTGGGTGGGGTGCCACCATCCAGCCAGAGGATGCTACCTGTCACAAATGGGAGCAGAACTGTGGAAATACTACAAGAGTGTAAATGACCCCACAGCCCCATCTCCCACTCCCGTAGCTTAGGGGTTCTGGATTGCTGACAGTTCAAGCCATTTAGCCCCAAACACTGGGTATGGCAAGGCTGTTTCCTGTGGCTCTAGCCCCAGAAAGCCATTCCCTCAGAGTGCTCCAGTGCCAGCCCAACTCTGCATTTCCAGGGTTAAATTAGTGTGTGTGTGTGGGGGGGGGGGGGGCAGAAGCTTCCTGCTGGGAACTAAGCCTGTGGTGGGTATCTGGACACAGGGTGGGTGGTGGGGTGGTGGTGGTGGGTGGGTAGGTGGGGTGGCACATTCCTCAGACCCTGCCTTGCTCCCCAACCCCCTCCTCGTTTCTGCTCTCTATTCCTTCAGGTTGCCCTACATAGACAGCCAGCATTTCCCCATTCAGTTATTCACACACCAAGCTTGCTGAGCGCCATTGTGTGCAGGGGATTGAGCCTGATTTCCTTCCTATGGGGCTCACCAGCCTATTGAAGCCACTATATGTTTGAAATATTACATGTTTGTAATATTATCCTTTCTTGCACTTCATTGCAAATAACCCTCATTTATAAGCAGCAACCCCCCCCCCCCGTGTCCCCCCCCCCCCCCCCCCCCCCCCCCGCCATCTTTGGACGGCTCTGCTTCAGAGCTATGCATAATGCTCTGGCATGGACGAACTCCCAGTTTACAAATGACTTGTACTGCAGTCATCCATTTGTAAATCAGGTGTTTGAAACCTAGGGACGCACTTGCTCCATTTGTATGCTGGGAGTTCCGTGCATGTCAGAACATGATGATCAGCACTGAGGCATACAAACCTAGCCACCCAGAAAGGGGGGGTGGTAGTGGTGCAGGGGAGGGTCGTGATAGACAGGGAAAGAATTCTAAGGTAGTATGTCATGAAGGCCAAGGTCACGCAAAGCCTGCAATCATACCTTGAGTCATGGGCTATTTAGTAAAGCTGAAGGTGGCTAGGAACCCTCCGCCCAGAAAAAAAGCTCAAGCATATGAATTCTGTAATCTCTGGGTCTCCCAGGTGCCCTGAAGCCCAGTCCAGACCTAACTAAGGCTCCTAACTAAGAACACCTAACTCAGTGTGCTCAACTTCAGCCATATATGAAAATCACTTGGGGTCCTTTGTAAGAAAACCCTGCACAGCTCAGCCTAATTAAGTCAGAACCTCGCACAAGCTCGGCTTAGGTGGTTTGTGAGGATGCCCAGGGCAGTCCAGCTGGAGGTGGGGATAGAATCACTGTTCCAGCCCAGTGCACACCACAGGTTCCCTTCCAGGCACACAGGGCTCACCTGTACCCAGGTCTGAGGACTGCCTCAGCTGTGCTGAAGCTGGCTAGGGATGCTAAGCGCAGCTCGGGCTGAGGGCCACTGGTCTAGGGAAGGCACACAGCAAACTCTTATAAGAAGAGTCCTGAATGTGTCTTTTCCACAAAGCTGGCCTTCTGTCAGTTGGGTGAGCCACAGGGTCCCGCCTTTTATCCTAAGAGCTTGGCTCTTTCCTGGTGATGGCGACAGCCTGGCTTTTGGCTTTTATCCTCCTCTAAGCAAGACTGTGTATTCAAAGGTCAATTTGATTATTAATAGTGTTAATAGTACATTTTTACTACTTACTCACAGATCTTGGAAAAACAGGTTAAAAAAACAAAAAACAAACAAACTAACAAAAAAACACTGGCCCTGTGGCGGCGGCTCACGCCTTAATCCCAGTACTTGGGAGGCAGAGGCAGGCAGCTCTTTGTGAGTTTGAGGCCAGCCTGGGCTACAGAGTGAGTTCCAGGACAGGCTCCAAAGCTGCACAGAGAAACCCTGTCTAGATAAAACTAAAAACACTGAAGCTGAATGTGCTTGAACCCAAGTGGACTATTGTTTAATTTTACTTACTAACTTAAATATTAATTATAATGAAGGCAGAGGAGGTAGAGAGAACTCACACGTGCAGTTGTAATTGAAGTACATAGAGCTTTGGGGATCATCTGCACGATCTTAGCAGTTTTTGAATTCAGGCTGGGGTTCACAGGGAGGCCCTACCGACAGAGCTAAGTAATGGCTGAGTTTGTGCTTAGCCCTATCCGAAGGAACGAGGGGAGACGGACCCCCAAAACACATTCTCTAGAATGCAGACTGGTTTCTGCCCCATGATGCCACCCACCCACGCCATGGGCTTCACCTGAGCTCTGCTCGCCTGGCGAAGGAGCAGGCGTGAAGTACTCCTCAGGGAGGGAGATGCTGTCTGTGTCCTGGGAAAGAAGACATCACATTAGATGAGGGCCAAAGGCCAGGTGGCTTCTTCCACCTGCTTCAGCTGGGCCTGCTCTCGGGGGAAAGTTGGAAAGGCCTGGCCTGGACTGAGACAAGATGGGGCTGCCCTCTTTCCTCCCAGCACCCAGCACATACCGTCTCCTCAGAATTCCTGGTGGGGCCCGAGGTGCTCTGGCTCCTAGCCTGCTGCATTGGGATGTTCTGGCTGCTCAGGGGTCTCCTTTGAGGGAAAGGCTGTGAGAAGTCCAGGGTAATGCAGTCAGTGAGGTTGATCTGGCTGCTCCCACAGACTCCCAGTTCTTTACAGAGCCCTCCTCTCTACCCTGCTCTAGGAGCTAGCCTGGGGACATGGCCTTCTAGCTGTCCAGGGTGATCTCAGCCTGGAAATTCTGATGTGTTGGTATCTGAACCAGCACAACCTGGTACCACTGATGAATGATAATATGATGCCAGGCACTGTTAGGCACTACATGGCCTGTCTCCTTTACCTTAGATTCCTGCATAAGTGACACCACCATGTTCCCAGCATCCCCACTGCACAGGTAAGGGACTCCAGGCTCTAAGATGGCAAGCTCTCCTGTGCTCAGCTCACACAGCTAAGTGGAAAATCCAAGTATCAAACCAGGACCAACTGCTCAGATCTACACAACCCTCTAGACTACCCATTCCAGATTTCTTCCATCTTAGAGTCGGAGGACAAATGCCCCCTTGTTCTCCTCGTGCCGCCCTGAGACCTGAGAGCTGTCGTTCTCGTTCTCGTCCTCCTCTGCGGTGCCTTGGGTGGGCTGGAGGTCCTGAACCAGAAGGATAAGTGCCAGGAGATCTGCCGGGCGCAGGGTGCTTGCACCGTGGCTGCAGAGACAGGGCAGGGCAGCCTGTGAGCATGCAACCTCAATCTTGCTGGATATACAAGGTCTAAAGACTAGTCTATCAATTGTTAAAATCAAAGGTGTATAAAAAACAAAAATTATCACTAGGGAGGCCCTGGGGACCAGCAATAGACTCTGAGCGTTTGGTTAGAACCAACCCCAAGAAGGGAGGGGGCTGAGGTTTGAGACCTGAGCCTGGGACAGGCTGTCAAGGTCCCGCAGACAAGGACCAGGAAGGGCTTTGGCTGAGGCCGGGCCCTCAGGGTTACCTGGAGTAGAAAGCCAGTAGTTTGCAGTGCACAAGCAGGAAGGCGTGCTGGGCCTCCTCATTGTCCCGCTCAGGGCTGGAGTTGACGGCCTGAACCACGTGTCGCTCGAGCGTCTCGATGCTCAGTTCACAGAGCTGGGGGTGAATCAGCCGCTCCACTGCCTAGTCAGGGATTGGCAGCGAAGGAAAGCACGTCAGTCTGTCAGCCTGTACCGGACGGTACATTCTCTTAGCCCACAGGACGCTTAACGCTAGATGCCGGGTATGGGAAGTTGGGGGACTAAGATGGCCAAGGTCAAGCCCGTCTGGGTCCAGGCTCTAGTGGAGGCAAACAATGCAGAGGAAAGATGGAACATCAACTGTAGTGTGTGCCAAGCAGGAACAACGATACTGAACTAGAGAGGAGTAGCTGAGACCCACTGGAATAGAGCGTTCAAAGAAATGTCCCTGAGGAGATGACCTTTAAACTAATATAGAAGGGACCAGACAGCCTGCCAGACAGAGCAGAGAAGAAGCAAAAGGCAGTGAATACAAAGGCATGAGGTATACAGACGGTCTGGAGAAGTACTGTCCAAATGAAGTAGAAGGCAAACCTATGAACAGTTAAACCATTCCTCAGGGCCGGGAAGATGGCTCAGTAGATAAATGTCCTCGCCAAGCCTGACAACCCGCATTTGGCCTCTGGGAGCCACATGGTGGGAGGGCAGAACTGACTCCTACTAGTTACTCTGACCTTCACTGGCATTAGATGGCACCCGTGCACCTGCCCACACCCACCCATCCATCCACACGCACAAAATAAACCAATGTAAAAAAGTGAAAAGATTTCCACAAAGTATTACTGGCATAATATAAATGATGACGTATAATGACATATAATGACAGATCCACTGTATTGCTATCAAAGCTTGGTTACATTACACACCCAGCAGAGCTGAGTCTGGACCAGCTGCATCTCAGATGTTCAAAAGCTACAAGCACATTATGCTGAGCTAGACCCAAGGGTTCCAGGGACTGACGGATGGCCTATGTCACCGCTGTATAGTGACAGAAGCCTGTCAGAGAGGCGCGTCAAGATGGACAGAGCCTCCAGGGTCCTGCGGGGTTGGGATTTCATCTTAACTGCACCAGGCCTCTTTCTGCAGCAGCCTTTCCTGGCGCCCAAGAGAGAGCTGGCCACCCATCCTCTGTACTGCCACAGATTTGGATGGAGAAGGTAATACGGCACCAGGCCGTATTTGGACTGCATGTACACCTGGTTTCCTCTTAAGAGCAGGGATTATCTTTAGACACCACAGTCCGGCCCATCTTCCGGCACACAGTAGGTCTATTTCTTGGCAGAGCGAATGAGCAGGGCTCTGAGAATGAATGCTTTCAGAGCCCTTCCCAGTTTACAAACTCTCTTCAGCCACGTCTCACCTGCTCACGGCCTGAACTGCTTCGCCAATCAGCTTTCACGTCTACACTGCCTGCTAGAGTTCTTTTTTAAATCTGCCTGGCCATTTTGGAATCTTTTATTATTTCTATTTGTGGTGTTACTTTTCATATCTTTAATTTTTAAAAAAGATTTATTTATTTATTATGTATACAGTGCTCTGTCTGCATGAATGCCTGCAGGCCAGAAGAGGGCACCAGATCTCATTACAGGTGGTTGTGAGCCACCATGTGGTTGCTGGGAACTGAACTCAGGATCTCTGGAAGAGCAGCCAGTGCTCTAAACCTCTGAGCCATCTCTCTAGTCCCACCTTTAAAAGGTTTATTTTGTTTTTTTTTAATCTAGCAATTCCAACTCCTTGGTATCCAAACCCGTTGGTAATTGATTGCCTAATGTCTTGACTCTCACTTATGGTGGCTTATTTTCTTGTATATCTGACTATTTTAAACTGTGAGCACATTTTACACACACACACACACACACACACACACACACACACACACACACATATGCACAGACATACACACACAGACACACAGAGACAGAGACAGAGAGAGGCAGAGGCAGAGGCAGAGACAGACAGACACACCCTCTAATTAAGTGGTTTTCAAAGAATAATGAGATTGCAGAGTATCACTGGGCACTTGTTAGAGCTGAAACTCCGCTGAACAAGACTCTGTGTAGTTGAGGACTACCTTGCCCTTAATGAGCCCACCTGCTCACTCTAACGAATGCCATGAGTGAGACCCACAGAGGGACCCTGTGTTTGTCCTCAAGGGAGTGGAGAAGACGACAGACCAAAGCCACCTGCCTCACTTGCTGTTTCTGTTCACTGCTTTCCACTCTAGTTTAAGGTCAATGTGGTTCCTCTCTGGGATGAATGAGGTCAAAGAGGCCATTTTCAGAGGGTTCTGTGATTTATAGTGAGCCCCAAATATTGCCCTCAAACTCTCACCCAGAAGCGAGTTGCTCACTATGGGAAGAGTACCTAGCCTACTGCATGGGCAGAGAGAACAACAGGACAATTGGGAGAATTTCGGGGTCCACCTGTCCTTCTGTCCTTCATGGTCTTGCAGCTGGACACCCCCAGTGACCTAACACCCCTGAGGCCTGACACCGTTAAGGCCCCAGTCACCTCCACAGCGAAGCTCTGCTCCTGTTCCCGCAGGTGGCTGTAGGTCCCCAGCAGCCTCTGAAAGTGCTTCCACACCCGGGCACGCTGTTCCAGGTCAGGGGGACGAAGCCTGGGGAAGAACCAGGGAAAGCAGGGGTCAGTGGAAAGCTGGTCATCTCCAGACCCGATCCAAGGACCCTGCCTGTCCCAGGTCAGCATCAGATACCTAAGTGGTCAGGCCAACAGGGCACAGAGAGGCTGTGAGCTTGGGCAGGGAGCCAGGCAAGAAGGCACCTGCATTTCCTAGGCTTCTCATCTCCACAGGGCTCGGTAAACAGACAACCTGGCCCAAAATCAGGGTTAAACTCGGGGTACTAGCCAGCACTACCACTGCGGCTGTCAGGCACCCATGGCTGTAACTACAGTCTGTGTCATTGATACCACGGCCATGAGGGCTAAAATGATCCCTGAAAACAATGCCAGCAGACCTAGCAATGCCTCAGCGATGAACATGTGCTCACATCCCTTCAAAACTCAGGACACAGCATCTCAAACCACGTGACTTTCCCATTCATGTTAGTGAGTCAGACAATCCTGATTCTTTCTCCTTTGGGTCCACATCTCAACCCACCCTTCTCCATGGTCCTTTCTTGCTCATGTATGCTGTGAAGTATGGCGCCATTCTCAGCCACTGAGGCTCTTCGTATAGGCCCAGTACGTCACAAGGTTGGGGGGACTGCATATTTTTCTGTAGCGAGTTCAAATGGCTGCTCTGAGATGTCAGAAGGGATATGCTAATACCCCTTGTAATGATAGAGTACTGATGCTGGGAAGCCCCAGGCTGGGAGAGCTGGATGCTGCCACTAACCAGCGAGGTGGTGCTGGGGAGGTCTAAATTCTCTGCCCCGTTTCCCCATCTGCAAAATGAAATCAGAGCAGATGGTCTCCAAGGCCCTTCTGAGCTCTGCTTCTATGGCCTGACTCAGCAGAAGAACTGATGAGGCCAATGACTCACTCCTTCCGGATGAGCTGGCCGTCCACGGTCACCAGCCCGAAGTGCACCTCGAACAGGTACTTGAGCACGCACAGCTTCCTCCGGAGGTCCCCCTCGCTCTCACTGTGATCTCCATTGATGGCGATGAACAGGCACTCTCCAAACTGTGGACAGTCACGTAGCGTCAGTTGGTCCCCTGGGGGCTCCCTTTGCCTTCCGGGTCTCAGAGGATAATTAGGGGCGGGGGTGAGGCCCAGGGGACTCTACTAAGCTGCAGTTTCTGCCTTCTAAAGAGCTGTACAGTCCAAGGTAAGAAAGTGGCATCGGGGCTCCCAAGGACTGGACAGGAGTGGACTGTGGGTGTACTGAGAGCTGCGGGGTCGTATCCTTACCAGATGCAGGACGCAGAGGTGGTTGTCATTTTCTGTGGAGAAGCTGGTGTATGTGTCTGAGAGCTTCTCCAGCATCGTCATGGAGGAGATGATGATCGGGGCCAGCAGGGTGCTGAGCTGGTCCTCCAGGGCAGGGAGCTGCAGGAGAGGGAGAACAGGGATGTCTGACGTTTTGACACTGGTATGATGTCTACAAACAAAGAGGGACACATTCATAGCTTGGACAAGTCTGAAAGTGTGCCAGATACTGGGGACAAAGGAACAAGGCCTTACAGCAAGAGACCCACAGGTTAGACCTGCCTGAGGGGCCGCAACAGCCCTGATGGGGAAGGCAGGAGGAGAGACTGCTCCAGACCTTGTGTGGTGCCTAGGAGGCTGGGCTCACACCGGTGACTGCGTGGCTCAGGGTCCAAACCCAGAAGGAAACATTCAAGTAGGTGTGTCTGACTGCATTCACAGGCCACGTGCACCCAAAGAGAGGTTATGAGCGCAGCCCAACACAAACCCACAGATTTGCTTAAAACACGAGGTAGTTTGGGTGACTTTTTTTCTTCTGTAATTCAACTGAATGGTTTTCAAGCACAACCTTTGCAGATACTCCTGCAGATACGCTGTTAGGAGGCTGGACAAACCTGCAAGAACTTGAGCCATATTTTCCCCCATCAAATGCTTGAAGCATTTAACTGAGACCCCCAAGGAAGTCTCTTAGACACAGCAAAGTCTATGCCATCTGTAGACATGGACGACTTCAGGGACTTTATCCCAAGAAAACAAATATGTGTGCACAAGAGCATTCACAACAGCAACATGCAATTTCAAACAACTGGGAAAACAGAGAAATGTCCAATCCTAGAGAAATAGTTAAATAAGTAACACATCTAAACCACAGTTTCTTAGACTGAAGGTCACAATACGACACAGGTTTGACTAACCAAATAAAGGGTTTGCAAAATATTTGGCAATGGTAATAAGGTTCTGAATGTACAACCATGAAAAACTAATACAAAATAGAAAGTATAAAGGATCAGAGGAAGCACTGGTCCTAACACACCAGTGTGCTCTGCTTCTCACACCACTGTATCACAAAGCACCGATGAACATGGCCTTTAAACACCCCACTTCAGATTTGAGACTATGTTATGGATTTTAGACTTTTTACACCAGTCTTCTGTTTTTATAGAAATATAATGATTTACTCATGGAAAACAAAGACTTAATATTTCTTATTGCCATTCCTGTGCATATAATAAATTAGTGTATCTCAAACCATATTGTGTTAGAATTTTTTATTTAAAAAAAGATATTTGAGTGACTGACTTTAATTTCATAAAAATAACTTGATAAATTTTGACTTGGGTGTAGGCAGAATTATAAAAAAATTAGAAATGGCAGAATAATAGAAGTACTTCTATTATTTTGTGCCAATGTTTAGGTGAAGTGCTGTTCTCAGAATCGACAATTATAAAGTCACAATATCAATCAGCTCAGAAATATTGAAGATGGTTCGTGTGCTACAATACCAAACAGTATGGAAAAGATGTGTGTGTGTGTGTGTGTGTGTGTGTGTGTGTGCATGTGTGTGTGTGTTTGTTGCGCACATGCATGCATGTGCGTGAGCCAGTACACGTGCAGGTGCCTGCAGAGGTTAAAGAGGGCACCAGACACCCCGGAGCTGGAAGTACAAGTGGATGTGAGCCGCCACTGAGGGTGCTGGACCTGAGCTCAGGTCTCTAAGGCAGCAGTAAAGGCTCTCAACACCGGGCCATGTCTCCAGCCCCAGGTTTCAGCCTTTTGTAAAAGCAAACAAGTACACCATGCCATTAGTGTTTAATGTGGCTTTCCTCTTTCGTTAATGAATTTAAATGTATACAAATGAATTGCTCAAAAAAATTTTTTTAAGGATGTATTATCAGCAAGTGCCTGGTTCCACATCTATTTTACACCTATATGTCAGGGACTATGGAAAACTCTCTGCGGTGAAAAGAAGTTGCAGTTAGAAAGTTTATGAGGTTCTTAACTAAGTGATGAAGAATCCATCTAGCTACTTAAAATATTATTGTTTCAATGACACAGGAAATTCCTCTGACACAGTGTATACGCTAAAAGGATGTGAATGCTCTATATTTTACAATGCATAGAAAAAGACAAAGTATTGAAAAGCATGAAGAAACCCAACACCATTCAAGATATTACTTCTGGATAAAGAAATTATAAATGACTCCCCTCCCCCATTGTTCCCTAACAAGCACGTGTTCACGTGAACAGACTCTTCTTCCTCATTCCCATTCCTTCTCCACCCTTCCAGAAGAAGGGAACAGTTGATACCAGAGTCTGTGAAAACACCAGAGGAAGCCTGACAAAGACTCCAATTCCACCCTTGGTGCTGGGGGGAAGAGAAGGGAGGAAATGCTGGCCTTGCTGATTCCACAAGACTCAAAAGCTCCTCGCAGGAAGAGTGCTGAAATACACGAAGAGCTGAACCCCTCACCTTGCAAACAGAACCAAGCTACTCACTGGCTGGTGAGTAGCAGTGGCTCAGAGCAGGACCAGGCACTTTCCTGTCAACCTTCCCATCGTTCAGGAGCCGGGTCTGGGTGCCAGCTTGGGCTGCCCACCCTGTCACGGCAGGCCACAGCCTGTTCAGTTCTGACTGCTGGTAGAGAGCGGCCTGCACTCACGGGGATTACTCAACCTACAGTCCACTGTTCATGGTGCCTTCCTGGATCCTACGTTCCCGAGAGCAGGAACTACATTGTTATACTTGCTGCTGTACTCGTAGAGGCCAGCAAACTTCAGGCTCACAGTGTTTGGTAAACGACTGCACCCTAACACAGGTAGGAACAAACGCTTGCAATTTATTCAAATTCTATTGTTTTCTTTAACTGTCACAAATTATACTGAAAGTCATTTAAAAAAAATCCAGACTGAGTGCAGTAACTCATCTACAGGTAGTAGCTTCCTTCCTCCCTCCCTCTCTCCCTCCCTCCCTTCCTCCCTCCCACCCTCCCTCTCTCCCTCCCTCCGTCCCTCCCTTCCTTCCTTCCTTTTCTTGGTTTTTTTGAGACAGGGTTTCTCTGTGTAGTTTTGGTGCCTGTCCTGGATCTTGCTCTGTAGACCAGGCTGGCCTCGAACTCACAGAGTTCTGCCTGGCTCTGCCTCCTGAGTGCTGGGATTAAAGGTGTGCACCACCACTGCCCGGCAGTAGTAACTTTTTCTACTGAGAATATTTTGTGGTGAAAGAAGACCAAAAAATTTCAATATACAGAGTATAAAGGAATATTCTTATATATTACTTGATAAATTATAAAGTGTGGAAACGTTTTTGAATGGCTTTTAACTCATTTTTATTTCTAGAAATAACTGAATCAGCCGGGCGGTGGTGGCGCACGCCTTTAATCCCAGCACTCGGGAGGCAGAGCCAGGCGGATCTCTGTGAGTTCGAGGCCAGCCTGGGCTACCAAGTGAGCTCCAGGAAAGGCGCAAAGCTATGCAGAGAAACCCTGTCTCGAAAAACCAAAAAAAAAAAAAAAAAAAAAAGAAATAACTGAATCAAATAGTTGGATAAAGGGATAAAGCTCAAGCACAAATGAATGTTCCCCACAGTGACAGCTATCTAGGAGATATACATATATATGTGTGTGTGTGTGTATGTATATGTGTGTATATGTTTATACATATGTATATAAATATCTTTATATATTTAGAGAAATAGTTTAATGATGATATTTTATTCATCTATTTGGATATAATGGTACCATTAAGAATTATGCTTTGGGGTTCATTTAACAAAATGCAAAAAGGATTTCATATAATGAAGTGAAAAAAATCAAGAAATAAAACTGTAAATGTGGTGTGACCCCCCACTATATAAAAGATAAAGCCCCAAAGCAGGGATGTCAAGGAGCTATTGGTGCCAGGTGGCCGGATTATGAGTTATTTAAAACTACCCTGCGCTCTCAGGTTCCCTGTAATAACGCCTGCTATCCCGCAGAAACTCAGTATGGCATGCACACAGACAGAACTTGAGGATGTGTTCCTTTACACTAGCTGTTTAGGAACTGAAAATGTGGGACTTTGTTCTCATACCAGGTTTTAATTAGGAGAAAGAACTGAAATATTTCTTATAAATTCTTAAAGATTAGAAGCTAAAGATTAGATATGTTGATTTTTAAAAATGGAAGTGTGCTGTGGGACGGTCTATATGTCAAATTGCTCTGATTGGTCAATAAATAAAACACTGGTTGGCCAGTGGCCAGGCAGGAAGTAGGTGGAACAAGGAGAGAGGAGAATTGTGGGAAGCGGGAGGCTGAGGTAGAGAGACACTGCAGCCGCCGCCATGACCAGCAGCATGTGAGGATGCCGGTAAGCCACCAGCCACGTGGCAAGGTATAGATTTATGGAAATGGATTAATTTAAGCTGTAAGAACAGTTAGCAAGAAGCCTGCCACGGCCATACAGTTTGTAAGCAATATAAGTCTCTGTGTTTACTTGGTTGGGTCTGAGCGGCTGTGGGACTGGCAGGTGACAAAGATTTGTCCTGACTGTGGGCAAAGCAGGAAAACTCTGCTACAAATGGCGCCCAACGTGTTGGCAAGAGTTTCCACCTAAAACCTGAGAAAAGATTCTAAAACGGAACTAAAAACAGCTTCCTAATTGTCTCTCTCAAATGAGCGGCAGCTGCCGGTTTGAGCTACTGGCGGGTTCCTAGAGTGCGAGCTCGGTCTGCAGTATGGCGGGAATGAGGCCTCTGCAAGTGGCACATTAAGCTGCGTGGTGGATTTAGCCTTTGCTAGTACAAAACAAAAAGAGGTTTCTGGGCTACACGCTGCTTGGATAAAAGCACAGACCCACGATGGCTCCCAGAGCTGGCGGAAAACGTACCACCGCCATTTTGGGAAGCTGAAGTGGGAGGAGCCAGCAGCCACAGCGCCGTTTCAGGCTTAGAAGGCTGCAGTTTAAAGCAATAGGCTCAAGGTAATATAAAACATAAGCCACATAAAGATGGCTACCACACAGAGAATCTGGATTATGTTCTCTTTGATATTCGTAACTGAAGAGAAACATTTGATTGCAAAAGCTGTTGAGTTATGCCAAAATGTGTATTTTAAAGGTACCTTAACTTCAAAATTTGGATGTAAGGATATGTTGCTTTGGAAAGGAGGCTCTGCTTTTGTTTCCACAGAAAGCCAGAGGCTATGGATTTGTTCCAGATTAAGATACATCAGGTTTGACCAGCCAAGACCACCTGAAAGGTCTCCGATGACACCATGGCCCAGATGATCCAACATCCAGAATTGTTTCAAGGCAACTGGCTCAGACGATACGGTCTCACGGACTATTCCATGATCCTAAAATTTTCTTTGTGTCCCCATAAGATACAGCGCCCCCCTCCAGCAGGAAGTAGTAAGAGAAGCTACGCCCAAATTCCCAAATATACCAAGCTGACTTTGGAGATGTGTAAAAGTTAAAACCTTCCTTTTAAAAAAAAGAAAGGGGAAGTGCTGTGGGACGGTCTATATGTCAAATTGCTCTGATTGGTCAATAAATAAAACACTGGTTGGCCAGTGGCCAGGCAGGAAGTAGGTGGAACAAGGAGAGAGGAGAATTGTGGGAAGCGGGAGGCTGAGGTAGAGAGACACTGCAGCCGCCGCCATGACCAGCAGCATGTGAGGATGCCGGTAAGCCACCAGCCACGTGGCAAGGTATAGATTTATGGAAATGGATTAATTTAAGCTGTAAGAACAGTTAGCAAGAAGCCTGCCACGGCCATACAGTTTGTAAGCAATATAAGTCTCTGTGTTTACTTGGTTGGGTCTGAGCGGCTGTGGGACTGGCAGGTGACAAAGATTTGTCCTGACTGTGGGCAAAGCAGGAAAACTCTGCTACAGAAGTGTCAAAGAGATGGGCCTGGTTTTTAATTTAGAAAATCATCCGAATGTCCATGATCTCCCAAATTTTGTTTTCTCTTAACCAAGGACAATGGCATCAGTGGCTGATGGTGAGGGTGATGTGGCCAGCGAAGCAGGTAAGTTCAGCCAGGCCTTAGTCTCACCCCTGGATCTGGGGAGCAGCTAGATTGTGCTGCCAGGAAATGCAAGAATGACTTGATCATTGCAACACTAATAAAAATAATTTAATCCAAAATTAACCCTGAAAAATGCAATATAAACTTGTGAAATATAGAATGGGAATTATATAAGATAATATGGCAGCCATTTCTGAGTGATACTAAATAATTATGTAAGAGAATTTGGCAACCATTTCTGAGTGATACTAAATAAAATGGATGTCCATATGCAGAAAAGCTTACAGCCATACTTTACACTATATTCAAGTCTAAAAAGGGTCATTAGGTCTAATATAAAATCCAATAGAGGTTGTTGAGCTACCTAGTGAGATCTTGTCTGGGCAGAAATAGGGGCTGGAGGTGGTTTGGTAGATAAAGATGCTTGCTGCCAAGCCTGACGACCTGAATTTGATTGCCAAGATGGTAGAAAGAACTTTCCCAAGTTGTCCTCTGACCACCACATATGGGCTGTGGCATGTGCACACATTTGCATGCATGCATACAAATAAATAAAAGTTAAGCAACAATAAAAACAACAAAACTCCCAAACCAAAACAAACCCCAAAGTATACAAATTCCAGATATGGGGAAAATTCTTTGTGATCTTCAGTTAGGCGAAGATTTCTTAGACATATGTCACCAAAAGCATGATCCATAATTGCAAAAATGGAAGACTGTGCTGTCAGAACTAAAAACGTGGCCCTTTGAAGGGACTCTTTTTTTGCCCTAAGCCTTTAAAAGAAGCTTTTATTTATTTTGCAGTATGTGCAAACAGGAAACACAATACAAGAAGCCAAGAACAAAGTCACTGAGTCACAAGCAGCTCAGCTTGACGTGTCCTTCTAGATCCTGCAAGTGTATGTGCATTTAGGGAACTGAGATTATACAGTATGTACCATGCTTTCCCCAACACTGTGACTATTCACCAACTAAAAACCCCACGCTACATGAGTATTTTGATAACCAAGAATACACCATGCTATCTCAATCTGTCAGACAGAATTGTAATCCTGTCTTCCTTGGCAGCAAAAATTTCATTGAAGACAAACATGGCAGCAGGCTTCTAGACAGAAGGACTGGCAGAGTTACAATTAAAATGCTGCATCTCTCAATGCTCAGCTGAGGAGGAAACACAAAGCCACAGACAGCAGAGTACAGCCTTCCTGCGTTTATCATCAGATCTATATACTAAATTATGAGGAAGGCATGTTCCTGCTCAATAAACATATTCCTATGGAGTAGCTGAAGGTTACCTATGACAGGGCTTCTCAGGATGTCAGTCTCAGCACAGCACAGCGCTGCAGATCTCGCACTGAGAGCCTCCCTCTGCCCCTCCACAGTCAGCCTAGCAAATGAATGAACTCACACTGTCCAGACATGGCTTAACAACTGTATGTTCAAGAGGAGTCTGTTCTGTCAATCTGTCAAACTATCCTTTAAACCATATGATCTCCTTTAGGACATTCATAAAGTTCAGATGTTGTGAAATGAACTTTGTGCAAAATAAACACAAGAAGTCTCTTCCCAGAAATGCACATATGGATCCCTGGGCACACTTGTAACTGTCTTCTAGATGTGGTGGTCCTAGCAGAGAGCTCTTTCCTCATCCATCCTCTTCTCTGCACAACTCCAGTTCAGGATGATTCTAGTGAGAGTATTACAAAGGTCACCCCCAGAAGACAGCCCTTTTGGAAGGCACTATTAAGAGCATGTGCAAACAAGCCATAGTCTGAGAGGAAATATTTGCAAAAGATCTAATAAAAGACATGTTCAAACTATGTAAGAAATTCTGAAAATTCAGTATGAACAACTTGAGAACACTGATCTGTTGTGGGATATTTGTACACTGTGTGAAGATATATTGTGTGATTGGTTTAATAAAGAGCTCAATGGTCAATAGCTAGGCAGGAGGTATAGGTGGGACTTCTGGGCACAGAGAGAGGAAGGAGGAGATAATCAAGGCTCAGGGGAGATGCCAGGAGACATAGAAGCAACAGGATGGACAGTGTGTGACAGAACATAGATTAATAGAAATGGGTCAATTCAAGTTCATAGAAGCAACAGGATGGACAGTGTGTGACAGAACATAGATTAATAGAAATGGGCCAATTCAAGTTATGAGCTAGTTAAAAACCAAGCCTAAGCTAAGGCCGAGCTTTCATAATTAATAACATCTCTGTGTTGCTATTTGGGAGCCGGCAGACAGCCCGAAGCAAACTCTGATTAGATCAAATATGGGAAACAATATGGCAAAGTAGCACATGAAAAGCCTCCCAGAGTTATTAGTCACCAAAGGATGGAAAACGAAATATGGACTTCTAGCTGACATCTATTAAACTGTCTAAAATAAAAAAGAATGAATAGTAAGCATCAGCAAGGACCTGAAAAGCAGCTGGTGAGATGTAAAATGGTAGATACTTCCTCTGTGGAGAGCTAGGGGGTTTCTTAAGGACTACAGGGCTCGGAGAGATGGCTCAGCCATTGTGAGCATTAGCTGTTCTGGCAGAGGATTTGGGTTCTATTCCCAGTACCCACATGACAATTCAGAATCATCTGTGACTCCAATTCTAGGTGATCTGATCCCCTCTTCTGGCCTCAGTGGGAAAAGCATGCACATGGTGCACAGATATACATGCAGGCAAAACACCCATACACATAAAACCAAAAACCAAATACATCCACAGAGTCCAAACCATGTAAAGATGTATGTTCACAGTCAATGTGTTTATGGTAATCAAAACCTGGAAACAAGCTCAATGTCCACCAAGAGGAGAAAGAAGGATGGAATTGTGGCCTGTGATGTGGCTGAACGCTGCACAGAAAGGAGAGGACCCATAGGTGCTAAGATGGATGAAGACACAACAAAGAATCATGCTGAGTGAGAAGAGCCATTCGAAACCAAACACAGCACAAAGTGGAACCCACACACACTGTGTACGACGCTTCTGGGTAAGTCTACAAAACACAAACTCATCAGCACAGGTGCTCACTGGTTCTTAGGGAGCAAAGGAAGTAAAAGAAGGCTTGTAACTTTGGGGATGGCAGGCAGGTCAGTGAGTGTGACTGAATCACAGATATAGACACATTAAATCGTATACTTTAAACAGGAAGACAATGGTTAGTCTAGTACACCTTAATAGAGCTGTTAAAAATGAATGCCTTATGTGAATGCCAAGCTTTTAGGGCTAAGGACCCGATATTAGGTTTCCCTGATATGTGGCTAAAATTTACCTCCTTTCCCTCCCATTGGCCTAGACAGCTCTGGTGAGGTATGAAATTACAGTACTCAGAACATCAACGGCTGCCTCTGTTGGCCGGGTAGCCCAGCCCTCCTGCTGGCTAGGCACAGGCCCTGCCAAGCCCTCCTGCTGGCCAGGAGGAGGCCCTCCGGGTGCCTTGGGTGCCTTGGGTGCCTTGGGTGGCTCCTCTCCCACGGAGCTGTCTTGAGACAGCCCACGCTGCACTTACCTCCTCTTCCTCATTCTCCGACTGTCTGAACTTCAGCCTGAGGTTCTCCTCAAACTCCTCGTCTGTCCAGTAGAAGAGCACCTCCGCGCCCTCAGTGGCCACCAACACGCACTTCATCTTCCAGGAGAAGCAAGAGCAAAGGTCACACCTGTTGGTTCAGCCTGAGGAATGAGAAGACCCTCAGCCTGCTGGACATTCTCTGAGCCCTCTGGGCATGCCAGCCGCCACTGAGAGAGCCATTCTGAGGTTGTTCTGTTACACCCCGACCAAGGAGCGACATGAGGGTCGGGGTGGAAAGGGAAGGTGTACAGAGCCCACAGTGGTTCAGTCCACTATCCTCATTGTTTTCCACAGCCCTAAAGTGGATGCGGCCCACCTTTCCATCCCCACCCCCACCCCAGAAGAGGAACATCATTTACCTCGGCAAGGCATACAGCAGGGCTTCCAAGGAGCTAGATTCTGACCAGTTCAGGGAAGAGCACAGCATCCTTGGTCCTGCAAAAGCTTAAGGCAGAGAGGGCATGAGAGCCCGCAGGAGCTCTGGTCTCCACCGCTGCCTGTTACTGAGAGTGGACAAGCTGGGGAGGGGCTGAAAAGTCACAGGCTCCCCCATTTTAGGGACCATGAGCTTGGGGAGCCCTCTATGTGGAGCGAGTGTCGGCAACACTCTAGTTCCTACCTCCTCTGCTGCAGGAGAGGTCTTGTTCTATACACTCGGTGCCACTCAAACACATGGTGTGGTCAGCAAACCCACCCTGAGCCGCCCTGGGGAGCTTGCTGTGAGCCAGTGACCGGTCACCACACAGAAGGTATCCTGGGAAGGGGCCACAAACTAACAAAAAAAGCATCAGGGTTTGCTTCCAGTTTGGGCTTTCCTAGGCCACATTCAACACTGAGCCTCAAACTCTGCACTGGGAGACCAAGGAACAGATAGGGATGTGCGCCTTCCTCCCAGGTATTCCCACCCGGTTACAGGGAGAGTCACCCAGACACAGCCAGATGCAACCTCAGCAGAGTAGGCTCAACTCAAGGACAAGAAATAACAGGAGAAACAAACTCACTCCGGAATCCTCCCTCTTTTGATAAAAGGCAAGAAGAATGTAAAGTCAAAGAGGAAGGTTCGATCCTGGGGGTTCAGCATCTTTTGCAGTGAAACTCTGAGCCTGGCTGAACCACCCTCGGGCTTGGCCTTGATGACAACTTCCTGGAAACACTGGCATGCTTCTTGGTGGGGATCAGGTTTTACTGCTTCGGTGATTACCTTCAAAGGTTGCTAACCTCGTGTTTTAAACTTTTGTTCTCCTTCTATCTTGCCCTCAACAGAGGGAACTTGGAGGAGGGCCAACCTGAGAAAATCCCCTGTACCCGCTTTTACCACCCGGACCACAGCTCTCTCACTATCCCCAGCACACTGTCCCTGTGGCCTCTGTCCTGTCGACCACAGCCCAGTGAGAAGTGGGGGCGAGGGGTGGGGACTAGAGCCTGCGATGCCCCGATACCCGGCAGGAACAGCTAGCCGGGGTGGAGTCTCGCCCCGCGCACTTAGCGCCGCGTCACGGCGGGGCTCCGCCCAAAGGCAGCTCACTTAGCATTCTTGCAAGGTCACCCTCAAATCCTCACGTCCCCTCCCCTACTCCCCGAATTTCACGGTGACCCGGGGGACTAAGGCCTGGCTTGTGGCGCCCGCTCTGAAAGATCGTGAGACTGAGGCCGTTCCCGGGGACCCCCGGGCCTCTCCAAGCTGGGAGGGCTGGGCGGCGGAGGTGCCCACCGAGGGGCGACCCAGGGTGGCGCTAAGACACCCACGATGCCCACATACCAGATCCGCTGCTCTCAGCGTTCAGTGTAGCCAGCCCCGCGGCTCGCTTCCGGGTGGGACCATGTGACCCAGCCACATGACCCGGGCCTTCTGTGTGGGTTCGAGCCCCGCCTCCGTCAGGCATTGCTCTGGCTTGACATTGCCCCTGCCCCGCAGGGCACTGCTCTTGCTGGTCACCGGTCTGGCAAGCTGCGGGTGCTGGGGTGTGGTCCCACGTTCCCCCGGCATAAGGAGGGCTCCCACTGCCATTAGAGGCACCTGCTGTGTGCCCGTGACATTTCAGAGACCCTTCTGCTTAGCTAAAGCGACTCCCCCCACACTTACAGAAGGGGCAACTGAGGCCCCAGAGAGAACAAACTTGCTAAAGAGGAGCCAAATAGAAGCAGAACCCAGGTTTCCTTGCACCTCTCCCGGGATCTTCCCAGCCTCTAGTTTTCTTGCTGAATTTGGTTGTGGGTGAAAGCTGCCCTTTTGTGGGTGTTTTCCCTTACCTGAGCAGGAGAGCCCAACTGCCTCACATGTGCGTGTGCTGTGGCTCCTTGATTTACAGGGGTTCCCAATCCGACTGAGGGTTTTTGTCTTGAACCTCTGATGGCAACCTATTTAGATTTTGTTTGTATTTGGAGAGATCAAAAGAGCGAAAAGAGCCAATGTAGTCTGCAGAAGGGTCTGGAGTCCTCACTGGGTACCTTGATGCTGTTGGGGAACTTTGCATCCAGCCCAGCAGGGAAGGAGATGCCGCTGAGATGCCGCAGAGGGAACATTAACACCCACACCAGAAAGGCAGAAGCCGAGAATGAGTGCCTCTGCCACTCCAGCTGCCTAGGGTACAAGCCAACAGGGTATCACTCCTGCCCCTTCACCAGCCACCCTGCCCAGCCCAGCTCCTCTACACAGTGCAGCCACATGGCGGGCACCCTTCTAGAGGCCTGCCCTCTGCGCCCGGAACGCTATCCTGCTGAGTTCGGGGACACGTTTTTCCTCTTGTTTCAAACAGTTTGTAAACTTGAATAACTATTACCCATTAAAAATGTATAACCATTCTAGTAGATGTTATACAACCTGGGTGATAGTGACTTTCGTTTCACCAATGACTATTGCTGTGGGATGTTCTGTATGTCCTGTGGGAGCCCATTCTCAGGTTCTTTGTGGCGTTACCCAGCAGGTCCGTATAGAGGATGATTAGGACCATGGGCCTGAGTGCAGGTGTTTGAGATGGTCTGCACTTGGCTGTGCTGGGGGATGGTCTGTATGTCAAGTTGCTCTGATTGGTTAATAAATAAAGCCTGATCGGCCGTGGCTAGGCAGGATAAAAGGACAGAAAGGCAGAAGGAGATGCTGCAGCCGCCGCAATGACCAGAGAGGCTGCAGCCGCCGCCATGACCAGAGAGGCTGCAGCCGCCGCCATGACCAGAGACACTGCAGCCGCTGCCATGACCAGCAGCATGTGAAGACGCCAGTAAGCCACCAGCCACATGGCAAGGTACAGATGTATGGAAATGGATCAATTTAAGATAAAAGCACAGTTAGCAAGATAAGGACAGTTAGCAGGAAGCCTGCCACGGCCATGCGGTTTGAAAGCAATATAAGTGTCTGTGTTTACTTGGTTGGGTCTGAGCGGCTGTGGGACTGGCGGGTGACAGAGGTTTGTCCAGACTGTGGCCGAGGCGGAAAAATCTAGCTACATTTGGCGCCCGAACTTGGGGCTAAAGAAAAAAAGGGCTAAAGAAAAAAAGGGAAGAAAAAAAAAAAAGAGGGACTAAAGAAAAAGGACAAATGAACAGGGATAAAGGCCGGTGTTATGAAAAAAAAAATAAATAAATACTAAAGACAAAGTCCCTTAACCAAGAGGCGCTCCAATAAAGTGTGATCTGAGAAGAATCCTCGCGTGGTGGTAAAGAGGATTCAGAACTCAACACACGGAGCGGTGACGTCGGTAAGTTCTCCAGGAACGGTGACGTCGGTAAACGCCCCACAGTTCCTACTTCTCTCTCTCAAATGAGCGGCAGCCGCCGGTTTGAGTTACTGGCGGGTTCCTGGTGTGTGTGCTTAACCTGCAGTATGGCGGGAAAGAGGCCTCTGCAAATGGAACATTAAGCTGCGTGGTGGATTTAGCCTTTGCTAGTAAAAATAAATAAATAAATAAATAAAAGAGGTTTCTGGGCTACACGCTGCTTGGATAAAAGTGTAGACCCACTATTTCTGAGACTTGATAAGCCATGTAAAAATGGATATCACACAGAGAGTTTGGATTATATTGTCTTTGGGATTTTTAACTGCAGAAAAACATTTGATCGTAAAAGATGTTGAGTTAAACCAATATGTATATATTAAAGATATCTTGACTTTAAAATTTGGATATAAGGATGTGTTACTTTGGAAAGGAGACTCTGCTTTTGTCTCTACAGAAAGCCAGAGGCTATGGATTTTTTCCAGATTGAGATACATCAGGTTTGACCAGCCAAGACCCCCTGAAGGGTCTCCGATGACACCATGGCCCAGATGATCCAGCATCCAGAGTCGTTTTGGGGCAACTGGCTCAGACGATACAGTCTCACGGACTACTCCATGATCCTAAAATTTTCTTTGCATCCCCATAAGATACAGCGCCCCCCTCCAGCAGGAAGTAGTTAAGAGAAGCTACGCCCAAATTCCCAAATATACCAAGCTGACTTTGGAGATGTGTAAAAGTTAAAACCTTCCTTTTAAAAAAAAAAAAAAGAAAGGGGAAGTGCTGTGGGATGTTCTGTATGTCCTGTGGGAGCCCATTCTCAGGTTCTTTGTGGCGTTACCCAGCAGGTCCGTATAGAGGATGATTAGGACCATGGGCCTGAGTGCAGGTGTTTGAGATGGTCTGCACTTGGCTGTGCTGGGGGATGGTCTGTATGTCAAGTTGCTCTGATTGGTTAATAAATAAAGCCTGATCGGCCGTGGCTAGGCAGGATAAAAGGACAGAAAGGCAGAAGGAGAGGCTGCAGCCGCCGCCATGACCAGAGAGGCTGCAGCCGCCGCCATGACCAGAGAGGCTGCAGCCGCCGCCATGACCAGAGAGGCTGCAGCCGCCGCCATGACCAGAGAGGCTGCAGCCGCCGCCATGACCAGAGAGGCTGCAGCCGCCGCCATGACCAGAGAGGCTGCAGCCGCCGCCATGACCAGAGAGGCTGCAGCCGCCGCCATGACCAGAGACACTGCAGCCGCCGCCATGACCAGAGACACTGCAGCCGCTGCCATGACCAGCAGCATGTGAAGACGCCAGTAAGCCACCAGCCACATGGCAAGGTACAGATGTATGGAAATGGATCAATTTAAGATAAAAGCACAGTTAGCAAGATAAGGACAGTTAGCAGGAAGCCTGCCACGGCCATGCGGTTTGAAAGCAATATAAGTGTCTGTGTTTACTTGGTTGGGTCTGAGCGGCTGTGGGACTGGCGGGTGACAGAGGTTTGTCCAGACTGTGGCCGAGGCGGAAAAATCTAGCTACAGACTATGGAATGGTGTTTACTGTGTTTTCTATTTTTATCCATTTAAATTGTCTTTACTAAGGACTGTAATAAAATAATTCTTTGTTTTAGATGTGTTTTAAATATACTCATATATTTAAAATTCCTATTATGTGGTCTGTCTTTTTACTTTTTTTTTAATATGTGAGTGTGCATGTGTGTGTGTGGGTGCTCAGCATCATCCTTAGGAATGCCATTCATCTCTTTGAGGCAGGGTCTCTCACTGTGTGGAGCTTACCAATCAAGCCAGACTGCCTGGCTAGCAAGCCCCAGAAATCCACTCTCCTGAATCCAGCACTGGGATTACAAACACAGGCCACCTCATCTGGATTTTAATGTGGGTTTGGGGGATTGAACTCAGGTTCCTATGCTTGCAAAGCAAGCATTTTACCAATTGAGATATCCTCCCCCCCCCCCCCCCCGCCTCATCACTGTCTTAATGGTGTCATTTGAAGCATCAGGGTTTTCAGTGTTGATGTGATTCAGTCTAATCTATTTTTATGGACCAGGAGAATGTTTGATCATCATACATTCCAATTTGTGTGTGTAGATGTGTGGTGGATGTGTGTGTGTGTGTGTGTGTGTGTGGTGAGGGTTCCCATGAGTGCACGTGCAGAGGCCAGAAGAGAACGCCTTTTGTCCTGCTCTGTCCTTTGCGCCTTCTTCTCCTGAGATAAGATCTCTCCCTAAACATGGAATTTGCTGCTTTTTGGTCAGGCTGGCTGCCAGCAAACTCCAGAGCACTTCCTGTCTCTGCCCTGTCACCCCCACCACCACCCCACCCCCACCCCACCCCACCCCACCCCACCCCCCGCATGTGGCCACTCCTGGCTGGAGAACCTTCATGCTTGCGTGAGCACCTAACCCAAAGTCATCATTTTATGGATGAGGACTCTGAGGACCAGAGTCTGAATCAGTCGGGCAGAGCTGCCATGGTCTCTGGGTGTGGACCTGGCTTCTGGTTCTCCAGTGACCCATTTGCCCACCTTGAGGTTTGTTGCATAGCTCCTTCTGAATTGAAATGCTCTCTTTTGGTGGGAGGGGGGATTAAGAGGCTCACGCTCACAAAACCTAAAAGCCTTAGGAAACTCAGGAGATGATAGGATTCCCGCAGTCCCTCCCCAAGGTTATAAAAGCTAGGGTGAGGAGACTCAGGGGTCGGTTCCTGCTAGGGAGGCTGTCTTCATGGCTTGTCATCTAGCCAGGTTGTACTTTCTGGGATGCACTTGCCCCTGAGTAGTCTATGCTCCCAAAGTCACCCTAGTCAATTCGTTGGCTCACTAGCTGGACTTTGAGGGAATCATTTCTTTGATCTGTTGTTGATGCCTTGTCTTGGCTGAATCAACCTTGTTCACATCTTTCCAGAAAAAAGTCACACAACATTGCTTGGGTTTTAAAATTATGTTTTAGATATGTCCAGTAGAGGGCACAGCATCCAGTACTGATGTTCACTACTGGGTAGGCATGCCACAATGCCGATTGTTCTCTGATAAAAATGAGCTGTGAACTAGGATTGTCAGGACACCAGGAGTGGGGGTGGAGAAGAAAGCTCATCTAAGTCACTGTGGACTGTGTAACAGCTTCTGTGGATTTTGATATCACCACACAAGCAGAGACAGTCACCTGATAGCAAACCAGTGGTGGGAGCTCAGGCCATGGATGCATTCTCCAGTCTCCCAGCAACCCTTCAGCATTTTGTGCAGATGTCGGAAAGTGGTGTAGGCAAGGACTTTATTTCCTAGCCCCTAGTCTTAGGTGGGTCAGTGGAACTGAGTGCAAGGGATTTGACTGCTAGTTCCAGGTCAATCCCCTGACTAGTCTCACTACCTGCTTCCTCTCCTGTTTTGTCAACAACTCATCGTTACCCAGAGGAGCCTTGAAGGAAAGGGCCTAGGAGGGCAGTGGGTTCACATCAGTCTAGATGCCAGTGACTGGAAGAAACACAGCCACGGCCCCTTTCACATCACCACCAACTGAGCTTTAGGTGAGCTTTGAACAAGAACTAAATCTTGATCATGCTAGCCATAAAGATTATGGAGTTTCCATGTTATTATAATTAATCACATCTTCCTTAACTGATACATCAGTGACATCTAATTTGAATTATGAAATACAATTTCTACTTCTAATGGCTGAGGCAAGGCTTGTTGGGGGGCAGGAGGACAACACCATGAAATCCAAGACTCCAGTGTGTGGTAATGTTCACGCAGTCAGACTCCGGTTCCAGGTGTGGTGTGGAAAACTGATGCCTCCCTCTCCCCCACAAAACACCCTGACAACAGGAAGTTAAAGTAGTCATATTTTATTTCTTACAAAACATTACCTCAAAATAAAAACTACCTCATGGACTCAAACTCCCTGCAATCACCAGGTTTGCATAAACCACACTGTAATGTGTGTTGTGGATGGGAAAATTAACACCCATTAGAATCCCTGCACAGAGACACAGCCTTCCCTGGGAGGGGCCCCTGTGCTCATTTTGGTAGCTTCCAGATGGATAAAATTAAGGTTTCTTTCTATTTCTTCCCAAAGTATAATTTATTATGTAACATTTACAGCTTGAAAAAGAACCCTAGGATGTTTTCCTGAATAATAATTAGAAGAGTAATGTTCCTGACGTGGGTTGTCAGAGGGCATCTTTTCCACAGCTAGCTCACAGGACCACGAGGGGGGGCGGGGAATTAATGAGCCAGTCAAATGGAAACTTCTCAGCTCCTCCCCAATGCTCCCAGCTCTCAGGAGCTTCTCTGGTGTTTAGAACAAAGTGGTGCCAATGTGGTTGGTTTATTCTTACGTTTCAGAGTGCGATTTGCAAGTGTTTGCATGTGCTACCCCTCCCCCGCTAGGCTGTGGCTCCACCACTCACTGTTCACTGTGGGCAGATGCAGACTTCCCAACCTGAGGGATGGAGGGAGGGAAGACAGGGCCGTGGAAGTGCTGGCTGGCTCTGCTACTTACCTCCCAGGATGCGGAAATGCCAAGCATCCTCACCTAAGGCTGGGTCAGTGTGGTGGAAATAGTCTTTAGACTGTCCTACTGAGAAACCCAGAGAAGCAGAGCAGGGAGGCCACTGTGGGCCACAAGGAGGCCACTGTGGGCCACAGGGAGGCCGCTGTGGGCCACAGGGAGGCCGCTGTGGGCCACAGGGAGGCCGCTGTGGGCCACAGGGAGGCCGCTGTGGGCCACAGGGAGGCCGCTGTGGGCCACAAGGAGGCCGCTGTGGGCCACAAGGAGGCCACTGTGGGCCACAAGGAGGCCACTGTGGGCCACAGGGAGGCCGCTGTGGGCTATGGTGAGCCTGGACTGCAGAGACTAGTCACAGTCCTCCTCACTACAACAGAGCTGCCCCTTGACTGCTTCAAACCTGAGGTCATCTGCTGTCCAGGCAGGCAAGTGAGTTCTCTGCGGGAGGAGCACAGGGTGCTGAGAAAGCTGGGGGTGGGCAACACCAGTTGAGGCCAGGGTGGCTGGTGTCATGTTAATGGCAAGGTGTCATCTGAGCAGGTTTTGAAGTTCAGCAGACCTGGGTCTAAAGCCTGTTCTGTTTATCTGGATGGGTGTGCAGGTTCATCCTCTATCCTCCTGGTGACAACAGAGTCTAACTACTGAAGAAGAAGGCATCCCAGAAGGAAGGGCAGTTCCTTCACTCTGCAAGTTCCAGTTGTTTGGACCCATACTAGGATAACTCACCTCAGCATTGCTTCTGTTTGGAATACTACCTTCCCAATGCATAGAGCCTAAGGAAAGGGCACGAAGAATCTTAAAATTGAACTTTTCACTCGGTCTCGGAACAGCAGATTAGCTGGACGGGATCCCTCTGGGGGACAGAGTGGCTCTTCCTTCTTCACCGTCACAGAGATACCTCACTATCACTTTGGCTTGCTTTGTTTGGACCTCGAAACATTAAAGTCTTCCTGTGTTCCGGTGTTTTGACCTTCATAGGAATCTGCCTGCTTTGCCTTTACATCTCCAGAGGTCAAGCGCTGGGCTTTTGTTTTCAGAAAGGAAGTCACTCTCCATGGTTTGCAAGGCACAGCCTGTAGCCTGAATCTCGGTGTGCATACAGGACACCTGAGTGCAGGTGTTGGTCTGACCCAGAATATGCTGGATGCAGACGCTCAGTAGTTAACATCCCTAGGACCCCTGCGTGAGAGTACAGGGCTTCGAGTCCACCCTTCTTGGAGCTAAGTGTCCAAGAAAGGCAAGACTGCAGGAGGAATCCTGGTTTGGGGGGTGGGGGGAGGCTCAAGTCTTTAGTCTCACGGTTGGTTGCTTGTGTCTGATATTTTCAAGCCTTTCTCTAGCTAGAGATAATACTAATATCCCACAGTGGCAGCTTTTTGCAGGGCATTAGAAAAATGGGGTCTTTCTCTCCCAATAACAATGAGAATTTATTCTGAGGCTTTGTGATAAGAAATGAGAAAGAAAATCATTCCTAGAGGCAAGAGGAACAGAAAACCATCTCAACAAAAGGCACAGACTTCTCATTATGCGTGATTACTCCTTCAATACGCATTTCCCCAAGCCCATTCTTTGGTTTAAAAAGAAGGGCTCTTAAGTCTCTCATGATCTCTGCCATGTCTTGCTTGATGAAGGAAAACTGACCCAGAGAAGCTGGTGGAGAATTGGGTTATTTTCTTCTCTGGCTGCCTCAGCCTGCTGCACTTCTGCTGTGGGTGGTGATGCTGTGTTTACCAGAGACTGTCTTTGGGGGGTGAATGTGAAAGGCAGGATTCCTGTAAAGAGCAACATCACTGCTTTAGTAACTGCCCTCCCCCTCCCCAGGGCTTCAAGACAGATGCCCTGAGTTAAAACTGCTGTGGAGCGTGATGTTCCAGTGAGTGACGCAAATACTCCTCCTTCCACGAGGTAGCTGTGAAGACAGAACAGCAAGGCTCTGGAGACAAATTCCAGGGCTTCCCTCTTCCCCCTTATTAGCTCAAAAACAAACAAAACTTCAACCTCTTGGGTGCAGCTTTTAATTCACAGAGAAAGACAAAAGCAGCGAAAATGACCTACATTCTGCAAGGCTTAGTGAAGAATCAGCACCTATTTACAGAAAATGTGTTTGCACTGGGCTCCATCTTGGCTATCCTGGGCAAGCAGAGTCTACCAGGTGAGGGGCAAGTCTGTGACATGAAAAGCCACTGAGCTGGGTGACTAAGTAGGCCGGTTCTGGATTATTCCTCAAGCAAATTCATTCCCTTGGGTGATGCTGGGCTGTGTAAGGACTCTTCCATGCCTCACAGGTGCACGGGAGGACAAGAGAAGCTTTGTCATGGGGGTTCTAGACATGAAAGCAAACTAGCCCAGGGCCTGGCACTCGGAGGCTCTGGCTACCCTGCAGTTATCAGGGGCCCTGCAGTTGCCCCCAGACAGGTACCTGGAAGGGATTTTGATACGTGTTCGAGGAAAACCCATCCATTTGTTTTCTTTCCCTTTCCCACACCTCTCTTCTTTTCCTTCCTTCCTACCTCCAGTATCAACACTTCTCTCTGTCTGGAGCTTCCACGGAAGGTGCCTGGGAAGGGAAGCTTCCTGGACGCCTTTCTGGGTAAGCAGTCTCATGGGCCCCCATCTCCAGATGCTTCCAAGCTGACCACTGACGGGTCCAGCCCGTCCTGAGTCTTCTGTTCTTGCCCTGATATGACTGCTGTGTGATGCCCCTCCTGTACTGAAAATAAGCACATCACAATCCGAACCCACTGTCTCCCTTGTACAGACTACGATGGGCCCCCCAACCCCCTGAAATTCCCAGTTCTCTACACTGAAAAGCGCTGGGGACCTTGTTTGTCTGACCTTCCTCTTGCCTCTCACTTTGCAAACTGGACCACATCCTTATTCTTCAGACATCTTAGGTGTGCCCCTGCTGCCTCCCTCACGACTGGCCTCAGCTTCTCCCTCAGGCCCGTCTGTTCACATCAAAACCCTGTCACTGACTCATGGGCACCCAGGAGAGTGTCAAGGATCCCCTTCCTCTTAAGAGCATCCTCCTCCTTGGCATTTATCCTGAGGTCAGTCATGTCCACAGAGTCTCTGCCGCTGCAGCTTGTTTCCAAAGACTCCCAAACCCCACAGCTAATTTAAAGTCCTGACCATAGACATTAAGTCAGTCCTCCTGCCTGCCCAACTCAGAAGCCTTCCACCTATCATTTTCAGTTCTGCTATCAGACCAATTCCCTGTTCTTCTTCAATGGAGCCAACTGAAAACTTTGTACCATGCTTAAGTACACTCACCTGGGATGTGACCAGATGGGATTTCTCCCTAGTAAATGCCACTAAGACTCAGCTATGTGGGAAGAAGTGGAAAGATTTGGCTATGTTTACGATGACTGTGATTCACACCGTCAATCAAATAACTAAGGGCTTAATGTTTTGAGTCTTTGCAATCTTTTCAGTTTGATGGCAAGGTCTAAATTGCTTTATTAGATTGGTGTGTGTGTGTGTGTGTGCGCGCGCATGTATGTGCTGGATGTTGCCATGTGCTTTTTCTTTGTACTACAATTCTCTCCCTCCTGGCAACATGAAGAATGATGATTTCTTTTTGTGGAGACTAATACATTGCTCTCCACTCAATGAATATTGTTACCTGACTCCCACTCCAGGCCTGAGGGAATCTCGAGTCACAGAGGAATAGAACCTTACAGACTTCGGAGTATGACTGTAATTCTACTTGTGAAGCACCCGCTTCCCAGAGGAATAGCCAGTGATGGATGCCATTGTCAGAAACCCAGATGCACACACTCATACATCAGCCAGGAAATTATATAAACAGCTCACCCAGCAGGCCAGAGCTGACTCACCCATTTGCTCCCCATGGGAAGAGAGGTGTCAGGAAACCCAAGGCAGCAGCAGGAAGCAGACAAAGGGGGAGTCAGAGGAGGATTGGATTTGCAGCCCTCCCTCACTCTTTCCTTCATCCTCCTCTGCTGAGGGCAGCAGCAGCAGTAGGCTAGGGCTTGGGGTTTGCAGTTACGTTGCTGTGTGACCAGGACTACAGGAAGCTGTTTGCAAACACTGCTCTGAAAGCGTGCTCCCAGCCTGTTTGTGAGGTGTGCATCAACAGACACACACCTTTATCTCTGCATAGGAATAAAGGGTGTCTACATTTTTCTTAGGGATGGGTGCCACCTACCTAGGCTAAGCTCACACTATGACTTTTAGTCTCTTTGGAGTGAAAGTCTAGGTTGACTCCAGCGGGGAGGGAGCAGAGGCTGAGGAATAAGGGCGCTACAAGAGTGGGAGAATAGAAGGCAGTCCAGCAGGCCCACCAGGAGCTCACGAGCAGAGGGTTGTTTATCGGTAACGGCAGGCCAAAGCATTGACATTCTTGACCACATAAAAGCCCATGGTAACTGGAGGGATGACCAATGTCCGGCCAGCTCGCAGGGGACGGGGCTTCAGTTCTGGAAGGGTCCCGTCGTCCACCATCATTAAGGGCTGGCCGTTGAGCTGCACTGACCTAGAGCAGGGGAAATAGAGGATCCATTATCACATACTTGCATCTTTCATTAATTTCTCTGACAGGTAAGAAAATTGGCGTGCAACTTGTTTAGAGTTATTCTGAAAGTGACGAAGACAAGCTAACAGTTCCAATGTTTCAAGTGTAGGAGGGAGTTTCACATTTAATACTTAATAGATGTTTCCACTGTCGCAACACAACAAAGTAGGTGATCATGTGGGCATCTGTGACCATGACTCGCCTCCCCTGCTTGTGTGTAACTTTCTTTCTGTGTAACTGGACATTTGCAGCTCATAGAAAGGGGACCACGTCCATAGCAAACTTATTAAAGACAAATGGCGCGTCTAGGCTGAACGGGAGGGAAATAGCAACCATCACTGACTTAAGCTACAGAATCTCAACAGCTTCCCATCCATTCCTGACACTCATGTCCTAGGTAGAAGTTCAGGTTTATGGGTCAGTAGAAAAATCCAATCAGAATCTAGAAATAAGGTTGCAAGTCACTTTCAGACAATCAGTCAGCATTGCACAGTGACAACCGTCTTTGGTCCTTGTTCAACCTTCACGGCGACAGCTCTGCATGATGGCATTTGAGCTATAAGGAGACCAGAACACTATCAAGTGATATAGAGACCTCTGTTTGCTGTTCCTTCTGCATTACAAATGACCAACAAGCTTAGAGAGAGAAAATCAGACCCATGCCTGACAGAGCAGTGGACTCCCAGAGACAGATGCGCTGTGAATTGCTTCCAATGAAGAGTGGGGCAGAGGAGAGCTCCAGGCCTGGTCCCACATGGGTAGACTTGGGTTGAGGAGCTCCATCAGACCAGAAGGAACAGCCCATTCTCTTGCTGGAATGACTGAGGAGTGCATGAGCAAGCAGGAACTGTCTCTGGATGGTGTGGGGGTGGGCGATGGACCCGGAGGTCAGTACTGACTTCATCAAATATATTAAGAAGCTTTTGACTCCAGATGTCAGGATGCCTTTACTTCCCCACCGTGAAGACAGTTTACTCTTATTGGAGCAGCAAGCCAGGTAAAGCAGGGGAGGATCCAGATGTAAAAGAAGTCCATCTTTGTAGTCTAGTTTCTTATTTCAGGTGGTGTGAGTATCCAACAACCAGCTGTTCCATAACTTAAATTAACTCTCTAAAGCATGTGCGAATGTACATCACCTCTCTGCTTGCAAACCTCAGTGCTCTCCCTTATGTGTAGAATTAGGTGCAAGGAATTAGGTAACACACTTTAGATTCAGATGCTGCTAGAGCACCAATGCCTTTGGATTCTGGGAAGCGCAGAACAAAGTTTGGTAAGCAAATGCTCAGTCATCTGTACTAACGAGTAGCTGTTCTGGATCGGCCGCTCCGGAGTTTCCTCATCGTGGGAGCATGGACAGGACCCTGGACTGAAACGTCTACTTTTAGGAGCAGGGTCACTAACTCAGGAGCTGACTGACAAATCCTTTACCTGCCCTGCCCTGCAGCCTCTGCTCCTGTAAGAATGTCCCCCAGCTGTAGTGTGAAGGAGTTGAACTAACAAGCAGGAAGAGCCTTGGAGGCACACAGAGCCAGGCCAGCAGGAGGCGCTTGGCTGTTACTCTCCTCACGGCACTGTGGACTGTACATCTGCTCCTGGCCATTCTTGGCTTCTGTGTGGAACCGACTTTCTCAAGCTCCCTCCGCAGAGCCCTTCTCCTCTGCCTCCACCGCTCTCCCTCTCTACGGTTCTCTTCCATCCGGATGCTGTTTCGCTGTGTCTCGTTGATGGGAACACCCCTCGATTCCCTGCCACTCGGACACAGAGCCCTGTGCTTTGTTCCCGGACTCTTCGTAGGCCGTGTGCTCCTTTTAGGGTGCACTACCCACACCCATGACTTTGATTACTGTTCACAGGTCTTCCCTTCCTGAGGCTCTATCTCTGCCCCAGGCCCTTCTTCTGGACTTGTATGTCTACTTAGCAGCCTGCAGAAGCCTCAAAGTCACACAAGCTCTGTGTCTGCTTTTAAAAGCTCTGTGACAGCACTGCCACTTACCCAGTCACGCGAGCTAGAAAGCTGGGGTCCCCTGAGACTGCGTCCCCATCCCCCACAGCCAGGGGCAAACCTATCCCGTCTTTAATGTTTGCCAGTCTGCTGATTTTTGCCCTCGTCCCTAACCTGCCTCCTAGCCTGTCTCTGTGCCACCTGCTTATAGATGATCTGTTGTCACTGCTCTGCCTGACACCGTCCATCTCTCCTCTCTGATGCTGACTCCAGCTGCTTCTCCAGTCTCAGTCCTGTGGTCTCTAGGCTTCAGTCCAGCTGTGGCCCACAGGAGCATGTGGTGGTGGATGAGCAGTTAATGTAAGGAGGTCATCAATACATGTATATGCAAAGATGGGCTTAGAATTTAAAAAATGCCTTGTACATAGATGGAATAAATTTCTTCAAAGGGAAATATTAAACAGATATAAACAGTGGGATTAAAATATTCAAGGGATGTGGTTGGGATTAATAAGACACAGGTTCACTTAAACTGTTGTAAAGTTATTATTTTGTGAGGAAAGACATTTTTACCATTTTAAAAGATAATTAAATCTTTAAACTTTTTATTTATGTGACTACGTATCTATATCTATGCTGTGTATGTGGGGGCTGCTCACAGAGGCTACAAGGGTCAGTGGAGCTGGACTTCCATCTGGCTGTGGGCTGCCAGATTTGGGTGCTAGGAACCAAACGTGGTCCTCTGGAAGAGCAGCAAACACTATTAACTGGTGAGTCCTCTCTCCAGCCGAAGAGAGACCATATGACAAAGACCGGTGTGTGAAGGTAAGGCGTTTGTTTGCACTTTAAAGGGCTGCTCTCCTTGAAAAAGCTGGGCACCTTTGCCCTGGCTTGTGCACATTAAGTGGCTTGCAGTTTTGTTTGTGGGTTCTTTGGAGAGATGATGCCTTCCCTTAGCTGGCAACTGCCAGTTCTGCTCTCCCAGCTGAGCTGCGTGAGTCCTTGAGGTCTGCTTTGGTGTTAGTTGCTCTGGACAGCCTTCTCTAAGCCTTGGGTTGGGCTTTCTTAGCGTTTGCCCTCTTCTCTGGGGTGTAGGGAATTGTTGCTTTGTCCTTCACTGGACTGTGAAAGCATAGCACACAAAGCCATGAGGCAGGGAATAAACATTTTTGGAGTAAGTGAATGGTCTTGGAGACTCTGCGTAATTCCTAGGCTTCCTCCATTAGTGTCTCAGCTCTAGAGGGCTCCCTAGAGGTTTGTGGGGTGTCTCTACAGATTCTATTAACTAGCGATTACTCTGCCCTCAGTGGAGATGTTAGATAAGATCTGAATTACCGCTGATTCTCAGTCACTCCCCAGACACCTTATTCCCACCTGACAGGAGGCCATTGATCATTGCTAGAGTTTTTCATCTCAAAAAAAAAAAAAAAATCTATATGGCCATCTCTTAGCTAGGTTGGCATGAGTTAATTCTGCGAGACCTTGAGTCCTCAATGTCCTTATCTTGAAATCCTTTCATTTAAAGAGGGACAATGTGCTTTATCACTTCTGTCCTCCTCTTTCTGCTGATGTTCATCATTTAATATTTGTCTCCCAGTGAAATCATATCATGCTAACTATAACAGTGTCTCAGCTATACCCACTTGCATAGTGTGCAATCACATCAGTGGCAGAAGAAAAGATCACAGATGGGGGACCACTTCTGTGTACGGGGCAGGGTGCTCAGGTTTGCTTTCCCTGGGCTGTTCAGTCCAGGTGTTCAGCAACCTCCGGCTCCATGTGAGCAAACCAGAGTTGAGAGGGTTAAAACTTATCAGAGTCACGCAGCCAGGAAAAGGCAGGCCCGGTGTTTGCAGAGATTCCCTTCACTGTAGTCTTCCCTGGTCTTCGGCGCACAGTTGCTAAAGGGTCCTGTGCGACAGCAAAGCTTTGGTATGTCTGTAGCTTCCCCACTGAGACAGGTCAGAGAGGGCCAGTGGCCTAGGCAGGGTCACAGCACTAACAGGCAGGTAAGCTGGGTTCTGGCCTCTTGGCCACCTCTTTCTATTACATGCTGTCTGGCTAGTTTCAGGTGGCACTCACCAACTCACATTTCTTTCTTTAAAAGCCTTTCTTATCATCATGTTTTCATCATCTCCTAGGGCTTCCTTACTGGATCATGATTTTCCAAGCAAACGCTAAGTGACCCAGCCAAGGCTGAACTATTTCTCTTAATTTCCCTACTTCCCAGAATTGCTGAGGGTGTCTAAACTACCCAAATATTGGGACAACTGCATTTTATCACCTTTTGTTTTTATAAAGATTGAGTTACTTTCCAATTTCTACACTTGTTTTCTCATTTTTGCGTCTTAATTGAAATGGGATTCGATGTGTCAGTTTGGAGTCAAGCCCTCTGCCCTGGCGGCTCTCCATGGGGGCCTCTCGGCCGGGTCACCCCCATCACACGTTTGCAGTGTCTGGTCTTTATGTCTTATGGTTCTCAGGGGTCATGGGTGTTTAAACGGGGCCCAGCTTTCCTCAGGTCCCAGAATAGGAAGTTTAATGAAGGCAATTTGTGTTCGTTCTTTCTTTGTGTGTGTGTGTGTGTGTGTGTGTGTGTGTGTGTGTGTGTGTGTGCGCGCTCAGGCTTTTGTGGGGTTGTTCTATCAGAAGCAGACTTGAGAGCTGGTGTCTGATTTTGACCGAACTTTTGGGGGGCCTCCAAGGGGAGATAAAGAGATCCCAGCTCTGCCTCAGCCACTTAGGATGAGTTATTTGCCTTCTCTGAGTTTAGGTTTCTCCAGAGAATGAGTGACAGGCAGATCAGATGAACCCCAGGTCTCCTTTGTCTTGGCTATTTGTCAGCCAGGCCGCCCATACCTAACAGCTAGCCTAAGGCAAAGTTCAATGCCTGATTTAGAATGATCCTGAACAAACAGAAATCGGAGCATGACGTTCCCCTGTCCAAATGTTCGATGGCTCTTAGAAGAACATTTGAAGTTCCCATAAGCTGGCCTTTTATCAACACCTCTAGCTCCTTAGACACTGATTCTAACACCTACCCATTCTAGTTCCTCACCTTTCATGCCATGCTGCAGTTTCTCTGGTAAATGTTTCTAGTCTCAGGGTTGTCTTTGTTGTTTCCTTTGCCTGGAACTTTCCCCCAGCGGCCGCTGTGTTTTCTTCTTTAAAGATTGATTTTTAGGTGTGCATGGAGGAGGTGGTATTTGCACATTAATGCAAGTGTTCATGGGGCCCAGAAGAGGGCGCTGAATTCCCTGGAGATGGGGTTACAGGAGGCTGGAAACTGTTCAACATGGCTGTTAGGAATCAAAACTTGGGTGCTCTGCAAGAACAGCACCTGCTTGTGGCCACTGAACCGTGTCTCCAGCCCCCAACTCCTTTTCTTGATTATCTTTGTTACTCAGATCAGGTACAAGCGCTCCTCAAAAGTGTCCCATAATTCCTGGCACTTCTGGGGTCTCAACTTGGATGGCAATGTGGCTGCTTATCCTTGCCGGTAACTATCTCATTCTTCATTATCTATCGACGCACACAACCAATGGTCCATAAAATAAATATTAAAGGTAACTTTACAGTCAGAAGCACTACAACCCAGACGGGAAAGACAACAGACTACAAGTCCAGAAATTGAATTCAGTCTAGATCGCAGACATTAAATGTGCAGGTCTGGATAGGTTTCTAGGCCACTTCCTGTAGGCTTCTGGATTGTAAATAATGCGACTGAGGGCAAGAAAGGGGTAGGGACAGGAGACCGAACAAATAATGTGTGGGTTAATGTGCATGTGTGCTTCACACACAGGTGCCTTTTCCTGGCTAGACACTAATTCCTTGTGCTTGCATTTGAGCCACTAGGGGGCACTCTTGTCCTACACAACAGAGGGGAGAGCCAGCCTGCAAGGCTGCTCCCAGGAAGCCAAACTTGTTCTCTGGTCCCTGCTGTCCTCACTCAGTCTCCCCAAGGCCGGGAGGTGTATCTTGTGCTTGGCGTGTCAAAGGAACAAATCGCAGTATCAATCAGACCTCAACCCAAACTGCACTGTGGCCCCCTTGGCCCGGGTCCCGCCTGGAGTGGGGCCCAATCTTAAGGAAAGGCGCAAGCAGGGCTGCAGTTCCCGCTGAGGTGCAGGCTTCCCAGCCAGTAGGCCTAGGGGGATCCCGCCGCAGGTGCGGAGTCGCTGGCCGCGGCGCCAGGCTCTCCGGGGCTTCGGGTCCCCCGCCGCCCCGGGCCGCACCTGTTAGAGCTGGGCTGGGAAACTGGTGTGTACAGCTGCCCCGCCCTTCTCCAGGTCAGGGCCAGGTTAGAGTCTAGAGGGGCCCAGCCAGGCTTTGGACCCCGAGACTCACTTCCCTCCCGGAGTGCTCCAGGAGAGGCAGAGAAAAGGAAGTTCCTTTCATGTGTCCCTGAGAATTCCCTGAGCTTTTGACTAATCTGGGATCAGGGAGACCCTACCACAAAGCCCATTCTTCCTCCAGGCGCCATCAGAAGCGGCTTCCTCCATAGGCTCTGTTTGCTACACTCCCTTTCTTCATCCTCAGCAATACTTACTTAGCTGTCCGGCCATTTCGCCTACCACAGCAGTTCAGGAACACTTGCGTTCCATTCAGTTTACTCTCAAGAGAGGAAAGATGGGAAGAAAGCTTCTGGATCCCTTCACCCCTCTAGAAGCCCCACTGCTTGAAGCTGATGAAATCATTTACCCTTCATTCTACCCTCTGAAGGGCACACCGAGGGTCTCAAGACCTGTGATATGCCCCCACCCCACCCCGCATTGCCCACCAGGACTGTTTCACGAGGCACAGGGTTCCTTGTGAGGGATATGGATGGGCTTTTTCTGCATACAGTAGGTTCGGGGGGTATGATTTGATTGGTGTTCCACTCTTGGCAGACAAGATGAGTGCCTAGCTAAGAAACCTGGATTTATATTGATATTGCTAACTTTCAACAGATGAGGGACTCATCTGGGGGCAGTTTGAGAAGAAAATTTGATTCTGCAACCATCTCAAACTCCATGTCATAGGCATATCACACTCAAACCGCAGGGCACACTAGAAACCAGATATAAAAACTGCAGAGACATCACCCCACAGTTAACTATGTCTTATTCCCACTGTTAAAGAACAGAGCCACGATCACCAAGGTGGTTAAGGGGTATTACTCATATCTCCATAGTTCTTTGTGATGTATGAAGTCAATTATAACAGACTTAGGCCTTGCCCACTAAGCCAGAAATCACTGCAGCATGCAAATATGTGGCCAAAGAAACCATAATAAACACATTATAAAGAAAAACACAAATAGAAGGAAAATCAAATTTAGCCTGGATTTCAACAGTTTCTGTGGTCTGGTCCCAGTGTATCTCTGTGGCCTTTGTCCTCACCCCACAGGCATTCTGTATGCTAGTACTATGTGAGGAGATTTGCTACCTCCAAGACAAAATGAGCCCTGAATGTGTGTACTTCCAAACCTCTGTAAGCTTATCTTGCAGCCTCAAACGGCCTCCCACACCACAAGCGTTTCCTAGAAGCATGGCTTATCCTGGCTAAGCACAGTGGCCCCCAAACTTCAGGCTTTTCCAGATCCCGGGCCAGATTTCCTCTCTCCTTCCCTCATGCTTCCAACCTCCTGTGTTATTTTCAGTGTTCCATTGTCTGAGAGTTAATGCATCCTTTTTGGAGAGGGAGGCGTCTTTCCCCAGCCCTCTCTGTATGAAACAGGGAGAGGCGATGTGGGGAAAAGCATTCCCGTACAGCGGGGTGCAGGTATACAGAGTTTTTCCAAATGTGAGGATGAGTTAGTCTATGAGCCACACTCAAAGTAGACCAGTTACTTTATGGCCACGGCTCCCGCGATACTTCTCGAAATCTATTAAAGCAAGCAGATCAATACCTCAGTTTTATTGGCTTCTGACGTGCTCCCTAGAATACCAGGTGCTCTGTGTGACCCTCCAAGGAAAAGAATACAATGTTCCATGTGACCTAGCCTCTGTTGCAGAATCCACAGATGTCAATGTGTGCTGTGACTCTAAGCCTCTTTAGTAGCAAGAAGAATGGAAGGGTGCTCTTCCGAGTGCCTGCTGCCGTTCGGCAGCGGCCTGCAGTGTTGTGCTGCAGGTTCCTTACGTGGAGTAAGCCACCTTCTGACGTCCAGAAGCATGAGTTCCGGACTTGGGAATGAACTTGGGGGGAGAACTTGTCACATCTTTGAAGTTATAGATGTCTGTCACCCAAGCACAGGGAAGACCAAGGCAGTCTCTTCTTGGTCTACAAGAACTGCCTACACCCTTAGTTCCCTCCCCTTGACTTTAGCGCCAACTATTCAGAGCCATGTTGGCTGTGTCATGAAGAATTCATCCTATGGGAGAGGACAGAAATCCTTGCCTGAACAGAGGGTCCCCAAGTAAGTGAGGATGGGGACAGACCAGAGCCATGATGGACAGCTACACAGACAGCTTGCAGCTGTTGGAAGTGAGCTGGAAGAAAATACATTTTGGAGCTAAGAACAAATGGAAAACTCTCAGGAAACACAGTGAGAACTGTGGACCTGCAAACATCTTGGTTTAAGATGTCAAGCCACTGTAAAATAGAAAATCATTTCATAATCCTATAATCGGCACATTACTAATCTGGGATTTAAAACAAAACAAACAATAAAGCTTTGAAAACCAGCTCTCAGCCTTTTACTCAGGCATGGAAAATTCCCTAGGGGCTCGTGGCACGTTCACACCTTTGGTAAAATGGCTTGGGGCCTGGATGGGGAAATCAAAGACGTAAATCATCTGGGGCCCTGTCCCAGGGTTTATGGAAGGCCAGTGGTGCCCAACTTTGGTCATAGATTTGAATCACCAAGGGAGCTTTAAGAATCACTTCAGCCTGAGCCCCAGCCCAGAGATTTTGGGTTAACTGCGCTGGGGAGATGTGCAGACACTGGGGTTTGAAAGCCCACAGTTTACTCAAAGCGCATCCAGGGCCAAGTAGTGCTGGTGTCAGGAGGGGTAGGGATGCTTGCAGTCGGGGTGAGAGGGGGTTAAGTAACCCCTGACTGTCACGCTCTGAATTTACTTCCGATGACAGAGCTGCTTCATTTAAGGTCTCCTGAGCCAGGCCTGAACACTGGTGACATGAATTGCTCTTAGTACAAGGTGAAGTGAGCACTCCGGGAAGAAGGCTCTGAACACACTGTCCCTTTGCATGGTGTGGTCTTTATCATCCTGCAGTTCCTCCTAAGCCCTGGCTGTCCTTACAATCTCCTTCCTGATAAGTTGGTTCAGGTAGAGGAAGAACACGAGGGGGGTGAAGAATAGCCCACTCAGCACTTTTACTGCATATTTAGATGTGTATATGATGATTTGCTTAGACCACGCCATATACACAGTTACAGCTACCTTCTCATTGTGAGCCACAGAGTACCTTAAGGGTCTGGGATCTGACTCTCTCAAATCCTGAGTATGATCCCCCCTACCCCCCGCCTCCAGACAGTTTCTCTGTGTAGTTTTGTGCCCTTTCTGGATCTTGCTCTGTAGACCAGGCTGGCCTCGAACTCACAGAGATCTTCTTGGCTCTGCCTCCCGAATGCTGGGATTAAAGGTGTGGGCCACCACTGGGTATGATCATTTTTAACAAATGCTTTTGTTCACATATTTGTATTTGTATTCTTTCTTTCTATGATGTCCACTTGGAGCACAGGCTTGGCTGTTAGTGTTTAAAGTGCCATCTTCCTGCTTACTCACAGCCAGCTCATAAATGTCCCCAGGTAGCTTTCTTGCTATGTGGGGCTTCCAGCCAGCTTGCCTTTTCTCCTGAGGGACTCCAAATGACCTTTCAAAAGGGCTGCATCTGCCCCAACAGGACCTTTTTCTCCAGGTAAAGGAGGTTTCCATTCTAAACTCTGCTTTTTAAAAAAGAAGTTCTGATTTTCTCCTGATATTTAAAGACCTACCCTGACGTCTGCTTGGGCCAGTAGGTTCTCCTACACCCTTTCTGTCTAAGTATCACACCTTGGAGTTCCCTCCTTGCTACTGTATATAAACAAATTCTAACTTACAAATGGACTAAAGAAATGAATATAAGTGCTCTGGTTGTATAGCTTGGTGGTATAGCATATGTTTACCATGCAGAAAGTCATGAGTTCAATCCTCAGTGCAGAGAATGAGAGCAAGGAGAGCAAAGGTGTGTGTGTGTGTGTGTGTGTGTGTGTGTGTGTGTGTGTGTGAGAGAGAGAGAGAGAGAGAGAGAGAGAGAGAGAGAGAGAGAGAGAGAGATTAGGCGATAGCAGCACATATTCATCTGATCTCAGGAATATAAATGCACACACATTTAAGCAATATAAGTGGAATGGAAGAAACCATAAAGAGCAAGATGAAAAACAAATACTGCATATCAAAATAATACCCTAAAAATGAAATACGTGGAAAATTAGTAAATAAAATACTAGAAAATATAGTTGAATATATGTGATAGATGTCAGAGGGGAAAATTTACTTGTATTAGAGCAAAATTACATGCTTTTAATAAAAAATTAATACCCCAATGGAAAAATAAGCAAGGGACACAGAGAACTCATGAAAACAACGCATTAGTAGCAGATACCAAGTGTCTTCCACCTTGCACATATGCAGAGAGCGTTGTTGAAGAACACCATCTTTCAATATGAAATTAGCAAAGATATGAATACACCAGTGGACTGTGCTGACGACACACTTCCTCTTCTTTCTCAGACCTCTTCACCCAAGACTGGATGAGTAACAAATTGAAAAGCTGATTCCATGAGCTAAGGTCCTACAATTCAGTGACTACCAGGGGATCAGGGATCCAGTGTAAGCAAGCTGGAACTAAGGATCACCAGGGCAGAGATAAGAGCAGAGATATGCGGAAGCTTGCTACACAGAAGAGGGTATAGATTTATTCTGCTCATCTTTCTTAAAGCAAGGGTAGACATGACACGAGATATCCCTTTAGCCTCATATAAGGAGGGCCATTCCTGCAATTGGAGCCATCTAATCCTGGAGTGGACCAGCTCAGGAGCTCACTGCACCATTCAACAGAAGCGGAAATACTTTTAGGTAGGCACATCATAGGAGAAACTTCTTATTGCATCTTTTGGCAGTTTTCTTCTAGCCAGGCATCTTTTAATAACTGCATAACTTTTATTTATTTATTTATTTATTTATTTTTGGTTTTTCGAGATAGGGTTTCTCTGTGTGGCTTTGCGCCTTTCCTGGAACTTACTCGGTAGCCCAGGCTGGCCTTGAACTCACAGAGATCTGCCTGCCTCTGCCTCCCGAGTGCTGGGATTAAAGGTGTGCGCCACCACCGCCCGGCTAGCTGCATAACTTTTATAAAGAAGGTTTTGTTTTGTTTGTTTGTTTTTTTAAAGAAATTAATTTGAATGATCCTAGACAGTGAAGGTCACAGAAACCCATAGGAAGTCTATCCGGTTCAATCTGTCCAAGTACCAGCTGCTGTCGGTAGCACCGAATGAAAACATTTACAAGTCAGGAGTGTGCTGGCCCAGAGGCCACAGTCCTCTTACCATGTCTGTTGGTGTCCAAACCCAAACCACAGCACTTCCCTATTTACTGATAATAAGGGGTTGTCAAAGTAGTGGCCAGTTCAGTTCAGACCTCCACAACAGGCATGCTCAGAAGCCAGCCACGGAACAGCATCATATAGTCTGTTGCAACATGGACATGGATCTGTTTTACAAGTCTTAGCACTAGGAGTGAACTTGAGTCTTCAGAACCATTTTGTTTGGCTCTCATCAAATGATACCTTTCCATCAGCATGCAGCTAGAGGCCAATGCTATTCTTTGACATAGAAGTTAATGGGGATGAAAGCAAAGCAAAAGTTATGTCTTAGGAGTTGAAAACAAACAAACAAAAACAACAACAACAACCCAAGCAGTTTGAGGATAAAGAAGAAAGGAAAATGTTCATTTCTTCAGAGGATGGGCAAAACGCTCTATGGTTCACTAGGGCCTTGCAATTCTCCAGTTATAGTCACATCAGCTGCTGGGGAAGTTGATGCAGAGCAGAGGTTTAAGCATCAATGTGGAACCTATGACCCTCAAGGCAGAAACAGCACCCCACAGTGAGTGACACTGGCCCCATGTGGCTTCCTTTGGGAGACTTATTTCTAATAATAGAGATGAGGTTTTTGAAGGCAAGGACCTCTCCTGACAGTCTCACCACTGAAAATCCCACATTACAGAGCTCCTGAAGGTCAGGTGTTTATCCTGTACAAGAAAGTCAAGGGCATTCTGGTCTGAGGCATGCACACCAAACTGTAGTCAGACAATAAGTGATTATGAGCATTATTGAATGGGACTGGAATGAATTAGCCCTATGGAAATACCTCTTCAACTATATTAATTCTAGGCAGAGTTTAAGATGGACGAACCCAGACAGTCTCCTGACATTTCAGTTACTTGGTGGTATGTTTGTCCTGTAATTATGATAGCTCACTGCTGGACTTCTGAGGCAGCACAGTGCTGAAGACAGGCTGTGGGGAAAGAGTCACAGTGTGTTAGGTGCTTTCTTGCTTCGTCACTGACTAGCTGTACAGCTCCTAGGTAAATGAGGCGACACTCTAAGACTCTGTCTCTAATGTGGGAGGGAGGCAAGCATTATTCTACACCCTGCATGGTGCTGTTCCAAAGGTTATATGAGGTAACGGCTACCACAGCTATGAGAGCAAGCCTCAGTATTAGCATTGAATTAAGTGTTCAGACAGACTGAAATTGCGGCCAGTAAACATTGTCTATGCGGCTTACTAGAGACTCTGAATGAGGGCAGAGGACAAAGCCAGATTACCTCAAAATGTCGCCTGGCCCCAGAATTCTTAGCAGATGCTGATTCCCTCCCTTGGATCCGTGTGTGAGAACGTCTACTCTGACGAGAGATGTCTCCTTCTCTTCTGATTTTTGTATTATACCCCTCTAAACGGGATTGAACTAGACACACAGAGAGACCCTTGAACCTGACCTAACACCTTCCTGATTCCCCTGGAGAAGCGAACCTCTCACTTTCAGACATTAGTTGGCCTCTCTGGCCCAGATGTTGCTTCTGTTTGTTGAGAGAACTTGGAGATATTTATGTCCAGGCAGACTGATTCCCTAGAGGTGAACATTTCTTCATCTATGGTCACGAGAGGCCATGGGAAGATGCTTTCTGTCGATGGTGGGACTGCCTTAGAGGTAGGTAATCCTCTCCTCTGAAATGTTCAGAACGGGACCACTGTCCTGGGTTGTGAATGGGACCATTCCCCATAAAGCTGAGATGAAGCCCACACAAGACCCACAGCTGGGGATCTTCTGAGAGAAGCCAGCCGGCTATTGCCATCCTTCACTCCCGGAGCGCAGCCTCTGTGTGTGGTCCTTCAGTGGTCTGAAGCAGTTACTTGGCAGTAACCACTGAAACCACAGGCTCTGGAGTGCAGAGGACAGGGAACTAAGGAGAATGACAGCACCGCCGGTGTGGCTGGGCGGTGGTGCACACCTTTAATCCCAGCACTCAGGAGGCAGAGGCAGGCAGATCTCTGTGAGTTCGAGGCCAGCCTGGGCTACAGAGAGAGTTCCAGGACAGTCAGGGTTGTTGTACAGAGAAACTTGGTCTTGAAAAACAACAACAACAACCAAACCAAAAAAACAAAACAAAACAAAATTGGAGTGTGTCTGGGATGCCACCCTCCTCACCAAGAGTTCTCTCCTGAGGATGCCTATCTTGTTCTCCACCAGGCCAGACCAGTATTTTGGGCCATGTTTGCTGAATTTTGCTTGGCAGCTGGATGAATACCTAATGAAGTCCTAAGCTTACTCTCTTCTCTGAACCAATTCTCCCCATTTCTGTCAACTACTCTGTGGTGAGTATGTCTTCCAGATGCAGAATACTCTTCCCTTGAACACACCAGTTTCTAAAAGGCCTACAATGTAGGGCAAAGAGTACTAGCCTTCGGTCTGCTTTGTAGGATGATACAATCATTCTACAATGATGTCTATAACTTTTTATATAAAGAATTAAGCCGTGTATGGGTCTTGGAATGGATTCACCATTGAGACGGCAGACTGTGACCTTGGATGCTGAGAGTGATATCTAACCAGCAGCTCCCTGAGTGCTTCCTACCTAATGGCTGGCACACCTTGATTTTCTGTTCACATAGTGACATCCTACCAGAGACTTCAAATCTTCCCAGCTTTGATGGCAATTCTATGAAAATGAGCATTATGTCCATGTTCTCAACAAAAATATTTTCTGGCATCCTCCTAATGCAGACCTAACTGCTGGTTTGAGCATGGCTTGCTTGTGTTATGGCCTCTTCTGGCTGCTCTAGATAGGACTATCCCTTGCCCCAAGAACTTTCCATTCTCTTCTGAGTTAACACAGCTTTCGGCTGTAGCAAGGAATTAGCAGATACAGAACAGAGCCTGGCCCCGGAGGCTTATAAAAGAAAGAAAAGAGACACTGAAGACTGAAATCACTTCCTAGCATTTCCTTTCATCCTTGCTGAGCAGTTTGCTTTGCCGACACCACCCTGCTTCCTTGGAGACCCCCAGCGGGACTCACTGAGGCCTCTTGCTCTTTGGCAGTAGCTGAGCACTGGATGTGGTACCAAAAAATCCACTTAACAGTTGTCTGACGGACCCTACCCAGGAACACACAGGCCAAGACGGCATAACGCAGGGTCAGAGCCACCAGGGGCTAACAGAGCAGAGGTGATAATTTATTAGCACTTGTAGGAGAGGAATGGACTCAAATGTTACTACTCTAAGGTTCAAAATGTAGCAGTGAGCTAGTGACAGGGTCAGATTTGGAATCTGTTTGTTTTTTTTTTTTTTAAACTTCGGATTCTAATCTATCTAAACCACATATATAAAACAACACATAACTATCTTACAGATGTGTATCTGGATTTATATTTATAGACCTGAGTGTTTGTGCTTTATACTTGGAGAAGGCTTTATTTCAATTGTGATTCTCATTCTTCTCTTTTCTGATAGATAAAGAAACTGAGGTTTAATCCCACAGATAACATCAGTCTCTGCATCAGATGCAAGCCTTCCGGCCTAGTTTGATCTCAGCAGGTTACCAAGTCCTTCCTCAGGATCCCTGTGGGATGGAATTCACTTTGTCCTGTCCTTCCCTCATAGTCTTAACAAAACTGTAACACAGCGCTTTATGAGTCTGCTGACAAGGTGAAGTCCAGGGTGGCAAAGTCTATCATAACCAGTTGCTTCAGGTGCCCTAAGAACAGGTGTATGTGGGACAAGGCTGTGGAGGGAGGGGCACAGTGCTGGGATATAAAGAGGGCAGAGAACTATGTCCTTGGTTGCTAGGGAAACAGGCTCATTCAAAGATGCTGTCTTCTTCGCATCATACCCTCTGGCCACATAGTTTGACTTTTATGCTGTTCTTAGTATGCCTCTTTAAAAAACCATAATCCTTAAACACGCAAATAAGTGTGAAAATGATCATTCTTAAAACCAACGGTGATTTCTTCTCTTCTACAACAGCTTAGAGTTTTGAGCTCGGGATATGGAAGACAATGGGTACTTATTCAGGATTGTGATGTGCTGGGGATCTGATGTGGAATATCTCATTTGCTATGCTCCACTTGAGAGGAAACTGAGGCTCACAGAGGTTATATAACATAACTTGTCTCATACAGCATAAGGACTGACATCTTGGCCTACTGGATATAAAGCATTACACTATGTGTATAGAGTCTTCTTGACAGTGGCCAGGCTCAGCTCCCAAGCTCTTTGGTTTCAGGGACTCTACGCTATCACAATCGATCACTGCTGATTTGCCAGAAATAGCTTTGCAGGTCATTACTGAACACTAGCAGGAGGCTTACCTGCACTCATGGTCCTGAGAAAATCAGAAGCAGGATGGGGAGTCAGCAAATACAGAGCAACACTTGTGTTCTATGTTCAGGACTTGAGACTGAGACTAGCAGACTCAGGATTTACCTAGGTCAGAAAACCGTTTTGTGGTAAATCTCAGACCAGCCCTGGGTGTTGTGCTGAGAATGAAGGATGAGAATTTAGCCTGCCAGTCATGAAACACATGGTTATAGATAGAATGATAAAACTCTCAAGAGTCCTGCTGATTCAGGCAGGATTCGAAGAAAGAAAAGTAAAAGCTGTATACACACAGTGGACAAAAAGAACTAGTATGTGAAAACCCAGATCTGGGGTGGGCTAAAAGGACTCGGTAAATGACTTCCCAGACTGTTTTGTTCCCACTGCACATACAGTTGGAAGCCAAATGCAAGCCACCAAGGTTGCAATGAAGCACTGAACGATTATAGCACACATATTTGTGGGCAGCTGTGGGAGTGCGAGCCACCTGCTCCAAGTTTACAGCTTTGTTAAACTTGGTAAACATTAAAAATGCAATGGGAACGCCCCTGATCTGCACAGCATCCCATGCCCGTTCTAAGGGGCCTTGCTCGGGGAGCTGGGGTGATTTTGCCCTTGACCAGGCGCTTTTCAGTGTGGTTCAGCATTGCCCAGGTTGGTGTATTAGTGTTGCCAAACACTCTCCAGGACAGACTGAGGGAGGTGGTTTGAAGGGTACAGGAATCTGGTATACAATTTCCCTCCTACTGTCCAGATAGATAAAACATATCCAGCAATGATGTGTTTAAAGCTATATATATATATAGTCAAGGGCCAAAATGGCTCCATCTCTGAACTTTGGGACTTTCTCCTAGTGCTTCTTCTCCTTAAGTCCCACAGGTTTGTAGCTAATGATGAAGGAAGAGCCATGACATTCTAGAACGTTACAGCTGAAAGAGACAAGAATTCCAACTATAAGGCTTTTGATGGTCACATGACAAAGGCACTATTGGCATTTAGTGGGCACGCAGGGGCCAAGGATGCTAACTAGCTTGTCATGTGATCATATGGCATCACGAAGAACTGACTTGCTCAAATACCAAGAGCACCCTTGTTGAGAAATATTTTGTCTACTGTTTGACTTCGCAGTTGAATGTAAAGTAAACATGGAGATAGATAGGGACCAGAGCAGAGATTTTCCCCAAATGAATCTGAAATCCACCTATCCCAGACTACTTAGCCTCCTCTATCTCCTTCAGCCTCAGTGAATAATTAGCAACCTGTTGCCTTCAGTAAAAAGGGTGACTCCAGCTCCCTCTTCACTCAGATCCTGCTTACACGGTCCTAAGCTGTTTCTAGCTTGGCACTTACTTGGACTTTAGGCCTTCCTGCCCGTAGGGCTGCAGCAGATACTGGTGCACGAGCTTGTCCCTGAGAGTCCCAGCCAGTTTGATTTTCTTCCTTGATCGATGTAGGTTGATGATGAACAGCGTAATAGAGCCGCGGACATAGTTGTGGCTGAGTTCAAGGGAGAGAGAGGGAGGGAGGGAGAGAAGAGAGGGGGAAGATGAGACAAGGTGGTCAGTCAGCTGCTCCTAAATAACTTGTAGGCTGTATGAAACCGGATCACCCCAGATTATTTTATGGATAGTTCCAACAGACCTTCAAGATGGGAATGCCTGGTTGTTGCTGTTTCCTGAAAAGAAGGTGCTCACCCTTCACCCCATTGTGTTTGTTTACATTTACTGGAGTTATTTTAAAAACATATATGTATATATACATTATGAAAGTAAAATATGATAACTCCCCCAAAAGAAAAAAAATCCAGGAAAACATAAAGGAACAAAGAATAAAAGAAAATGCCCATAGCTTTGTGATTTTGAAATCATACAACACTTCGGCAACATTCAGTATTTTTACTAATTTTACTAAGTACTTTGACACATGTGACTATACCACTCAGTTTTTATATAATTAGAATCAAACTGTTTACACAGCCCTTTTCAGCTAGCATATATATTACACATGGTCTTGTGTTATTACAGTTTCTTTACTTATACAGGAACGTTGAATTTCTAATCATAGAAATGCAACGTAATTTACTCAGCCAGTCTACCACTTTTGTGGATTCCTGTTGTTTTCATTTTTGCTATTATAAATTATGCCACCAAAGCCTTAATTTTTTTTCAGAACACTATATATTTTATTTGAAGTTCCCCTGATAGGTAACCACTGAAGGTGGTGTCAACATCAACCACAAACTCTTCAGATCTTGTTGCCCATATGGGTCTTACCCAACATAGTTTCTTCGGTTTTTCAAAACTTCAACAATACATTACATGATATTACTAGAAATAAGTTTAATATGATAGTTGACAAATACAGAGTAAAATGTAGCCAATTTATGGGAAGAATAATAAAAAATTTTAGGTTTCTCTACTTTAGTTGAACTGTTTCCTCGATAAATTTAAATTTTTAAGATACCTTTTAATTAAATGATTCTGTGAAATCTTGCTGAATTCTCAATTATATTTTGTATTTAAGTACGTAAATATTTGAAGTCATTACTTAAGCTTTTGAAAAGGCATCTGATATGGATGGTAGAACAGATTACAGTAAGTACAGGATCACAGCAAGGAAGGAAGAGACAGCACTGGACAGCAGAACATGGTCAGAGTAGCACTAAAAGACAGAGTAGAGACCCACTGAATGAGATTCAGAAAAGGTATCGGAAGGGGTTTTTCTTCCCAGAATGAGAAGCAAGAAATATCCTCTGCAAGTGTTACAGCTCCAGAGGGACAGATAATCTTGACTGTCTAAAGTCAGGCTATACCTGCAGGGGTTACAGCTCTGGAGGGAAAGGTATCCTGACTTGTTAGGCAGTCAGGCTGCACTCACAGCTGTGAAGGGAAGGAATCCTGCATACCTATAACTGTGAGGAGAAAGGTATCCTGACTTTCCAGGAAGTCAGGCAATATCTGAAGCTGTGAAGGGAAGGTATCCTGGATACCTCAAAGCCTTAATTTTACACAACTTTTTATGTATAATGATTATTTCTGGTGGTAAAAGTCCTAGGAGTTGGAATCACTAAGTCAAGGCAAGTGTGCATTGACGACTCCTCATCAGATTCCCATTTTCTGTGGTGCCCTCCCTGTGAGAAGGAAGAGTTTGTCTCCTTGTGCTCTTGTAGCCCAAAGTAATTACAGGTCTGTTTTGTCCAGTGTGATGTGACTGGCCATGTTAAGTAAGACCTGGGGGTAGACGCCATAGGAACTGTTCATGTGATGATGTTTTGTTCCCTATGCTAGGAGAAGAATGACAGTATCTTCTTGTTTGGTTTTTATTTTTATTTTTGAACATAATCTCTTGCTATGTAACCCAGGCTATCATTGAATTGTGATCATCTTGCTTCAGCCTCCTAAGTGCTGGGATTACACACCTACACCCACACCACCACCACCATCATTCCCTGTTTAAAAATGTTGGTTACAAAGGCCATTGACCTGAGTGACGAAATGAAGACCCAAAGCAGAGCTACAGCTGAGCCATGGTGGATCAGAAGTGTGAACAAGAGGCCAGGCTGGTCTACAGAGTGAGACCCAGGACAGGCACCAAAACTACACAGAGAAACCCTGTCTCAAAAAAAAATTTTTTTTTTCTTACTGGAAGCCATTTAGATTTGGGTGTTCTTAAAAAAGATTGGTTTTGGTTCTGGCTCTCAAACTCAGATAACAAACATTGATAGCAAATGGCCTTACTCATCCAGGCATCTGGTCTTGGGTGCTGCTCTATTCTTTTCAAGACATGGCATAACAGTACTTACTCTGATAAATGCACAGATTTTGATAATACCGATGTTATTATCAGTTTGTAAAGATTTGCTTCTACAAGCTCTATATTAAGAGCAACCATTTCATCATACCCTCAAGAATAGTAGATATGACTCTTAAAACATCTTTGCCAACCAGAGAGAAGAAAATGGGAGTGTGATGTTGTATTTTTGTTCATATTGAAGTACAATATTCTTTCATTTGCCCAGTGGCCATTTCCATTTTTCTGTTATAAGATGTCTAGAACTAGCCACCATTTTAGAATCCTTGTAGACAGGGCAGGGTGTGCAGAACCCAGGGAGAACACAGGCTGACACGCAAGGCGAGCCTGTCAGTGTGGACCAGCAAAGCTCTAATGGTTTTCCTGTCAGTAGGAAAAAAGACCTTGTTTCTAAGGGGTCTCTTGGGGCCCCATCTGGAAGGGTTAATGAGAGGAAACAGAAAAAATGACCCAGCTCAGCCTTCAAAAGAGGAGCTCAGAGAAACTCTAAGACAATTTTGCCCAGAGGAAAACATTGCTTGCAGACACAAAACCCCTCGATCCCTGGGTCACTCGTTTTTGCTCCTAAAGAGGCCAATTGAGAGTTGAGCAGCCAAGGGCAGGTCGGTAGGATAATGTGGGGGCTTTAAAGCACAGATTTCGGGGTTCTATTCATTTAGACTTGAGGCCTGGGAATCTGTATTAAAAGCTTGCCAAGCTTTTTGGCTGATGAGCTGGGTTTGGGAACTTAGAACAAAACACTAAGGTTATCAGAAGGACTCCCTGGCTGTGTATCAGATATTTCCTGCCCCCCTTATATCTCTAAGAAGGTACACTATTGTGTTCAAGACTTTTTGGAGGTCTGCAATTATGTTCTGATAAATCATTAAATGGCTCCCCTATGCAGTCCGTCTTTCTTCATTCCATTCTAATCCCCTGCACCATGTAAATGAACTTCTGCAGTCAAATGATTCAGAAGAGAATGTCAATTGATTTGAGCAGACTTGTGTGAATAGAGCTCTGAAGAAGGATGCTGGCAGCTCGTGTGGCCAGTGACCACCACTGAAGAAGAAGATCAGCTCGTTTCTGCAGGTAGGATTTCAGCTTAGCTTAGCTAGGTACAAAACGGATGAAGACATCATTAACTACAGGTAATCTGGGCTTCAGAGTGTGAGCAAAATAGGCATGGGTAGGTAGTGGTTTAGCCAGACCACAGTAAACCTTTTTGCAAGATACTATAAACAATAGTTTTAAAGGCCAGCCAAGGAGGAGGAGAAAAGCACGTGCTCACATTTATGAGTTTCTCCTTGGCAGGCTGGGGTAGAATGTGCCCTTGGAGACTACAGGATGAAGGGTGGGATGTGAGGAACTGGTGCCTTGGAGGGAGACCTGAAATCACAGCATTGCTGTAGGGAAAGCTGTCTTTCCAAGCTGCTTGGCAAGGGTTTGATTTCTATGTACATAGTTCTCCTGGGAGAGATAAACCAGCCCAGCCCAGGGACCCGATTGAACAGGTTCTCATAGAACTCATGAACCTCCTTAGGTAGGAACTGGTAATGAAGACTGCCCTAACAATACATCACCCTATTTAGTCGATGGGCAAGGGCATGAAGCAGAGGTCTTTTGACTTCAAAGACACATTTTTGGGTAGGGACACCCACATCAACCTAGAATACTATGGTGAGAAATCAGACTCCTGCATATTCTCTGCTCACAAGAAACCAATCCTGAAGGAGTATGAATTCTATTAGAAAAAGGTGTCTGGAGACTTGATCAGCTTGCCATTTTTAAATGTCTGATGGCTTTTGGTTATCTAAGTGGATGACCCTTTCTGGAAAGAAGCTGTTTCGGTAGAATATCTATCCTGCTCTGTGCCTCACTTGTGGTGAGACATTTTCACCAGCAGCCAACCCATGTATCTGGAGTTCATCTTTTCTGGCTGTTCTTTTCCTGCCTGACATCTTCTCTTTGTTGCCATGGGAGGAGGAGGAAGTGAGTCAGAGGAGGGATGTTGGAATGGGAAGATCCTGGATATAAGAGGTGGAAGATGTCAGATGGGAGGTGTGTCTTGAGTTCCAGATAGAAAACAGTCATGTTCTAGAAACATCTCCAGTGAAGCAGGGCGTCTGGGAAAAGGAAGGGAGGATGATGCCCTTTAGTCATTGATCATTCCCAGCGAAAGTTAATGTGCTTGAAAATTCAGTCAGTCCACTGTCTCCAAATCTAATTCAAAGGTTTGGGGTTTGGTAAAAGTCAGGCCCTGTTTTGCCAAACATTTTTCCCCTTAATTTCAAAGCCCCTGTGTATTTTAAGGGAAATTTAATCCACATGTTTCTGATTCATTTACACTTAACTCATCAAAATATTGTTTTGTAAGAGTCATTTGATGTCCAAGAAGCCTCAGGAACCTTTTTTATGAGCCTTAAAAAAAAAAACTTCTTCTGAAAAACAGGAAGTCATGTTTTGCCAATAATAAACGAATTTGAACCCCAAAAGGCTCAATTTTGCTTCAACATCCACCAGGTTCCAGTTGGTTCAGAGTGTGGCTGAGGACCTCAGCTCCACCCCAGAAACACACATAGTCTCAGCAGAATGGCCATAAAACAGCGTGGCTGTCAACACTTGGTGTAGGCAATCTTGCCGGCACTCTCTAACTGGTTAACTCCAGAAGAGGACAGAGGCAGGGGCCAGTGTCGGTGTGAGTACCCAGGCTCTCTGAAATCAGTGTGAGGACATCAGACTCTGCTAGGTGAGACATAATCCACAATGTGTGAGAGCCACGGAGGTGTGTGAGTAGGTGACAGATGACTATCAGGAGATATAAAAGGGACATGAGGCTGAATGACCTCTAAGCGCCCTCTTCAAATGAAAAGCTCTGCATCACAAGCATGCAGGTGACACCACAGAGCCCTCAGAACTAAGATTATGTAAGTACAAGCACTAGTAAGCTTATATTTCTCACCCAGCTCCTGTTTTGATCCAAGATATTTATTTCAGACTCATCAAGGTTGAGTAGTACGAAGCCAGTATGTCCATTATGAGATGATTCTGTAATTTTGTCTTCTTTGGCCACGAATAATACTGCATCAGCCAGTAGTTCTGCTCCTAACTGATGAGGAAGCGAGACCCAGACAGGACACATGGCTTCGCAGAGAGGAGAGAGGAGGTTTCTCTTATCTTTGTGTCTTGCTATCTGGACACCTGACAGTTTTTTGCAAGGGGGAAACTTGCAACCGCAGCTTGCCCAGAGTGTCCATTCTTTGGGCTTGGAGGAATGAAAAAGACCTTAATTTGGTTCTTATCATTATCGTAACATGGTTTATCAAAGTCTTCTTTCCTTTAATGAAGAGCAGGAGAGGTTATTTTGATAGAAGACTGGTGGAACCCCTTCCTTTTAAGTGGTTCTGATTGACTTCTCATAGGAAGTTGGGGGCAGTAGAGGTGGAGAGGGGTTCAAATCCAGATGATTTTCACTAACTTGTTGGAGGCCTCATGATGCTGAAAGGTGGAATTCTGAACCACTTTATTACACTCCCTCCTCTGGCTGATGTGATATACAGGGCAAGAACTATAAACCATCAGGAACACATGGTTCTCAGTTTCTGTCTTCTCCCATTCATTCATTTATTCATCAAATACTTACAAGACCTTCTTCATGTCTGTCACTGTACTAGATATGAAGAATATAAATATGATCATTGGCCTCAAGCTCATGGTACCCTCAGGATATCAGTGAGACCTTCTCATGAGAATATCCAAGAATACCAGTGGGAGCCCTCAGTAAGGACATACAAATCCTTTTCAGCCCACATAGGTATTATTGTTTTATTCCTGGGTACAGACTACTATTACAAAAGACTGGTGTGTTTTCCAATAGGGACAGAAGGTGCCAAGAGCAATTTTTCTCTCTTGAGGCTGGGGGTCCACCTTTTGGGTGGTTGCCTCCAGGCCTGTCATAGACAAGGAATACAATGTTGCCTTGTGTGAGGATCAGATAATTCCAGGCAAGGCCATAAAGCAGTCAGTCACCGTCAGGTATGGGACTGAGCTTCCTGCTGGGCAAAAGGGATGTTGAAAGCTTCTGGCCTGCACCCAAGACAGCCTCCCCTCCCCTACAATAGGCACTTGTATCTACAGGCAAGACAACTGGCCCCTGGCGCCCACCTCTGCTCAGAGTGAGTCTTTGAAAGCATTTTATCACGAGGAACTAACAGGCTTGGCTTCTGTCTCGTCAAGGACAGAGAAGGAGCATCTGGTGTAATCTGACCAGGGCAGCTCTCTGTGCTTCCCTCCCCTTGATCAGCCCTGATAGGCCCCGGATGGAAGGTCTGACAGGAGGCAGGAGGCAGTCCCTCCCCCCAGGTTTGCTCTGGAGTAAGAGAAAGAATTCTCTTTTCCAGGGTAACCTCCTCTGCCTTAAACAGGAAGTGATGGAAGACATAGTTGACCAGATAGTCTTTGCTTTAGATACAGTTTAAAAATTTCCCCTTATGTTCTTCAGGTTTTAAATTAAAACAAAACAAAACCCTGCCAAACTTTGCTAATGATTAACTTACCTGTTTTAAAGAAAACTCGGATGATACCCAGTGCCAAAAAGAGAAGGCTCAGCCCATAGCACCAGTGGGTTATTACGCTTGCAGAGTCTCTTTCCCTCAAAAGGAGGTCTCCATATCACAGCGCTTTAACACTTAAAGTAGCTGAGATTTCTGAACTATGGGAAATGTCCTGGAAGTTAGCATGTTTCCCATTGGGTACTCGTTTAGTTCCCAAGACCTAGTGGGAACTAGTCTGGGCCAGGTCTCTTATATGGCAGACACGGCCATGTATTTTCTTAAGCTCTGTGGTGGGTCAGAGGATCACACTCAGCCTCTTGTCCTGGCTCAGGCTTAGACACATACCAAATGTTTGTGGGCATTGCATCAACTGGCACAGATAGAGTGCCCAATAAAAATTTGTTGCATGAGTAAGAGAATGAACAAATAGATGCATTTTCCAAACCCTTGCTGAGTAAATCCTGTATGAGAAGAAAGGCTTATTTGACAAAAAAAAAAGCTATCAGGAGTCCATTGCAACCTGCAGAGAATGGTGACCACAGAGACAGTTTTCAATCGCGATCCATGAACACAGGTGAACTCTGAACTGCTCCAGGGGCATGGCATGCTAAGAGGTGCTGCAGCCCCCTGGGTGGCCGTCCTCTTCCCCTGTTGGTTTGGGAAGACTTACTTGTGGTGGTTTGTGCAGTGAGCATAGATCCTTAGTTTGTCTCGGATGACTCTTCCTGGTCGTGGCTTCCGCTGGAGCCCAGCTACATGCACTGCCAGGACTTTGGGGCCAATCAGACGCTTGTAAAGGAGAGAGAGCCAGTAGTCCTGTGGAGAATGGAGAGGCGGTGAGTCAGGGAGACGACTCATAGCTAGGTATGCTGAGTAAACCGGACAAAACACAGGGCGGAAACTACTTCCTGCCAGGAGGACAGTATGGTTACCCTCATGGGGAGCTGGCTACCCTGATAATGAAGACAGCACGTGCCAGCACAACCTTTTCACTCCCTCAGTGGCGGGGGTGAAGTGGAGTGGACTCAGAGCTGTGTACGAATAATGAACCAAGCTTCTCACAAATGAAAGAAGCAGCTGGGGTGGGGGACTCACATCTCCAACTCCACTTCGGCTGCACTCTCATGCTGGTTTGTGGTCTCTGTGAAGCTACAGAATGAATGGGAAACTTGTAATCCTTAGAACTGTCATCCATATGAGAACCTAAAATATCATTCTCCAAAGATTGTCACTGAGGATGAAGAGGGAGGGAGATGAAGGTTCTCCAGCAGGAGCCCAGGCTGAGGTCTCCATTCCGGAGCCAGAAAGACAAACAGAATAAAGTTTGCACACAACTCTAATTCCTGGTCATTTTCAATATTCTACAATAAAAAGAATGCTCGTAAACTGAAAAGAATGTATAACCAATTAATAAATACCCATTCTATAACCAACACATGTGTCTGAGGGTACAAAAGTCTGCCTACCACCATCTTAATTTTGATTGTATTTGCTGTTTTACAACAATACAACCAAATACAAGTTATATTTGTACTTGGTACAATATAAAACTGACATTTGTATTGTATAAACTCCTAACATGGACTATTGCTTTGTGAACTCAGTATTTATAACTCACCCATGTAAAGCACCACTATAAATCCTGGAATTCAGGGCGTACTCTCTAGTGTTAAAGACATCAAGTGTGTTTTCACTGTGTTCATCTTTCCAGACAGAAGTCTCGTGTGTGTGTGTGTGTGTGTGTGTGTGTGTGTGTGTGTGTGTGTGTGTGTGTTTAAACTGTGTGATTATCTATAACATCAGTGGCCTAAAAATGTCTGGTGAATTTTATAAATCAGAACACACTTCTCAAAGAAACTTTGTCAACAGCATAGTCCCACATCTGCTCTGACATCAGGCTTTAAGCCCTGTCCAACTGTTTAACTGAATTATTTTAAATGGACTTAGGATGGCTATTAAATAAAGTCTCCTAGTACTTAAAATGCAAATATTTGACAACTTTTAACTAGATGGGATAGAAGATGTCATTGCTTAAATTTGCTCTTACTTGATTGTAATTTTTATGTGTTTTATTCATGTCTATCATGTTCCAATAGGAATTCCATTGTTTCCTATCTGACTTATAATATGTTTAAAAATAATAAAAGTTTAATAAACTTTAAGTTGGTTACTAATAGCTTGGTATGATATACTCTCTCTTGCTGGAGATGTTTTATTTTATAGATATGAAATGGGCTCAGAAAGCTCAAAGGTACATGTGAGCTCACAAAACTGGTAGCCCCCAAAAGAAAATAGGGGTATGTTTTCCTCCAACATACTTGACTCACTCTGAGACATATGAAGTCACACTGTATAAGGAAGCTTACAAGCAAACATTCTGTGGACATAGAATCTGGAAGTGAGCCTTTTGTTAGTGTGGAGAGTGACTACAATTTAACTTATGACTCTTACATTCTTGGAGCATTTATAAAATAAATAAATTTTATTTATAAAATAAAAGAAAGGCCAGAGCACAACACACCCATTTCTCTGATTCCAACCCAATTTGTTCCTTTTTACAGATCATTTCATTCCAATGTTTTATCACAAACACTTGGCTTTTTATTTAGAAAATCTGAAAAAGCTAAATAGGTTTGCTCTCAATTTTGCATTTAGGCATGTCTATGGTCTTTGTGTCATGGCAATTTCCAACAAGGTTAGGCATATCTGTAGCAAAACAATTAACATTTAGGAATAATATTAAGTTTAATCTCAAAATTTATGTAAAGACAAACACACTTCAGAAAGATCAGCCTAAGTATTCTTTATCATTATTAAATGATAAATTAATTTAAGTTTAAACTCACACCAAGACTTACTGATGTGGAGCAGTCTTTTGTGTTGTGGGGGAGTTAAAGGTCACACCATCTCTAAGACTTTGAAGACACTGGCTGAGGCTCGGAGGAGTTTATGATGGGTGATAAAAGATGATGAAGCTCATTTTCTTATTGTGGCACAAACATAAAAACGTGCATCTCAACCAGTTAGAAATGCACAACTCAGCAGTTAAATACATTCATAATGTTATATGACCAATGCCACTATCTGTCTCTACAATGCTTTCCATGCCATTAAACCGAAACCTGGACCCATCAAACTTTACCCTTCCCCTCAGTCTCCTGTGACCACTGCTGTGCTTTCTGTGCATCGCATCTAAGTATTTTTCTTTGGATGACTGGCTTATTTTATTTAGCATAATCCTCACAAGGCTCATCCATGTTGTGCATATTGGAATTTCTATTTGTTCTAAGGTTTAATAATGTTCCATCCTATGTATATATCATCTTTGATTTAATTTGTGGACTCACATGTGGTCTATCTTGAAAAATGTCCCAGGTGTAATGAGAATAATGTGTCTGCTGCTGTTGGGTAGAATTCTATTTGACCTGGTTGATTTACTGTGGTTTTGGGCCTTCTCTTTGGAAGCCCTCTCCATCACCAAGTCTTCTGCTGTAACTGTTGACTTGTCTGTTTCTCCTCATACTTCTATGGTATGTTGTCAAGTGTGTGGATGTTTATAATAGTTAAATCTTGATGTATGAAAAATTGTATTTCCTTTGTACCTCGTAAGCTTTTTATAATGCAAGGTCAATTTTTATCTGTTATTAGTATCGCCACCTCTACTATGCTTGGTTATACTTGAATAGATTTATCTTTTTACAGCCTTTCAATCTGTTTGTACCTTTATATCTAAAGTGATTCTCTTATAGACAGCATACAATTGGACTGCATGCTTATTTTGTAAAATCCTTTTTGTCAACTTATTTTTTTAACTTCAGAGTTTAATTTACTTATATACAAAGCAATTATTGATAGGAGTGGACATACTTCTGTCATTTTGCTGTTTGTTTTCTATCTATCTTATAGCTTTTTGCCCCTAATTTCTTGCATTACTAGTTTCCTTTGTGTTTGGCTAATTTTTTTTCATAGCAAAAGAAAATTAAATTCCTTTCTTACTGACTTTTGTAATAGCACTGGGATTACATTTAACATCCTAATGAAACACTAATTTGTACTTATACTAGCTTAGCTTTAACAACATGTAAAAATTCTATTCTTTTACTTATCAGACCTCATCTCAGTAGCAAATGTCACAAAATTACATTTTTTATATGCCATATGCCTAAGACATACCAATGAGTTTTTTTTTTTTTTTTTATAAAAACACACAAGTATCTTCAATTATGTAACAAAATTTAGGTTAACAATCCAAATTACAATAAGGCATATTTTAATCAGTATTAAAATATATTAGTCTCTTAAATCATATAAAAACAAAAAGCAGAATTACAAATTGTTGTTACGATAATTTTTATCTCTGCTTAGCATGAATCCATCCCTACGACTTCCATTTCTTATCTGGCATGCTTTCAGTCCAGGCTGTATGACTCCTTTGAGCATGTCTTATGGGGTAGACTTATTGACAAAAATGCCCTCCGCTTTTCATTACCTGGAAATGTCATAATTTTCTTTCACTTTTGAAAGAAAGTTTTCATGAATATGGGGTTCTTCATTGAGGGGATTCCCTTTTCTTTTCGTGCTCTGAATACATTATCCCACTAACTTCTGGACCTCAAAGGTTCTGATGAGAAGTCTGCTGGTAATCGTGCTGAGCAATGTCTACTACATAATGCCTTGTTTCCCTCTATTGTTTTCAATATTCTTATTTGGCTTTCAAAAGTTTGATTAGCATATAAGTTCATTTTTTTGACTTAATATATGTTCTTGAAGTTTTGTATTCATGTCTTTCATCAAATTTAGGCAGTTTGTAGCCATTATTTTATTGAATATTTTCTTAGCTCCTTTCTCTTCCTCTTCTTCTGGAACTCTCACAATGAGTAGTATTTGGTTTCTATTAATCTTCAATCTGATTTTCTTTATGTTCCCCTCCATTGGTTATTTCCAACATCAGATCTTTAGGCTGCCTGATTTCATTCGCTTACTCAGATCTGCCTTTGAACCTCCTCATCTAATGTATCATTTCAGTTATTGTGCTTGTTAGCTCCAGAATTTCTTCCTGCTCTTCTTTTAGTCTTGTTATTCATTGATCCTTCTATTTTGTTTACCTATCTGGTTCTTGACTTTCTCAAGATCATCTTCCAGGTGCTTTAAGACAGAACTTTTAGTAGATCTGCCATCAGATCATCTTCAGGGACAGTTTCTGTTTTTTAAATACATCATACTTCACTGCTTCTTTTACACCTTGTGATTTTTGTTTCAAACTTGGCATTTGAATCTAACAATGTGGCAACTTCTAGAAATTACATTTTCTCCTTCTCATTACACTTTGCTAGTGTTTGTTGTTTAGCTTGTTTGAGGCTGTGTCTGTGCCAAGGACCATTGTATATGTAAACTTGTGTTTTTTGTCAGCACCCCCCCCCCCCCCGCCTCCCCCACCACTCCACACTCAGCCTTTCCCTGGTCATATGTTATATTTTATTACTTTTAAATGTTTATGTATTTACTATGTGGCTCCCAAAAACGGGAAAAGAAGATGAAGGACGTAAATTAAAAGGTCCTGGCCTTTAAATCGCCAGTAGTCATCTCAGCTGGGAGGGAGAGGCCTGCAACAATGGGACAATAGGGGCTTGATTCTTTGTTCCTGTGGGGGGGGGGTGCTCCCACTTTTACCCCAGGGTACTCTTGAGGAGGGAGAAGTGAGAAATATTTAGATAGATATATAGATGGGAGAGAGACAGGTAGAAACACAGGATAGCTCGGGAGGGCTTGGATCCTTATCCACTGGCCTCTTCTGTCTCTTCCAAAGGGCTATTTATAGGAATGCGGGGGTGGGGGGAGCAAAAGACCTCCCCCTAGCACAGCCAAGTGCAGACCCTTCCAAACACCTGGAAACCATGCAAGTGGTCAAGCAATCTTCTAATGCAGCTCTACTGGGCAAAGCAAGTTCAGATCTCACTAGAAAACCTTTGTGGGCCTCCACACCTGTGATCAGGAGTAACCAGCCCATCAGGTCATAGTTCGCTGATATTCTGATGACAGGGCCTTCCTAGTTCATTTTAGCTCTTGTAAGCTGATTTGTAAGCAGTTCCAGTACATGTGTACAGCAGCCTACTATAGGGCGGAGGAGGGAGACATGTTAGTCACTACTGAACTGAGAGCTGAAATTTAACAAAATTAGCTGAGCTTTAGCACTCAAGACTTCTGCTTGAATCTGTAAGTGTTCAGAGTGCCAAGATCGTCACCTCAGTCAGATTCTACTGGTGTACTTGCTACTTAGGCAGGGAAACATGTTCTTGTTACCCATGATGCCATATTCTCAGATTCCCTGGTAGCTCATCCTTTTGTAGTAGCAAGAAAATTTTCTGATGTGTTCAATCTGTGGTCCACAGGTCACATGCATCCCAGGGTAGCTATGAACATGGTCGGAATCAAAACTGTAGGTTTGTGTAACACACTATGAGACTGTTTTGTGTGAACTCTGTAGATGACAATGTTGTGTTGCAATGTCAAAAGGCTGGACATGCCTATGAGTTTAATTGTACAGGGTACTAACATTCTTGTCAAATCTGTAGATTGTTCTTATAATTTTTATGACTGGTTTGAAATGGAGAATTTCAAGGATTCTATAGAAAATATAACAATATTTTTCTTTATTGAAAATCATTTGATATATGGCACCAACTTGATTTTTAAGAATATAATAGTTATTATAGAATCATACAATGAGTATCTTACTCCTTAGTTCATCTACATCATATAATAAGTTCACATACATGTCAGAGTTGATGTTAACTTACAAAATTGGTATCATGCTGTATGTACTTTTCTTTTCTCACTTAACTTTTTGTCTTAAGATTGTTAAGTGCACTAACAGCATATTCATCGTCAATGTTGCATATTAGTTCATTGTGTGAACACTGATGATTTTGCTGATGAATATTAAGTTGTGTCCAGAATTTTCTACTATATGCAATGTGGCTCTACCTAACACACAGGTAAAGGGAACATTTGAGAGCATTACTCCAACTGTGGTGGGAGTATCAGTCTTCTATGTGTGAACGTCAAAGCACAAACTTAGAGATTTCTCTGACTTCTGATACATTAGTCTCGTCAGAGCTAGGCTCCAAAATTGTGGCACTCTAGCAAATCTGATAACCACTGAAGTCTGAGGAGTTCTAGAGTGCCTATCTGATAGTGAGATCACTGTGCCTTACACAGGTCTATTGATATTCACTTCTACAATGGCATGCCTATTTTCTAAAGTGGCATCTGTTGTTGCAACTAATATTCTTTTTAGCAATAGCTGTATACTTACTAGTGCCAGGTATTTTCAGATTCTCTTAAAAAACGTTTGCCAGTCTAGCAGGCACAAAATATGTAGCCCTTTCCAGGTGATATTTAAAAATGGCTCTCACTCATTTATAAAGATACTATATAGGTTCATTTGAAACTTTTAATTTTTTCTTTTAGGAGTAAGTTTTTAATCAACCTAGAATTTGTCTGGGGTATGATACTGGGTAAGCATCTATTTCCATTTTTTAATAAGAAAAGTCAATTATGTCAGCATAATTTTTCATTAGGCTCTTCATTCTTTTTGCTTACTGTTGAGATAGGGTCGTCTTATGTAGCCCAATCTGGCCTCAGACTCACGATCCTCTTGCTCCAATCTCCCAAGTGCTGTGATTACAGGCATATGATACCAAGTCTGGCTTTAGTCTATCTATTCATCAGTCATTTTTAATGCCCCCTGTGTCCCATATTAAAGTTCTATATATTCCTGGGCCTGCTTCTCTGGGCTCCCTATTCTGCTCCATTTTCTGTCCTGCACTCCTCCTATATTGTTTTAATGACCACTGTTCTATATTCTAGCTTGGGACCTGGTAGAGAGAGTATTCCTATCTTGTTCTTCAGGACTAGCTTTGTTCATAGTGGGACTTTGCTCAGACAGAGACTTTAGGATTAGATACCCAATACCTAAACAAAACCTGCTGAGACTTTGGAATTATAATAAATTTATAGCTCAAAAGAAGAGAGTTTATATTTTATGATATTAAAATTTTTTAATACATAAATATGATAAGGACTAATAAACAACTGGGCAGGGTCTCTCTCTATATCTATGTATATAGATACATATTTCTCTCTGCTCTGAAGATGAAGCTATTCACAATTACATAATTTTTTTTTGATTAGAGTATTTCTATCTTTTTTTTTTTTTTTGGTTTTTCGAGACAGGGTTTCTCTGTGTAGCTTTGCGCCTTTCCTGGAGCTCACTTGGTAGCCCAGGCTGGCCTCGAACTCACAGAGATCCGCCTGGCTCTGCCTCCCGAGTGCTGGGATTAAAGGCGTGCGCCACCACGCCCGGCTGAGTATTTCTATCTTTTATAATAAAATATTCATTGGGAAAAACATGGAAACTTTTTAAGCTCAGAGCATGAAATCAGAAAATATTTTTCAGAATGCACTAGTAATGGTTTGGTAGTAAGCATAGCAATAAAGAGAATTCAGTGTTAAGCCTCAAACTTGCTCTGTTGGCAGATTCATTGATTTTCCATTTGTAGAGAAGGCACTTTCAAAGTGCCTCTAGATTCCTTTCTCCTTGTCTATCCATTTGATGTTCTATTTGTGAAGGATCTCTCTACTTCCAAAAGAGCTCATCACTGCAAAAGCCTTCGTTTTCCTTCCCAGCCCAACTCAAGGGCAATGTGTCCTGGGAAAGTGTGTGACCTAGGTAATAGCTATGGATTTCTCACACATTGAAGGCTACTGTTTGCTTTTTACTTTTAAAAGTATCAGTTAATCACAAGCTCACAGTTTAAAGATATGTATACATGTGTGATAAGATAGCATTACTACATATGTACTCATGCCATGGGCTGGGAACCAGAGTGGTTCTCTTGGGTAGGATGGGAAGAACCAGGGGACAGGAGGGTAGAGTGTGACTCAGGCTGATGGGAACTACTGCTGTTTCAGTTCTGGTTGGAAGGTGGACTCCTAATTACTGTTGGTGTTGTTTTCTCCTAAAAGTAGCATGTAGGTATAATGTTTGTATGTGGTAAATAATATACAAAACACAACAAATAAAATCTCATGACTGGTTTGTTATTAGATAATATCACGGACTGGCCTAGAGGCGGCCATCTCTGGATTGTTTTGCTGCCCTGGGATGAGTTACAGCGATTGTCTCTTAGTCTATCATCTCCTCTCTTGGGAGAATGGAGGATTGTAACTGGCATGTCAGCTGAGGGTAGGCACTTTCATCATGGGCCATTTTCAGACTGTCCTTTCATTCTTGATTTTCCTTTTTCCCCATCTAGCCTGCCTCGTAAAAAAGGAAACACCTACTCTCTCTCCCACCTCTCCCCTTCCTTTTCACCTCTCTGCCCGTACTGTTCCCTTGTGAAAACCACTTTTTCACAGAACCAAATGTGTTTCCCCCCGCCTCGTTTCATCCCCGCTCACCTCCCTTCTCTCTTTTTAAAAGATGAATATATCCTATTTCTACACCACAATAAATGCATACAAGTAATGACTCTAGATAATTTTTAAGGGAATCCATGAAAAAGTAGAGTATATCTATATCTCAAAGAGAATAAACAGCAATCCATATATTTATATCAACAATAACTACAAAGACATTGGATGAAAGAACACTGCAGAAATTTTCAGACAGTAAGAGTCATTAATGGGAAAAGAAAATTCTATGACCTTTTATGTCAACAGTGAGCAATTTCCAAAGGAAGGAATGCATTACAGCTTCCAAGGGACAAAGAAAGACACAGACATTCTTTAAATGTATCAGGCATGAGAAGTTGAAGAGAAATAGTGTCCATTTATTAGTTGGAGAGGGAAAACTAATAGCAGGTGACAATAAAATGACAGGGGCTTTAAATCTTTCCTTTTCATTCAGTATTTGTCAAAAAGTCAATTGTTGTCTGAAAGGCAGACAAGGAAGTGTATGGAATGAGTTGAACCAAAACAAATAGGAAAAGAGAAACTGACAGAAGATTGTAGAATTTACTAGATTAACTGCTGAGCTGCATGGTCCTTGAGGTCTGAAACTACCAAACCAATTCCTACCATCCAGTGCTTAAGGGAGGTGCTGAAATTTAACTGTGGAATACAGGCTCTGGATCAGTACCTTGGGTTTTGGTTGAAGCTTAGAGTCCATTAAAAAAGTCCTTAATCCAGTGAGTTGGGCAATTAATTAGTGGCCATAGTTTTGATGGAAATGCAAGAAGAGAATAGAAGTCAATGAGGTCCTGTAGCAAAGGGTCTGATATAGCCTGTAGCAGTAGTGAAATCACCCACAGAGTAGCAGTTAAGGTTTGAGGAAGTGAGGGGGCAAGAACAGAAGGTGTTTTGAGTGTGAGAGAGCATCTTTAAGGACAGGAAGGGATTTAGTGTGTTTAGAGCCTGAATACAGACCGGTCCAGCCTCAACTGGCCTTGCACACCAAGGAAAGGGTGGACCCAAATGAGGATGGCAGAGCCAGTTCAAAAGATCCTAAGGGTTTTAGAAGTCACCTTAAAATAAATGGGAAGTTATTATGGAGTGAAGCTGAGATAGTGACATTATTTAGTTTATATTTATCAATTTGGCTTTCATAGTTGTGAAAAAAACCACTAAGAAGTTAATTTACAAGAGTGGTGATCACAGTTTGGTTAAGGAGGTCGTATTAGAGAGGAGAGATATTTAGGACATAAATAATATTGATAGGACTGGATGACTGGCTGGGCACATACAATAGGTACAGAGGAGGACTCATGGCTTTGAAATGTTCAGATCTTATACTCTGGAAGATGGGATGGAAACTGGTTGCTCGGCAACAATAGCAGTGTTTCCCTTTTATGCTTAATGCCATCTCCTTCTAACCCACTCATGACCCAACAAAGCTTGGGGATGCCAAATTTTACCAGGGACAAAGAGGTAACGACATATCCATAAGAAACAAGGTCAACAAGAAAGTGGTAATGACTAAAGATATATGCCGCTATGGTTTAGTTTTGGTTTCTTTTTGACAGGTTTTTTTTTATGCAGATGAATCCACTGCATGTTTTTGCAGGGATTATATTTATGCATTCACTATTTCTCAAGCTTAGTAGCTATAAAAATTTAAAACCAGACAAAGGGACCCTTACTGTAGAGGGACAGGCTCTGCCCTCCTCTTCATGAGGCAAAAATCCACAGAGCACATGCTCCATCCTTAAGGGTCCTTAAAAGTCAGCACTTTCTAGACCATGTGATGAATAAACAGGACCCTAGTAATCTGCCCAGATCATCTCTAACATTTTGTCTGGATCCGTATGAGCTGAAATTTGAGGTCTGGCTGTAGACCTAGGGGCCTGGTAGATCACGGCTTTAAACTGTGTGTGCCAATAGACCAAAAAAGTGACAAGAGGACATTGCTTGTGGAGATATGAACAGGGATTGGGCTTGTGGACCAACCAGCTTGTTTAATTGTCTGCCCCTGAGACTACTGATCTATCAGAGACAAAGGAGGAGGAAGGGAGTTGGAATGTGGAGCTAGGCTCTGACAAACCCAGTGAAAGCTGTGGGCACATTAATGGATTCTTCGGTGCTATGAGCACCTTCTAAGTGTGTATCAGTAGTGCACAAGCATGCTATCTACCAAGCCTAGCATTTTACGAGTGGATATCAGTGGTGCACAAGCATTTTATCCATCCATCCTAGGAGTTGAAAAGAGAACAAGACATCTTCCCATCCTCAAGAGACTTAAAGGCAAAGACACATGCAGACATCTCTCCATAAAATGAGGCTAACTAGAGAAAATACCAGGTAAGAAGGGAACATTTATATTCCTTTGGAAATTCAGAAGAAGAAACATTGTTTTTATGTCTGAGGAATTCAGGAATTTTGCTTAGAGAAACAAAAGCAGAGAAATAATTTGCTTAAAGTTAAATATATAAATATTTCTCAAGTCCTAAAACTTATTTATTGCTTCTAAACTTGTCCTCATAGGCATTAATTAAGTGAGATAATGTATCTAGAAGCATCCATCATAGTATCCAATGTATGAAAATATTTAATAAACATTGCTTGTTCCTATCTTTATTCTAGAAAGATTATTTTTAGCTTTATGAAAATATTCTTGATGTACATTGTTATGTTTTATGTTGTCCTAAAAAAATACCTGACACACTTGTGTGCATGTATGTGTTGGGAAGGTTAAGGATCGTTGGATCAAAGCTCCTTGAAGCACTTATCTTTATATTTCAAGGGGCCTAGACACTGGTATTCAATAAATGATCTTTAATTGAACGAACTATCAAATTAAGATTTCCCTAAAGCTGATGGGAGGATTTCTAGGTTGAATGGGAATGAAGCAATGCCTTTCCAGGGTCAGGAGTTGGGGTATTCTGAGAGCAGACAGATCTTGCCTCAGGCACCACTGCTTGTTTGGTCTCATTACTTTTGCTTCTGGCAAATACACATGGACTGACATGGCTAACAAAATTAGTTGTTTTTTTTTTTTTCTTTCTCTTCATGGAGACTCTTTTTTTTTTTTTTTTTTTTTTTTTTTTGGTTTTTCGAGACAGGGTTTCTCTGTGTAGCTTTGCGCCTTTCCTGGAACTCACTTGGTAGACCAGGCTGGCCTCGAACTCACAGAGATCCGCCTGGCTCTCCCGAGTGCTGGGATTAAAGGCGTGCGCCACCACCACCCGGCTTCATGGAGACTCTTATGTGATCCAAAGTCACAAAAACTTAGCTAACTCTGAATGGACACAGATGCTACTCTTCATTTAGACAGCTATCCTTGGAAAGCCAAGAAGAAATGGAATACTACCATTGATCTATCACTAGCTGTGGCCCGATGCTAGAGCCAATTCGCTGGGGGAAAGGACCTTATTATTACAGTTTCTCCAAGAGGGAGATATAAGTCAGATCCAGGAAATTTCATGTGATAGAAGTGTGCTTTGAATGTTCTCTCTTTTCTGGAGGAAAAGAAATTCTCTCCTACCCAGTGTTACCACTCAGAGCTACTGACTGGGCTAGAGAAGGAAAACTGATTGCTTTAGTACAGACTCAACCCTTTCTACCTTGCCTTTCATTTTCAAAGTTGTGGTTTTTATAAGACAGGTGATACTGTCTGGTCTGAATCCAAAAAGCCAAAGACAGAAATAACAATTTTATTGTAAAATTGCCCCAAACACATGTGTTTGGTGAATTAGTTATGGCAAAATGTCTCTGAACTATTCTTGTTTCAAGAACCTGGATAGGCAGATTAGACTAAGGTCTAAGATGCCAATAAAACATTTCCTTCTGTTTACAAGAATGAATTCTCAAACTCCTCAGTTAATATCTACATTTGATCCAATCTACATTTCATAATTTATTCCAAAGAAATGATAATAGATACGTGCAAAGATTTATCTGTGAGATGATCGCAGCTACCCTTGCTGATATGCAAATATCAATTCTGCTCCGCCTGGTTACAGCTAATCAGATGTCCCTGAGATAAGTGACAATATTGAGCCAGTTGGACATCTTCCTTCATGGAATCTGAAAATTGAATGGTGTGACCAAACCATTCCATGTTTGGAGGAGATTTACTCTATGCAGCAATACCATTCACTAGTACTGTCGTCTGGACTCCATGAGTACTTTAGCTTGTCTTCTTTACTTAATGTCTTCTCTCCTCAGTGATCCACTAGTTTACAGTACATTCTGTTCTTGAGTTCAGTTCCCAGAATCTACATAGTAGTTCACAAACACTTGTAATTCCAGGAGATCTGATGCCCCTGCTCCCCTCCACACAATTAAAAGTAATATAAATATTAAAAAGATTTCCTATCCTTTCCTCATTATAATCACGAAATCTTAATTGGCTGAAAAGTCAATAGGAGTAAAACCTGGAAACAACTGTTCAATAAGAGCACTAATAGATACATCATGACAGATTCAGCTATGGATGCCTTGTAGTTCCTAAAATATTTTAGAAGAATATTAAAGGATTTCAAATCATGTTCATTAGAGTTTGTAGAAAGAGGGCAGGATGATCATATAAGGGGCACTGTTCTGTGGCCACACTTGCAGGCTACACATCTAAATGAACATGGCAGTTCTCTCCTATGATAGGACTGGAGAGAACTTTTTTAAAGAATATATCTGATAGGGATTAATATCCAGGTATACAAAGAACTCAACAAACAAAGAGTCAAGGAAACAAATACCCAATTCAAAAGTGGGCTAGGGGTCTGAACAGAGCATTTTCAATAGAAGAAATAAAAATGGCTAAAAAAAATACCTCAAACAAGTGTTCATCAACTCTGATAATTAGGAAAAATGCAAATTAAAACTATTTGTGATTTTATTTCCCCTCAGTCAGGACGGCTAATATCAACAAAAGAACTGATAAAAGATGCTGTTGACGATGTGGGAAAAGAGGAATCCTCACTCACTGTTGGTAGGAGTGCAAACTGGCATAACCACTTGAGAATCAGTATGGAAAATCCTCAAAAAACTGAAAATAAATCCACTACAACACTTCTTGGCATATGCCAAAGTCCTCAACTTCCTACTTTGGGCACACTTGCTCAGCTTTGCTCACTGCCATTCTAGTCACAATAGTAGGAAAAGGAAACAACCTACGTGTCCTACAATGGATGAATTCACAATGAAAATGTGGTATATGCACACTTGCACACTATGGAATACTATTCACTTGTAAAGAAAATAAACTCATGACTTTCTCAGAAAAGATCATGTTGAGTGAGGTAACTCAGACCCAGAAAGACAAACACAGCACATTCTCTCTCATCTGTAGTTCCTAGCTCCATATCTTCAGGTGTGAGTATAAAACATAGAGTAACTTCAGAAGCCAGGAAACTATAAAAGGACCATGGTGGCAGGGTAGGGACTTGAGAGGGGGATAGCAGGATATATGTGATATGAAGGGGGGAGGGGGAATGGGGAAGTGAGGAGGGGCTTTAATTGGAGGAAGTCATAACAGAAGGAGAGAGGAGGGACAAATACCACAAGGTTGTTTGATAAAGCCTCAAAGGACTACATTATTTTATATTTACCTAAAATTATATTCAGTCTACACACACACACACACACACACACACACACACACCCCTTAAACAGAGTTATGCTACTTGGGCTGACAATGTTCCCCATAAGAGCCATAGACTACCTGACAAAAACCCTAGTATCAGCCATGAGAAAACTCCATTTGAGTTGTTGGTCAGTGTAGTCCAAATGACTCCCCAAAACAATATAAGCTATTGCTGTTTCCCTTGGCTGCCACTCAGAGGTCAAAGGTAAGTCCCTATTGCTGAGGGCATCCCATATGCAGGACACAGGACTCAGATGATTCAAGTTGGATAGACCCTGGAAGCCTCCTTCCTGTGGTCTAGCTTCCATAATACCAGAAAGTACTATGCAAGCTGCCCAGAGAGGGAAACAAGCAGTAGTCTTATCCAGCTGTGAAAAGTATAAGCCATACCACCGACTAGTATAGTAAGATATTCCCAAAGGTGCGACAGCAGTACTCCTATCTTGGTGGTACCAACAGCTGTCTAATTGGACTGGAGGCAAACTCAACAGGAGGGAAATCATGTTTGGCACTAGAAACTTAGCCGGCTACCTGGGCTAGTGAGGTCATGATTCTTGGAAGAGAACCTACTACCACCACTTTCTTGACCAGAATTCCCAACTTTATTCTAAATATTATCCTTATATCCACAGATAATGTAGGTCTCATCCCTCATCAAAGAAGCTTCTCTTTACAGCAAATGGAGAGCATTACATGGAAACCACAACTGGACACAATGCAGAGATCCATGGACCAGGAGTCCAGCTCCAATAGATACATTGTCAATACAACTCCTGTATCTAAGGCTCAGGGAACATCATGGAAAAGGGGAAAAAAGATTATATGAGTCACAGGACCAGGAAGTCTGCTATGAGACTGTCTTCTAGAAATGCTAGGGAAGTCTCCTTCAATGCCTAAACTGAGGTTAGGATTTCTTTTGTTTTCCACCTAGTAGAAGGCTGTAGTTCTTTCCATGGAGTGGGCCAATGAACGTTTCTTGAGTGCTCAAGATATACTCAATCTTTGCATAAATTCTTTCAGTGAGTTCTGGAAACAATCACTACTATTTGATCTTTTTAATAGATGAAGACAACAAGGCCTGGAGACATAAAGTAGTTTATCCAAGTGATAAAGTTGTAGTCCTCACTGGAAATGCAGTGCTTAGACACACAGCATGTCTTATAAATGTTGAATGAATGAATGAAATTATGTAGGTAAAGTTCCTTATTACAGATTCCCAAATTATAAATAAAAATTATTTTCAGAATTAAAAGTGACAGCCTGATCAATGAAGTAAGCACACAGCCCAAGGGGAAACATCTTAGCTCACTAATTAGTGACTTCACTTGAAACTTCGTTCACTTTCAAAGAGACTGTTGCTTCCAGCTGCAAATCAGCCTCATCCTTTCCCCTCCTCTGAAGGTTTCTGAGAGAATCAGTAAAACCGAAGGGTATACTTCACGGGCTGAATTAGGTACTTAGGAAAGCAAGAGGTGAAGGCATTCCTCTTGCCTGGACTTCCTCCAGGGGCACAGGCTTGTCTTTGCTGCTCTTTATCCTGCTGCTGAGCCAGATCCCCAGGTGTGAAGGTCATTGTCTAAACCATCACTGTGTGATGAAGGGTCCAAGATGCAGAGAGCCATTTGGGACAAATTTGAAGATTAATTACCTAGTGAAGATCAAAGCAGCAGGCAGCCAAAAGTCTAAACTCTAAATGTAGAACTCAGGAGGAAAGAGGGCAAGTAATAAGGAATCTCTATTTTTGCTAGGACTGCCAAGTTTCAGAGTCTCCTTGATTTCCTGAGAGATTCCTGGTTCTAAACATAGTTACAAAGAATGCAGGGAGCAAGCCCATCATGGTGGAACATGACTGTAAGCAGCACATGAGACTGAGGCAGGAGGATCTCAAGTTTGAGGCCAAGCATCTTTAGCTACATACTGAGAGATCTTATCCCAAAGCCCTGCCCAACCCAACCCAACTCAACCCAAGGGACCCAGCATCTTACATCAGGAGTAATCTTTTCTCTAGAATCACAGGAAGCTGTGCTAAGATATGCCTTTTTGGTCATTATCACTACTGACAACATGGGCCCGGTGATGCTTATTGTGCAAGGCTGTGCTGTGCATCGGCCCATACCAACTAGGTATTGGCATAACTCTTCCTTAGTTGTAATACCCAAAATGTCCCCAGCAACTGCCAAATGTCTCCAGTGGAACAGAATCACACCCTCACCTCCTCACTTGGAAAGTCACCGACCTACAGAGTGGCGAATGGGAAACACTGTGTGTCCTCTTTCCAAACATCCTAGAATAAATATCCCATGAATGTGTACTCTCAGAAGCCTGTGCAGACCTGCTTTAGCTTGGATGGTGGAGGGGAGAAAGTGTCTCCTAACATTTCATGAAAATGATATATAAAGATGTCTAATCTTTTGTTATTGCTTATTTAAGAACATTTCCTTTCATTTACCTAAGCCAATCAAAGTTTGCAGGTGTGGGATGCTTAGATTACAGCCTTTACAATAGGGCTGCTTCCTGGAGCAGTCTGGATTTCTGGCTGGTGCATTCATTCTCCATAGTGGCAGAAAATCTTCGGCTCTGGAGTCAGAACCCTACATACAAATTCCAGTTCTCTTCCTTGTCTTCAATGTAAGCCACTCAGTTGCACTAGGCTTCATGGTCCAAACACCGAAAACTTTCCTCGCTTGACTGTGGTAGGCAGTTGAGGAGGCCTGGGAAAATGCCTGACTCACTTCTGGCAGGAAGAGCCCTTTCCTGCTTATGTTTTCTTCCCTCAGGGTTTGCTTACTGTGATGGAGGCATAAGGGGACACTTCCCTCCAGAGTCCAGTGCCTCGGCATTCATTTAGCTCTCCTCAGAGCACAAGGCAGGTAGGCAAGCAATGCTAAGATAGCCAGGGAGGCTCTGGAATGTGACTCACACCTTTGCACCAGCCTCGATCAGAAGCAACCAGGAAGGCAATGGTGAAAGGTGGGACGTGAGGGGCAGGCGCAGCTCTGTCAGGGAGTGTCCTCAGTAGCTGCTGAGGTTTTGTTTCTCTGAGAAGCTCTCCTCTAAGCACGTTTGCAAGCTCCACTCTGGGTGACAGTGATTGAAGTTAGACTTGCATTCCAGGTCAGCTCTAGCACTTTGTAGGGAAGACTGTCCCTTTTTAGGCACTTTCCCTTGGAGCCTCAGAGTTCTCATCTGGAAATAAGATAAGACACCAGCCTACCTCGTGAGGCTGGCTGAAGATTAACAGGACAGTATATGATAGGGAGCAGCCTAGTGCCTGGCGAGTGGGGTGCACTTAAACTATTCAATGATGTGCCCATTAATAGTGATTTTCTGTAAATGCCTGTGACCATGTATATCCTATTTTAATATATTATTGAAAGACTCAATGATGGAGCCAACAGAGTTTAAGGTAGAGAAGAGAATGTCAACAGCCAAGCAGTGAAGGGAGAACATGAAGAAGATGACATGCCCGTGGGGGATACACAGGAAAATAACAGAGAGAGCAGGCAGAAAGACCAAGATTCAAAGGGAACAGTGGTACTTACAGATGAAAAGCGGAACCAAAGGCCTTAGGGTCAGGATAGGGCAGAGCCATGCCTTGTCTATACGTGATGGAAATGCATCAGCTGACTTCCTGGCTACAATGCTGTGGTCGTCTTAGTCGTCATCGTCATCTTCACACTTGTCACGCATAGGACCCACAGTGATAACTAACACTCTCAGACTGTGGAGAGCTCAGATTTCAGTGGGTCCAGATTCAGTAGGTTTCTAAGCAGAGCTTTTGAGCCCTGAAATTCAATTCTTGCTTCCTTAATTGGTTCATCCTTCAGGTGGCAGATGAAATATAGGCCCTTTTGGCCGGGTGGCTCTTCTCTTCCCCCGCAAGGCCTTTGCCTACATTTAACACCCACACTTTTCGGCACCAAAAGTACTTAGTTAAGGTAGAAAATTTAATGTTAAGGTGCTTAGAGAACGGGCTTCTAATCACTGTCTTCCGGGCAAGCTACAGAAGCTGAGCCAGTAGGGAAAATTCTGGAAGCCTGGCTAGGGAGGAGTCAGCTGACCCCTGTCCAGGGTGGTGGTGTGCAGGACCTCCCTGGTATAAGGAGCAGAGTGGAGACTGGAAAGTCCATGCAGACTTGCCCTGGCTCTACCAGGCAGGCCTAACTGGCCCCAGAGGAAGTGCCTTCTTGACAGCCAAGTGCTCTGACAAGCTCGGGGCTCCAGAACACACAGTGAAGATGGCCTCCACCCAGATGGCTCCAGGAAAACCTAGGGACACTGTGTTGTTGTTCGCAAACTCGTTTGCAGCTGCCTCAGTGAAAGAATTAAACTATCTCCGAGCAGGAGCAACATCCGTAGGAGCCAAATTGGAAAACAAGCTACAGACCACATCTTTATTGTGCAGACACTCATTAACAAATACGTGAAAAAAAACTGCCATCCAGGGAAAGATGTTTTCCTGCTTTGGAGACTTAAAAAAGCATTTAATTCAATCTGGCATGCATGGCTGAACCTGAAATGGCTACAGTGTGTGATGGGTGGGAAAGCATGGCCCAAAGACTGACTTGAGTCTGTCCTGCAGAACGAGCATGCCAGAGCCGGATGAGGGAGACCAGGCTGTCTTCCTTTTGGATTTTTGAACATCAGAGAGAGGCTTTCTGTTTCTGAGGCACTTCTAAGTTTAGGATAGTTCCTGAAGGGAAGAGGTGCTGGCTACAGGTAACTAGTTCCTCCATCTCGCCCCTCGCTCCTCAGAGGACTAGCGCACGATCTACAGACCCTAGTGCTCGCTACCTGGGGATTTCAACCTGGATTGGCAGGAAATGTCCAAAATTACATCCCATTTGCTTTTTAAATGTGGTCTATATCCCCAGGACCATGTCAAGAAGTCAGGCATGGTAGTATGTACTTGTAACCCTAGTGCTGGGGGTGAAGGCAGGCAAATCCCAGGGGCTTGCTGGCTAGCCATTCTAGCCAAAATGGCAATCTTCAATTCAGTGAGAGACTTTCTCAAAAAATAAGGTGGAAAAGTGATTGAGGAAGACATCCCATTTTTAACCTATGGCCTCCACAGTGCCTGCACAGGTGAGAACACACACACACACACACACACACACACACACACACACACACACACACACACGTGCACACACGTACACACACGTGCACACAAACATACACACACAGGCATGCACAGCTGTATATCCAATGACTTTTAGAATATTTTCATTTATATCAGGCTTTATGTGATTAAAATAATAGTTTTGCAATCTTTAGGGTATGCCAAAGCCAGAGCATGAATGTAGATATACAAATAATAAAAAGAGAATCAATGTAGGGACAGACAATGTCTTTGTTTCTTCTTAAGTCCTGTGATGGAGGCTGTTTCCTTTGCTATTTATGAGGAAGGCAGTATATGAGGTATGTGAGGTAGCTGTAGGGTGAGGGAAACAGGCATTGGGAATGAAGCCTGTCTCCAGCGGGGATCCTGAGAGGAGACAGAGGCAGTGGAGATAAAAGGTAGACGGCTTGGATCTTATCCCAGCATGTTTAGAGGCTTCTGTATGAGGACTACTCTTGTGGATACCCAGTAAAGAAGAGGCTCTGTCATTAAATAGCAAACACACTCTGCCAAGCTAGATTGTTTCCAACAGAAAATGTACTAGAAACAAAATTCATTAAAGTGGTCACCTCTAGCCCAAGGTTTTTCTGGGCTGTGACTCAACGCTTCCTATACTGACCCAGGGCCGACAAGTGGCACTTGTGGATGGGCACAGCATGTGATCACTTGAAAACTTGTTAAACTCTCAGCCATCACCTTGTCTTTACTGTTCAGGAACAGATTGTGGGCTAGTGATGGGAGCATTTAGAGCAGGCCTTTGCCAAAATAAGTTCTTATTCTCGTAAATGCAAAGGAGGATCCAAGGTGTTATTCCAGTAACTACCTTAGACATTTTCTTGTACAACCACCCACACATTAAAAATCCATCACTAAACACTAAGGAGAGTCATTATAGTTTTATAGGGTTTGCATAAAGAATTATCATTTGATGGAGAAGTTGAAAGGAACATCAAACTTGTCATGGGAAGCTAATATGAAATAGAATGCAAATTCTTTAAACTGTGTAAAAAATTCAAAGTTCAAAGGAAAAGTCCAATTTTAGAAATCTTCAGGCTGGAAAATAGCTTATTGAATCTGGAATGAAGACATTACTGGAGAGCACTGCCTGGCTTGATAATGCTGACATTTCTGAAAGCACAGTGACACAAGGCTGAACTGTACGAAGCCCCAGCCCTCCTAGTCAGGTGGGTGGGACATTGCATACTAGTTTCACTTTCCACACCATTCTGAAGCTTTAGGAGCCAGTAGTTGTTTTAAAAGTGTAAGTGGAAAGAAATTCCATGTTTAGAAATTCCCCGTATGTTAGGGACTGAAGTCTCCACAGTGCAGGCTTACTACCTGCTTCCTCATTTCCTCCCGGAAGTTTCCTTGACAAGTATAATTAGAAACCGGCAGAGCCTGCTTACATCTTTTCCCTTTCCCCAGTCAAAGATTTAAATTAAAACTCAGATGGTTTTGACAGAAGTTGGACTAGAATCCTAGTAGGTTAGACGTTGACAGGGCCAATGAATGGTTTCTGCTTCTCTTGCTGTCTTTCTCCCAATTATCTTTAAAAACTATTGTTTTTATTTTTTGATAATTTTATACAATGTATTTTGATCATATTCATCCACTTCCCCCAACTCCTCCTGATCCTAACCAACTTCCCTACCCCACCCCCATTTCACACACCTCCTCCTCTCTCTCATAACATAGAGTCCAGTTTGTGTTGGTTAAGCACTCCTGGGCTTGGGGCCTACCCTGGAATATAGTTGATATCAAACATCACTGCATTGAAGACAACTGGCGTTCCCTCTGCCAGCAGCAACCAAATGCCAACAGTAGGGTTGGGACTTCACGGCCACCTCCCTTCTCCATGCTGAGATTCTGTCCGGTTTGAGCTTGTGCAGGTCTTATATATGCTGTCACAGCCTCTGTGAGTTAACATGTTCATCTGCCACTTTTGATCCCTGGCACTATCAAACCCTATGACCCTTTAGTTGCAGGGATGCCTTCATGGCATGTGACCCACACAAGTGCACAGGGCCCTACGCTCAAAAGAAACCTGTGCTCAAAGGACTTAGCTTACACTGTGTTGCTGCCACTGTGAGATCTCAGTAACTTTCTAACTGAACTGTTGTGTAAATGCCATACAATGGTGCAATGGATGTGCCTCTAAGCAGAGGAGGCGTGCATGGTATGTCTGAAGTCCCTTGCTGCCCAAGTTCATGATCACGGAGCCACAACTCACAGGGGTTGAATGGAACTCAAGTGTAAGGTGTGCGAGAGGGCATGGAGGGGCTAACAGCCCCCAGAGGGGACACTTTCTATTCATATCACAACTTTTTCAGAACAGAGAAGGCAATTCTAAGAGACACAAATGACTAAAAGTCCTATCACACTTTTTCTTACTCACGTGATTTTTCAGTATCAGCTAACCACCTTTCCTGAAAAGAGGAAAAGAGAAGGCAAGGGCAACACACTGTTCCTTTCTGCTTCAGTGCTTTTGGACTTGGCACTCTGTTGGCTCAAGGTATTGGCACAAGGTAACGCAAATTGCTAAACGGTCTTATTAATAAAAAACCTGGAGCCAGATATTGGGGTGAAAGCTGAAAGATCAGAGGGATAGAACAAGCCAGCCACAAGTTCCTAGGTAACCTCTAGGAACCTCTAGGAAGTCCTCAGCCCAAGAGAGCTATTTCCTGTATACCCACGCCTACATACTTTTCAGCGCCCTACCATCTTACCTCCTCTTCCACCCAGCTCTATCACTTCCTGTCTGTCTGTACAGACCTCCAGACCTCTATGGTTAACTAGTCCTGAGATTAAAGGCGTGTGCTACCACACCTGGCTCTGTTCCCAGTGTGGTCTTGAACTCACAGAGATCTGGATGAATCTCTGCCTCCCGAATACTAGAATTAAAGGCATGTGCTATCACTGCCTGACCTCTATGTTTAATATAGTGGCTGGCTTTTTCCTCTGATCCCCAGGCAAGCTTTATTTGTTAGACACAAATAAAATATCACCATAGTACACATGTGTATAGGATGCAGCTTGGATAGTGTTGGTAATTCTGTAAAGCTCCTATATTAGCAAAACACATACATATCACAAAGATGAATGGTAAATTAATGCTAGCTAAGTTTCAATTTTTCTTAGAACAATATTAAATAGAAAATAAAAATATCGTAACAAACCTAGAGAACTGAAAGAAAGAACAAAGCTTTCACACTTGGGTTACTGTTTTGAAGCAGAGGCTCTACATTTTCATAACCAACCAATCTTTGCTCTTTAAAACTCTATGCCACGGTGATATTCCCCTCCTGTTACACATTCCATAGGCATCATCTACTATCAGATGGAACAGACTCCAAAATCTAGAAGACAGACCTATGAGTTACCTACTGAAAAGGCAGCATTAGGAGAAATATGAAGTGGGTTATTGTTTTACAATGACAGGAAAGCTTTTACTCTTATACTATTATTGTTGTTATTGTGAGAGAGGGTCTAGCTATGTATCCCAAGCTAACCTGGGAATTGGATATCCTCCTATCTCAATCTCCTAAGTGTAGGGATTATAGGCTTACATCACCATCCTCACTGGAAAGGCCTTTAATTAGAGAGAACATGGTAACTGGTAGTTAGCAGAAATAGGATTTTCTCTGGTAAAAATTGAGTTAGATAGGTGAGCATTGTCTCTCATAGTACAATAACACCTGTATTATTAGACGTATCAGAACAATTAAAATTTTTTTTTTTTTTTTTTTTTGGTTTTTCGAGACAGGGTTTCTCTGTGTAGCTTTGCGCCTTTCCTGGAGCTCACTTGGTAGCCCAGGCTGGCCTCGAACTCACAGAGATCCGCCTGGCTCTGCCTCCCGAGTGCTGGGATTAAAGGCGTGCGCCACCACCGCCCGGCAAATAATTGTTGTAAGCAGGAACTACATGAATCTGTATTCTTTTTTTTTTTTTTTTTTTTTTTTTTTTTGGTTTTCCGAGACAGGGTTTCTCTGTGTAGCTTTGCGCCTTTCCTGGGACTCACTTGGTAGTCCAGGCTGGCCTCGAACTCACAGAGATCCACCTGGCTCTGCCTCCCGAGTGCTGGGATTAAAGGCGTGCGCCACCACCGCCCGGCATTATATATTTTTTTTTTTTTTTTTTTTTTTTTTTGGTTTTTCGAGACAGGGTTTCTCTGTGTAGCTTTGCGCCTTTCCTGGAACTCGCTTTGGAGACCAGGCTGGCCTCGAACTCACAGAGATCCGCCTGCCTCTGCCTCCCGAGTGCTGGGATTAAAGGCGTGCGCCACCACCGCCCGGCTTTTCAGAACAATTAAAATTTTTAATTTAGTTTTTGATATTTTCAAACACCAATATAGTTAGAACTTATCTACTCCCTGCTCCTTCATCCAACTCCTCCAGGTCCTTATCACCGCTCCCTCCACTAAGTCTTGTTTCTTCCTCTCCTGCCTCTTCACTTCCTTCTTCAGAACCCATTGGGTCCAATGATGCTGCCTCTATGTGGAGGGGGTAGGGCACCATTCACTGAAGCACAGGCAACTGACTCTGGGACACACCACTAAAGAAAACTGACTCCCTTCCTCAGTGGCCATGAGCTGTCAGTAACTCCTCAGCTAGATGTGGGGCCTCCCGAGCCCCTTCCCTCTCCCCAGCCCTTCCCTCTCCCCATGGAGTGTTGACTCAGTTGATCTTGTGCAGGTCTTGTGCTAGCAAATACAAATGCTGTGAGTTCATGAGTGAGATGGCCTTCACATACCCAGATGGCCTTATTTTACAGTGACTCTTACAATCTTTCTGCTCCTTTTCCGGTGTGTCAAGCCTTCATGGGAATGGGGTGTAAGAGAGATATGTCTATTTAGGGCTAAGCGTTCCCAGTCATGTATTCTCTGCACTTTTAACAGTCATGAGTCTCTGTGCCATTAACTACCATGCACTGTATAAAGCAGCTTCTCAGATCAGAGTGAGGGTGCATAGGTTTGATGACTCAGGAGATCCCGGGGGAAGCCTGGTGGGGAGTTGGGTGGCCTATCTCAGAATACTTTTGATGAAAGTTTTATTCTGATTACAAAAACAAATCCTTTATTAATTAAGGAGAAAGCAAAGCAATCCCACAGGCTGCTGTTGTGACCTTGAGCTAAGTGTGTGGTCTCTGAATTCAGAGGAACAGGAAGTGACACAAGACAGCAGGATGGGCCAGGGACATGTGATTCTGAAGGTGGATACCAATAGAAAGAGAGACTCCAGTATTCTACTTTCAGCAAAGATTTCAGAAATTTGGCGGCATGAAGATGGTAATGTTTGGCAGCTTTTAGCATCAACCAAGAATAGTATTTCAGAGTGAAGCTTTGCTGTGACGCTCAAGGGATGGTGCCAAGGCTGTAGTTCAGCTCCTACAAGCCCTCTAAGAACAGATTGTCTAGGGTGTATGTCCCATGAGTACACAAATCCTGGCTATTCCATAGCATAGGGATATGACAATTGCCAGAATTCTACAGCCAAGAAGCCCACAGTCCCCAAAGCTACACTTTCTGTTTCTAGTTTTCTATGATGTTTTTATGGTTATAGGTAGGACAGAGTAATTGAAGCTGTTTGGGCTGTCAGGTGAATGAGTGGGAGACTGGGCCACACAGACAGAATATTTTTCTTTTCTTCCCACTGTAAGTGGGTATTTGCATAATTATAAGGAAAACTATAACTTTGGTGTGGCTGTGAAATGGAAATGTGTGGAAGTCATTGGGACAAATGTTATTTCTCTCGTAGCATTATGGTAATCATACTATTAGATGTATCAGCACAACTTTGATGTAGGTTTTGTTTGGACCACAACACCAACTCCCACACTGAAGTCCTGTAATGTCGAGTTTAGCACTAGTCCTAGAGAACATATTTCATTCCCAGTTGTTTGGTTCGGATTTCAGTGCCTGAGCTCATGCAGCATGGCCATCTGCTCACAACTTTAAAAATAAATAGAGAGAGCAGTGTTTCTAAGGACCTGAGGCTAAAAGACAGGCATGGTCATCATTAAGTTTACAGATGACACCAACGAGAAGAAGCATGGGGTAAGAATTCCAAATGGGAATAAATGCAGGGTAGAGGCCTGGAAAGAACATCTTAATCATAAAATAAGTGATGAGGAAGGACTGGCTTTGTGTGTTCACGACTAGATTAGGATCAGGACCCACTGGGGTTGGGGAGAATGAAGCTGGTATAAATTTCTGAGACACAATATTCTGGATCCAAGAGTGCTAATAAAAATTCAAATCTCTTGAAAAGATTTTAAACCAGTCCATCCAGCCCCAGGGAACTAAACCCACACTGGCATTTGTAGGATGTTCATGTGATTCCGTATAACATTGTCCTGGAGGTCACATGGAAGGGTAGAACGTAGAAAAGACCCTGTCATCCGCTCTCCCCACTGCTCCTCCCCGCTCACTTCTCTCACGTCCATCCTTTCTGTCTTCCTGCTTCGTCTTCCTTGCTGTCGTCCTCCTAGTAGAGCCAATGTTGCCATTATCCCAGCTAGGCTGCTGCCTTCATCCTTGACCATTTACACTCTGAGCCCACAGGGGGTTGGGGTCATCTTCTGACACTTGTATCTGATCACAAGTCCCAGGCAAATCCCTTCACTGGCTTCTCATTGTTCCTTATTGTTGTTTAGCACTCCATCTTATCTCTGCTCCCTCTATTGACTCACGACATTTCACTTTGCTCTCTCTTCCATGATTTCTCCAGATCTTCTTCCCTCTAAGACCCCTGCACACACTACTGTCTTCCTTGGCTCCTCCCCTGGGTATCTTATTTTTATCCTTCAGGGGTCTGCACAGAGAACAATATTACTGATTTACCTAAAATAGCCACTTCCCCAGAATCTCCCATCCCATACATCTGCCCAATTCTTATAACATCACTTGTATGTATGTTTTTAGAACTGACCACTTGGTACTGGATAGTCAATTGGCGTGCTCCTATTTCTCCTGTCCTCCATGTTCCTTAGTTGCCTATAAGAGTTCTCTCTTTAGGGTTTAGACCTGTGAGAGTTCCCCCTCCCACACTAGCATGTCTATCCGTAAACTTAACTCCTGCATCAAAGGCTCAGTGATCACTACATATGAGGAGGTGTAAAGACCCTGAGAGTCAGTAGCACAGGAAATTTGCTGCGAGATTGTGTCTCCTAGAAATGGCATAAGCTACACCATGAAATCTTACCAACATGGCTGCCTGAACATGAACTAAACAAGAGAGATACCAGAAGATATGCTAACAGCTACTTACTTTCTACTTGTCTCTGTCCCAGATGGACTGAGTTCCTTGAGTGCAGTAAGCCATGTTTTCTTTCCTGCAGAGCAACATTTCAGAACACAGGACAGTGGGAGGTGGCTGGCACTTGCTAAGTACTTGATAAGAAACTAGTGCTGCAAGGCCAGTGTAATGCCCTTCATATTTAAAACCTGACCTTTGAATGCTATGTTCATTCCTAAGGAGGGTATCAGCCAGGGAGCTGACGAATACACAGCAAAGATATCTATTTTCTTAAGCTCCCACGTTGCTTCCCTGAGAATCTTAGAGGAGGGCCAGGTGGGAATTGTGAGTGATCATGTGATCTCTGAACCTTCTAATATAGAAGCAGTGGCTTTGAAAACACTTATGTTTTTCTTCTGTACTTTCCATCTCCATCTCCTGTGCTTTGGAGAATGGCTCTAAGTTTCACATTATCTGCATTCACATTAGGGAGACTTTGGCATCTGTGTTAGATCACCCATGATGACGAAAGAGACAAAAATAAGTGGGTTCTCCTCCAGAAGGCCTCCCAGCAGGCTTCCTCAGCTCAGTCTCAGCCACTCACCATCCTCCTGGGCTTCCTTCCTCCAGCCAGTTTTCAGCTCATTTGACTGGCTTAGATTCAAACACAGTCAAGTTTTGAAAACTGAGCTATATAATTCAAGATGCTTACATTCTCTGAGTCGATGTCATTTTTATCAAAAAAAGCAGTTGGTTCAGGTTTTAGAGGGCATTTCTGGAGGCAGAGCTGGAGTTTCAGAAAAACAGTGGAGGAGCAGGAGGATGCCTTGCACTTGGTCAACCCTCCTTCCCCAGGCCACATGCAGAGCTGTCAGTGAAGGCAAGTGTGTGTAGATCAAACCGTGGGGGTCAGTGCAGAACAGACACCCAATTAGTTATACTAACCTTTGACTGTTAAGTGAAAGGAAAGGAAAGGAATACAGAGACACGGACACCCAGAATGAATCTCAGGATCAAACCAGTCTAAGTTTCCTATCTGATGTATAAGCCGGAAGCGTAGCCCTCCTGAGAGATGTGCAAACATTCATTAGAGCACAAGGAGCCAAATGACCGGGCAGCCGTGGCCCCAAATGAGCTTTACAGTTACTGCAGATGAAAAGGGAAGGCCATATATTTTTAAGAGGAAAAGCCATATAAATCTGACAGCTCCACCCCACTCATAGCGAATCCCAGTCATCTCTGGCCAAACCACTCTATTTTTCTAACAGAGACTTTCACAGTGGGAAGGCATTGTGAAAAACCAGTGGTGATAACCACAGACCACATGTGTTACACCCTGGGCTCATTCACAATGTTTTCATGTTCATTTTGAGCAAGGTAGATTGCAGTCAGTTTTCACACACATACACACACACACACACACACACACACACACACACACACACACACACGCACGCACACACCTTACTCAACACACATGTAGCAACTGCCTTACACAAAATAAATTATAAAAAAATTTCTATGTCTCTCTTTAAAATTGTATTAAACTTTTCTGCTTTGAAACTTGAATTACTAGTTTTAATAATAGCATTATAGGTTATGTTTTGATTTTTTGTGTTGAAACAGACTAACAGATTAAAATGGTGATATAGATAGTGATATCTACCAACACAAAAAAATGTACATACTCTGCTATGATTTGAATACACTTTGTTCTCCCAAGGCTCATGTAATAAAGGCTTTGTCCTCGGTGTGGTGGTGGTTAATAGATGGGGGTGAGTGGTAGGTAATTAGGTTACAAGGGCTCTAGCTTTGTGTGGATTAGTGCTTTCTCTATGATTGGATTAGTGCTCAGAATCAGGCTATTACAAAAGGAGGTCACCCCATGTGCTTGGCTGCCTCTTTTTGTATGTGGCTCGTCTTTTTTCCACTTTCCCACCGTACAGTGATGCAGCTAAGAAACTCTCACTAGATCCCTGGTACCATTCTGTTTAGAGGTGCCATTACTTTAAAATTTATTTTTATTTTATGATAAAAAGTGTTTTATTTATTGACCAATCAGAGCAACACATTTGCCATACGGACCATCCCCCAGCAGACCTCCTTCTTCATCTGCAGCTCAGAAGCGCTGCTTTTGCTGTGCCCGTCACCTCATGCATTTCCCCTCGAATCAGCACTCTGCTCATTTTAACTGAGATTCAGTCATATGGACACATCAGATGTTTAGCGAAGATGTCTCTTTTGAGCTCTAGACTTGGGCATGCTTGATATTCCACGTGGGTGATTTAAAAGTATTTCACACTTGACATGTTCTAAGTGAACCCCTGGTTCGCGTTCCCTGTACAAACTTATTTTTCTCGCCAGTCTTCCTTTTGGCAACACACGGCTTTACTGCTCATTAGTTACACAGGCCTTTGTTCAATCCCCACCTCCATTCCCATTTTGCATGTTAGTTTCTCCTTTCTACATCTTGAAACTGACTGTGTCTACAGCTGTTGGCCTCTCCCAAGCCATCCATAACCACCCTGACTGGACTACTGAAATGGTTTCCTGCCTGCTTCCACATCTATTCTTGTTCTGTTCCCACCCACTGTACACAGAGTAGCTGAGTAATCTTTGATATATATGATAACATTACTCTTGTGATTAAAGCATTTCCAATGGCTCCCCATAGCATTTCAGATAAACCCCGAATTCCTTACAAGATCCTGTATGGTTGGTCTCTGCCGATATCTCCAAGGTCAATCGTGCTGCTTTCCCTCATCTGTCACCTTCCAGCCACACTGGCTTCTATTCAGTTCCCTGGAAATACCAAGTGCTTTCCCATTTAGGGGTCTGCAAATGTTTTCCCACATGCCTGGAATGCCTCTACAGCCTTCTGGCCCACTATTCCAAACCTCCTTCTCTGGTTCTGCTGTCCAGCTAAAGATTCTCTGCTGCATTCTCACAAACATTCTTCCTCCAAGCACTTACCATGATGTATAGCACTATATTTCCTTCTCTTTTACTGTTTACTTCTGCTAATATATTGTAAGTTCCACAGGACAAGGGCCACTATTCACATTTGTATACATAGTTCTTTCCAGGATATGTCACATGTAAAATAGATAAATAAATATTTATGCATATTTTAACAAATGAATGGATTAATTAAAAATATCTATTGTAACATTATAACATAAATGACACAAACAAGTAAAATACATAATATTTTGATAATAAGGTTATATGCAAAAGGTTATATAAATCATGACATAGCCCTAGAATACTAAGTGGTAGATTTATGGATCTATAGCAAGCTGCCTAAGATATATTAAGTAAAAAAAGAAAACTGGAGAACATGACATTTAAAAAGGTTTATGTTGTACATAAATAGTTATGGAATGTTCTGTTATAGAGTGCTTAGATGATTGGAGTCATCCCTGATGCCTCTGGCATAGATTTCCTGGATCCTCACCAACCACCAGGGACTTGTCTGATTGGAAAAACCTGCAGCACAAATTGGTGCCCACTGGCTCCTTTTGGTTTCTGTCTTGTTACTGCATTTGTGTTTATAGACAACTATAATGGAGGAGTGTACATATGTGGGAAAGAGGGTAGAATGGGGTTGGTGCCCTTTCTTTCTCCGAGGTTCTAAGCCCAGCCAGATTGACTTCAGTATCCTTGTGTGTTCCACACTCACATGGAGGTCTTTAAATCTCTAGTGGTTCTCAGACTCTCATGTGCACAAGGATCACCTGGAGGGCTTGTTAAAACCCAGATTTCTGGGCTCCATCTCCGTGGATTCTGATTCAGTAAAGCTGGGGGCCTGAGAGTTTGCACTTCTATTAAGCTCTAGTGAGGCTGGTGGTCTGTGGCTGACCTTGAGAATGATGCTCCAGTACAGTAACCTTTCCCCTCCTTTCTCTGCAGAGGAAGGATGCTGTGACTAGCAAGGTTCATGGGGCCATAAAGGAGAGCATCCATCCCTTTGTTATCGTTCAGTTCAAAAGCCTTTGAGTTTGCTGCCCACAAGCTCGGCTTTAGAGCAGTAACGAGTAACTGTGTGGAATGTTGTTCCTCTGCTTCAGACAGCCCCAAGCCTGTAGTGTAGACACAGCATTCCATAGCTAACCTCTAGGAGACATAGGACAGGATGCATCCCTGCATTCCCATCTACTCACAGGAGCCATGCCCCCTCCCATGGTGGCCTCCTGGGTAGTAAAGCAAGGGACACATAGTGAAGTGAGCTACTGAAGGAGAGGGTCAGGGCCCAGGGGACAAGGGCCTTGATATTAGTCACTCATTCCAGCTCTGTGCTGAGCCTATCCCGACTTTCTGTTCTCTAAGTATTAGCTGAATAGCGCCAGCTGTCACACTGTGGAGGTTAGGGACAATAAGTGTGGAAAACTCAGTTCCCTGTTCCCATCAGTTTATACCGAGTGGATAAGATAAATATCTAAGTGCCTACAATAGAATCCCTAAAGTAATTAAATGCTCCATACAAATTCTTAGAATCCTAGACAGATTGAGGAACTTGGGGGCAACTTCAAATAGAGGACGTAGTTCACTGCCCCTGGAGAATGGAGAGAACAAGGACTCTGCTTTTGGGAAAGGAAAACATGGGCTTCTTCCCTTAGTCCAGTGTCCTGTGTGCTAAAGGAGCTGGGGGAGAGGTGGTTTAGGGGTAGCATGCTTCGAAACTTTCACTTAGTGCCAGCATCAAGAGCATCAAATTGATTCCTTCCTTCTTGCTAGGGGTATTTGCCAACCTCCTAAGTTTGTGGTTGTCGATATGATTTATTTTACTCTGAGCTTGACACTCAAATAACCTTAGTGCACATGGATGATTAACTCATGGTTAAAAACCCAAAAATTATATTTCAGGGGGGAAATGTCCACTTTTCCTAATATAGTGTAATATAGGTAATATCTTGCCTTCCTAAAAGTGCCTACATGTCAGCATTACTAGCTAGGTGGGCTTTGTTTTCTTTTTAATAGTTCATGTCATATAGGAAATGGAGCAGTTCTTTGGGTATCTAAGATAAAATGCAATACAGAAAGTCTGGGGAAAATATCCACTGTACAATCTGATACCCAATTGTATGACTGCTAACAAACTACTTAAATTCATGCCTCAGTTTTCATCATCCATAAATGAGGATTGTGCTGGCTAGTTTTATGTCAGCTTGACAAAGAATCATTTGGGGAGAGAGACTCAATTGAGAAAATGCCCCTATCAGATTGGCCTATAGGCAAGTCTATTTGGCATTTTCTTGATTAAAGCTTGATATATCAGGGTTCAGGCCACTGTGCGTGGTGCCCGCCCCTCTGACAGGCGGTGCCAGATTGTATAAGAAGCAGACTGAGCAAGCCATGAGGAACAAGCCAGTAAGCAGCACTCCTCCATGACTTATGCTATACTTCCTGCCTCCAGCTTCCTACTTCAAGTTCCTGCCCTTTCTTCCCTCAGATGTGGAGTGTGGCCTGAGAGTTGAAAGATGAAATACACCCTTTCCCCTCTGCATTGCTTTTGGTCATGGTGCTTTATCATAGCAATAGAAACTAACATAAAGATCACACTACTACCTAAACTCACGGCTATAAGAATTATATTAACACATGGAAGCCCTGATAGCTGCTGGCAGTTTTTTCTACTGACATTTAAACTAAGTAGTTATATTTTTAGGTGTCTTAGCCCTAGAAAACCTTTATTTTTATTTTTCCATGTCTTTAAAAACTATTTTTCTGATTTCAGAAGGGTACTTTTACTTAATTATCTTTTAGTGTGTGTGTGTGTGTGTGTGTGTGTGTGTGTGTGTGTGTGTGTGTGTGTGTGTGTGTGTGTATGTGTGTGTAGGTCAGAAAACAGCTTTTGGGAGTCTGTTTTCTCCTTCTACTGTGTGGGTCTGGGTCTTGAACTCTGGTGGTCAAGCTGAAGTGCTTTTACTTGCTGACCCATCCAGCCCAGGAGGATGCTATTAAAAGACAGCTCCTGAGCAGTGTTTACCAGTTCAACAAGGCAGAGTCTTTCTTTTTTAGTTGATCATCGCTCTAGATATTTGGGGAAGAAAACTCTGTCTTGCATGTTGGGATTCTTTAGCATTTCTTCAATAAGCCCCCAATTATTTATGTGGCACAAGGCTTCAAAACTGAGGAGCAGGCACACTGAATCCAGGAGATGATTTACAAAGCAAACAGACAGCACAGAGTTCTAAAGGCTCCCCAGCTCCAGTGTGTACTGAATGGTGAGCTCATGCAGGCTCTAGTCAGCTTAGGTCTGAATTTGCCTCTGCGTTGTGTTCTTGGCTGTGGGCATTCTGGTTGTTCTTCGCCACTCTAACTGATAAGAGGATCTACGAGTGTCTATCAAGGGGGTACTGAGAGGACTACATAATACATTTTGGGTACAGCATTATTAGCATAATAATACTTAGAATCTTGGGGCCTCTTTCATTTTCTATGGAACAGGAGTAAGAAAATGATCTCAGAACACCGAGTGGCTGACAGCTCTCTCTCCCCCCCCCCCCTTTCTGTCTGTTGTGATCTACATCGCTTTGACCTCACTGATTTGGAGGGATTTCTCTTTCTCTCCCTTTTCACAGCATTCTTTAAATTAAAAATTTTATTTTTAGAATTATACTTGAATACTGTATTTACATCATTTCCACCCATCCCTTTCCTGTTTCAACTCTACCAGTTTCTCCCACACTCAAATCCATGGTCTCTTCTGATTTAATTATTACAAAACCTACTGAGTTCATTTAGTGTTGCTCACATGTACATGTGTTTAGTCTGGGTCTCTTCCCATTCTGGCAGCTGCTCTGGGCTTACTAACATGTATCCTGATGCCTGCTGAGACAGAGCACTAGGCTTGTCTCTTTCTGGAATCTTAAAAATCTTAGGTTTAAGTATTTCATGGCTTCTAAGGGATCTTCCAAATTCTGGGGGTCTTAATTGGCATACTTTACTAACTATTGCCGGACACCGGCTGCTACAAAGCTGGACACATTCAAGGTCAGCTTGGGCAATGAAGGTTTCACCTCATGGCCCAGGACTGCAAACAGAGCAGCCGTGATGTCAAGTAGCCTTGCTATGGTTTGAGTCTCAAACGGTAAAATGTAGAGTTTTATAGAAGATAGGTTTTTGGAGGTATTTATGGGAGTCACAATGGGACATTCTAAAGATATAATAATGCCTTAATACAAAATTTCCTGGCTTTCTTTTGAGTCACTGGAACACAGTGTTTATATTTCGTAATGTTAATCACATGCAATTCTTCTAAATCTGGGATCTAATGGATGCAAAAATTGGTCCAAATGTCAATTTTAAACATATGTTTCTTATATTGAATAGACCTGTATGATTCCAAACACCAGTTAACTCTTTGATGAAATTAGGGTCTGTTTTTCCAGGGGTGGCTCTAATTGGTATTCAAGATGGGGAGGAATCTTTAGATTACTCCGGCAGTGGGTCAGCAGAAGAAGGCAGCTTTCTAAGGCAAGCATGAGGCCTGGGAGAGCTCAGTGAATACTGTGCATCCAGGAGTGGAGGCAGTTAGGAAGCTGTCCTGCAGACTCGGGTAGGGTCTGGAAATTTGAAAACTGTACAGAACAATAACAGCCGATGTGAGGACCCTTTCATGGGGACTTGAAATGCAGATGGAGACCATACTGATTTTGCTGGTCATTAATAGTCATTTTGAATTTCAAAATGACCATTTTCATTTTTTTCTAATGATGTGAAACAGTCTCTCTTGTCCTCAGAGAGCAATTAACCAGACTGTTGGTATCCAAGAACTGTGCTTGCTGTTTGTCTGAAGAAAAGGCGGCTGGAAGATGACTTAGCCTTTAGGACAAACAAATTTATAGCTCTCAAAGCAACAGAAATGAGGCTAGGCACCGGATTTTAAATGCAAGGGCACCACCACTGGAAGAGCTGGCAAGAGCCACGACACCAAGGCACATGTAGGCAGCACTTGCTCCAGAGATGAGACAGATACTGCCTCTATCAGCCTACCCAGAAGCTGAGGGCAGCTTTCTTCTTAAAAGCTCATTCCCACTTGCTGTTTGAAATGACATTACCATGACTCATGATCGCTTGGATATTTAAATTGGAATTGCCTTTTGAGCCAGTAAAAGTCATGGAAGAAATCCACTTCACAGTCATAACCTAGATTTTCTTTGTTTCCTTTTGAGACGTGTCTTGCTATGTAAGTAGCTCAGTCTTCAGCTCTCCAAGAGCTGAGCTTACAGTTATGTGGTACCATGCTTGGCCATAATCCAGGGCTTTCTGCTTTAGTTTTTTAACCAAAGTAACATTTTCAGTTTAATTATCTACCCTATTCATTAATCTTAGTTCTAGATAACTTTGTGGTTAAAAAAAATCCAGATCACCACTAAAGCTGTACTCCTCTTCCTTTTCTCTTCCTCCTTTTTTTGTCCAGTGCTGGGACTTCATATACACCAGGCAAGCATGTGACTACTGAGGTACACCTTCACCACCCCACACTTCTTTCTGCAGAGTCTTTTGAAGTGAATTTCATTTTAAAAATAAACTTCTTTTGTTCGGGTAGACAGGTTCCAGGGTAGCTGATAAAAATCTAGCATATCATCTCCTAAGGGTCAACAATATGGCTACCTAAACAAAGACAATACCAACAGACATGCTAATGGCGAAGGGAAAGCTCTCAAGAGGCCCCTCCCCTAGACAAAGAATGGCAGGCAACTAATGAGTGCTGGGAGAGGAAGACTTGCCTCTCCCAGGGGTGAGCCCCCTAACTGGTTATCCAGCACAGAGTGGTCAGCCCTGAAGCCATATAGACCTAAGCAATGGCTAACAGACTAAGCAGGGTGAATTTATAAATGTGTGTGTGTGTGTGTGTGTGTGTGTGTGTGTGTGTGTGTGTGTGCGCACTGTTGAAGAGGACCTTCTAGGTAGGCACTCTACCACTGAACTATACCCCAGTGTCCTGTACTGTTCTCTTACACAGGCAATATTCTTTGTGGTTGACCACTTAAAATCCCTCTGCGCTTCTATGCTTTTCACTTTCACAGCTTCTTCTGTCGGGGTGCGGTCCTTTCACAACAACAGAACTTCAGTTACCTTCTGTGGTATCCACTGTAGCCCAAGAAAAACTGGAACACTTTCCCTGCCTTTGCTAGGCTGTAACTTGATAAAACAATGCTGTCTCCCCTCATGCACTCATTAGGAACAACTCCAGCCTGTGTCTCCGTACTGGGAAGTTTTATGTCAACTTGATACAAGCTAGAGTCATCTGAGCAAGCCATGAGGAGCAGGCCAGTAGCAGCACTCCTCCATGGCCTCTGCATCAGCTCCTGTCTCCAGGTTCCAGCCCTGCGCTAGTTCCTGTCCTGACTTCCTTCAATGGCGTGCAGTGCTGTGGAAGTGTAAACCTTTTCCTCCCCAAGTTGCTTTTGATCATGGTGTGCCATCACAACAATGGTAGCCCTAACTAGGACAGTCTTCAGTGAGCCTTTCCAGGTGAGGAGCTAAGAGGCACTGTACTCTGTGTCTGCCATATCCTCCTCCAAACTCTTCATACCCATTGGAAGCCAAAGAAAGTCATATGTGGCCTGGATGGAGCACATCAGCTGTCCTCTGTCTTATGCCATGCTGATCAGACTATCTTCAAAGTTAGACACTGTGTTTGTGGCGAGAATCCTAAATGGTTTTACAATAAAAACCTGGAGCCAGGTATCAGGGTGAAGGCTGAAAGATCAGAGAAGCAGTGCAAACCATAACCACCACTTCTTACCTCACCAATTCCTCAGCCTTAAAGAGCTGGGAAGAGGGGTTGGGGTGAACTCCTGTCTCCTCCTGCCTTATATTCCTTTCTCTGCCCAGCCATATCACTTCCTGTTTCAACCTTCCTAGTGCTGGGATTAAAGGTGTGTAATCCCAAGTGCTGGAATTAAAAGTGTATGCCACCACTGCATGGCTCTGTTTCTTTTTTAGACTGGATTAATCTCATGTAGCCCAGTGTGGCCTTGAATTTATAGAGATCCAGATGGATCTCTGCCTCTGCCTCCTGAGTGCTAGGATTAAAGGTGTGTGCCACCACTGCCTGACCTCTGTGGCTAACTCTGTGGCTGACTCTGTCCTCTGATCTTCAGACAAGCTTTATTTCTTAGATTGCAACTATATCACCACATATGTTCTCTTCCAACCTCCACCTTGATGGAGACAGGCTCTGTGTCCAGAACTACTCCATAAAGAGTCAATGCTTAGATTTCATATTTTCTCCTGAAATGGCATTTGTACTTAATAATTACTCTTTCTGGATTTGGATTTCAGTGGAAATGGATAACAGAAGTCCTACTAGTTACAGAGGCAAAGGCTCAGTGATAATCAGACCTAAGACAGAACTGAGGAGACTGAGTTTATCATTGGAAAACTTACCTCAGGCAAAATAATTAAGCTATTTTATTTTGGGTTGGTGGAGAACCCAAAGAAAATCACTAAAGCAGCAGGTTGGATGGAGATAATTGAGGCAATGAGGGAGGGAGAAAGCACTTCTGATGTGAACATGGAATACTGACGGCCTTCCTGCTTAACTGTTAAGGCATATTAAGTGATATGCATCTGGGAAGGAGAGATGGGAGAAAGGACAGGGTTGGACCTGATGGCGAAACATCAGAAAGTGAAGCACCGAAGAAGTCCAGCATGAAGAAAACCAAAGGTGAGATCAAAAGGTTGGGGATTTAGCTCAGTGGTAGAGCGCTTGCCTAGCAAGCACAAGGCCCTGGGTTCGGTCCTCAGCTCCAGAAAAAAAAAGTGAGATCAAGTGGGCAAGAGAAACATGGTGGGTCTCACAGAGTAAAGGAATTCCTTAGAGCTAAGGAATCCATTCGTCAACATGGAAGAGGACGCTCAAGGCTCTGTGTCTGAAAATGTACTCAGTTTCTCAGGCATGACCGCATAAGACACCAGGGCTTCCTGACTCTGTGGAGACTGCAGTAAGCACAAGGATTGTAGAAGAAACAGAACAGTCTATCCAGGGGAGAGACAAAACTCCACATCCAGGTGACTAGCATCAGCTGAGTTTGGCTAGCAAATTTAGTGCAAGAAGGTCAACAAGATATGAAGGTAAAATGTGGGAAAAGGCTAAATCTTGCAGATTCCTAAAGGTTATTTTAAGGAATCTATCCAGAGGCAATGGATGAAAGAGTTGAAGTAGACACTACAAAGCACTGTGCTTTGGCAATTCAATTTGGTTGCAGTACAGAAAATAGGTGGGAGAGAGGTCAGGCAGAAGAGCATATGATTTGGACAAGAGATAAAGGGATAAACAGAGATCAAACAACCTCTGGTGGTTATTTAGATATGAACACTAGAGGGGGTTCAAACTAAATACAAGGGGATGAAAAGGAGTGGAGGGGGAGGTAGAAATGTTGAGCTCACATTTCAATTAGACAGGAGCACTCAGTCAGATATGTCTAGTAGCAAGCAAGGCCAGAGAGGAATGAGAAAGACGGATGTACTTGCGAGTGGCCACCGACTAAATGGCACCTAGAGATTTGTGGGTAGTTGGGTACAGGTAGAGTAGGAGGAGAGCAGGCTAGGAAAGAATGTAGGGGATGACGGGCCTTTCCAGGCTGGGTAGAAGAGCCACAAAGAGAGAGGGAGAGCGGCAGGGAGTTAGGCACAAAACCAAGAAAAAAACGGCAACTCAAGGGAGGTGTTAGACTCATCTTCCTCTACTGGCTGTCTCAGTCTTCCTGTGGGGCCTGGAATTATTATGGGAATGAATTTAGGAATACTTTATGTTAGTTTATTGGGGCAGCTGGGAGCAAACAAGCAGATGATTTATCCTGGTGAGCTGTGTACCACTCCCCGGCACAGTTCACTGAGGAAGCCTGTTAGTGGCTCTCAAACCTTGGCTGTACACTGGAACCATCTGTGGAGTTTACAAAATACTGATAAATGGATCCTATCCCTCACAAAGTTCTGATTTAATTGGTTTAGAATGCTGCCTGGGAATTTGTTTTTTTTTTTTTTTTTTTGTCTTCTCTTGTTAGAAGATCCCCAGATGATTCTAAATGTGTAGCCAAGCTTGAAAACAACTGACCTAGATGCTATTTAATTAAGGTAACTTGATTTTACATCAGTGTTTCCTGATAAAATACACACATTAATCTCTGGAGAAGTACTTTGTTTAGTGTAATGGTAACAGTTTGGGCAAGCTCTCGAGGGATGAAAGCAAATGGAGACATAAACAGCCATTTTGGGGCACAGTGAAGTAGGGCCACAGGCAATGGGTTTATGGGTGTTGCTGAGCTTTCTGCAACATCTTGTCAGAATTGTGCCATCAACATAGGCTACTTCTCCATGGCAGCACCAAGCAGAGGACCAGACTATGGCTCTCCAGCGAGCGGCACTATTAAAGAATCAGCCCCAGCTGAACACTAAGCTCCGAAGAATGACAGAGAGTGAAATCTGTTTTTGGCTCTCTTGTCAAACTGCTTTATCAACAAATCAACCCCACAATATTTAACAGTCTGGTACTGCAAGGCATGACTCTTACCCTTCCTTAAAAGGCATGGTAGGGAAGCTGCTTGTGTGATCCTATTTTTACATTTTCACTTATATATTCTTGGAAGAGCGTGGGTGGCACGCTACTTCAACTACTTTCCCACAGGCCTGTCTTCCCACCTCTGCATTCTCTGTCTTCCTGCTTCTCCATGCCTCATTTCCACTCGCTTTATTCTTTCCTCCTGTTCTTTATCTTTTCTTCGTTCTCTCACACCTCTGCTTTTTTGGTTCTTGCAGTCGGTCCATCATTTTCTTTTTTAGCCTCCATACTGGTTTGACTCACAAGGCATGCCTTTTCTAGGTGTGTTTGGTGCACCATTCTCCCTTCTAGAATAGATGTTATTATGGGAGGCAAGGGCCCTGGGTGGAGAAGTAGGAAGTCCGTGTTTTAGACTCAGCGTTGACAGTTGTATTCCTGAGGTAATATCAACTCTGACTGCATAGGGTAAAATCACCTGGAAGGCCTTTTTAGAAATCCCAGCAGAAGGACCTCTCTGCAGACTAGTAAAACCAGATCTGCTTCTCTGCCTAGGAAACTGCATGGGAAGGACTCCTTGGAGTCCCTGACACATCTCTTTGCTTACAGCAATCTGGCTTTACTTTGCAGAAACTTCAGCTAACTTAGAGTTTGAAAATGAATGGCAGTGAGCAAGTAGCACTATGGACTGACATAGGAACTGTAAGGATTGGGCATTAGTCACATTTAATTAAATAACATTAAAAAAAAAAACCTAACAACTTGTTCTAGGCAGTAAGGGGCTTATAGCATAGACCACAATGTATAGCGCAGAATGTTCTTCCTGAAACAGTAAACAAAATTCTGGTTTCTTAATTCTGACTCTCACAAACACCCCCTTTTTGTCATATCTAACAAAATGGGACGAGCACATGAGAGCCTGTGGCTCTGAAATACAGCAGTTATCTGAAGAAAAACTACCGTGACTCTTGAGTTGTAGCTGACCAGCTGCTCTCTTCATGTAACTTCATTTTTTTTTCCTGATCAAGCTACAAGGAGACAACTATGATGACTCAGATGAACATTTGACAACCTTTCCTTCAACTCTAGACTCTCATTTTAAGGAAAACAACTGACACTATTCGTTGATAATAAAAATTTGAGTTTTCAAATGAAAATCAGAAGTTTGGAGAATTTATCCATTAGACTGAAAATATCTCAGTAATTAATGACTTTTAAGAAATGGACATCACATTCATGATTTGATTTTTAAAAAAATTTTATAATGAGACTATTAAACTCAGACTATTGTATAACTCAATGAGCTAATATTTTTCCAAATTGCCCAATGATTAATGCTAATCTCTATTTAAATGACAGTATACACTAATATTGGGATTTTATTAAATAGTGTATTAAAACTTCACTCATGGGGGTTTTGGATTCTATATTGTAACTAACCCCTGAAAACTCACTAGTGTCAGACAAGAATAGTCGAATTATTTGGGAGGGCTACTCAGTACTCTTCCATTTTTCACCTACATGTGTGTAAGTATAGCTTGTCTTAATGTAGTTCAACCAAAACAATGCATTGTAGCAAAATGAATGAAGCTATGGATGAGAATCAGGTATCATCCGTGGTGATATTTTATTTGTGCACCCCAATAAAGCTTATCTGGGGATCAGAGGAAGAAGCTAGCCACTATATTAAACATAGAGGTCAGGCAGTGGTAGCACATGCCTTTAATCCTACCATTTGGGAGGCAGAGATTCATCTGGATCTCTGTGAGTTCAAGGTCACACTGGGAACAGAACCAGGCATGGTGGCACGTCTTTAATCCCAGTACTAGTTAACCATAGAGGTCTGGAGGTCTGTACAGACAGACAGGAAGTGATAGAGCTGGGCAGAAAGAGGAAATGATGAAGCTGGGTGGAGAGAAGAAGTAAGATGGCAGGGCACAGAAAGGTGTATAGGCATGAGTATACAGAAGTAGCTCTCTCTTTGGCTGAGGATTTCCTAGAGGTAAGATGTGGCTGTCTTGCTCTCTGATCTCTCAGTTTTCACCCCAATATCTGGCTGTGGGTTTTTTTTATTAGTAAGACTGTTAAGCAATTCATCTTACAATCATCAGATAAGCCAGACACTTAAGAGATTTGTAAAAATGTCAAATAATACCTCTCTTCCCGCTATTTTTTGTTTTGGGAAATACATCAATTTTTCATAAAATGTGTTTCTTATGTTAGCATATTTATTGCTATTTTTGAATTAATCAATAATTAAATATTTTAAATATTTCTTGGCTTTATTTTCTGTAGGTATATTGTGACAATATAAGGTAGATTTTGGCATCTTTGGGTTCCTTAATAATTATTATAATTGCATTTCAGTAAGAGTTTGAATTTTTTAACTATTTATTTGTGTGTGTGTGTGTGTGTGTGTGTGTGTGTGTGTGCATGCACACAGTTGTTTTCTCTCATTCTTCCATGTGGTGTGGGTGACTGACCTCAGATTTTTTGGACTGGAAGTAAGCATCCTTACCAGTTGGGCCATCTGGCCAGACTCCTGTAAGAGTTTGAGTGAGTCCCTGAAAGCAAAGGCTTGAGATTCACAGCTGTAATGTAGTAGAGGACAGGGAGTTTGTCTGTTTAACATCAAACGTCACACTCGGCCTTAGTACCTATCACAGTTTTGCAATGAATGAACTTTGTAATAGAGAAAGGAAAAAAATGGCAATTCATTCCTTCTTTGACCCAGGAAACAGCCACGAGTCTATGTATTAGTACTTTGGTTGTGAACATAACAGATGAAAGTCCCTACCCCGTGGAGCTTTTACACTAGAATCTGCAGTTCTAGACCCACTTCTGGTCAATTCATTATATAACCCAAGAAAATGATTGTAATCTTCTTAGGGCTTGACTTCTATTTGTAAATAGGACATCTGGAAAGACTGATGTCTAAGGGGTCCCTACATTCTAGGATTCTATATACTTTCGGCTAGACTTCTGGAGATGACCCTAATGGTTCACCTAAAATGATACCTCTCATTTTCACCTCACCAGCTGACTGACTGTGTAGGAGGCAAACATATCCCTTCCCATCCTCTTCCTCTCTTTCAGTGTTAGTGAATACATTTTTGTTTGAAAAAAAAAATCTTAAGTGGCAGAGCACATGCACTGAACTACTTTTTAGCAGTTGGGTTGGGTTTGGATTTATTCATACATATGTTTTCCCCTAGTGTGGGTAAAAATATACATTTGTGTGAATTTTGAACAAGGTCATGAGCAAGTTCTGTCATCTGTAAATGGTGTGACATACATTGGCCCATATGGTAAAGGGCTTATGGCCTTGCCCTTCACTGGACCATAAAGATGTAACAGGCCAAATGTAATTATGGTTGGCCTGACCATTCTCTAAAACCATTTACAAGTGTGTATTAAACACATTTTTGGGAAAATCAAGAGCATATGAACAGAGCAAAATAATCATTAAAAAAATAAGGCTACATGAATAGAGAACAGAATCCAAAAGATCATGGAACAGTAATCAAAATATATAAAACATAAACTCCTTCAAAAGAACATAAGTAATTTAAATAGATAATGCTTGCTCTCTGAAAATATAGTTTGTAAGGTAGCGGGAAAGTTAAACAGTAAGAAAATTAAGTAAACAACAGCAACTAATCCATAGCACATTAAGGCTTATAATCCAGTTAGGAAACAGCAAGCTGGAATTGCATAGCCATCTCAAATGTATCCACCATGATATAATTGGATTCTAGATGTGAAAAGGAAATATTGGGATAATTTAATTTAAGGTTGTGTGAACTTAAGACTATAATACTATTATATAAACTGTATCAAATTAAAAAGAATCAAGTAAAATATGAGGAAAAGAAATAGCTGTGTTTTGGTTTTGATTTAGGATTTAATTGTTATTTAGGACTCAGATGGCTCATTAAAAATTATTCATTAATTCTCTTCATATGACTAAAAAAATAGAACGAGTTAGTGTGAAGTAACTGTTAGGATACTAGTAGTTAGAAAATAGCTTATTGCTTCCAATTATAATTAAGAAGGCTTTAACATTAAGATATCCTTATAGTATGGCAGGGTTTAATTGTAAAAATTAAGCTGAGCTATAAATAAGTAATATAATAAAAATAAAATAAAAATAAATTAGTTAATTAAACAAAAACTGAACTATGTTTCTCTGATACATACCGTTTAAGTGAAATTCTGAACCACATAAAAGCATTACATTCATCGAAAATTGAATTTGTTTCTATAAATTATTTTAAAAAGATTAATATGACAGTATTAAAATTGATTGGTGTATGTCCAACTGTTCATTTAAATTCATAACCATTTAAACTATACAATTTCCAAAAAGGAAAGTAAAATGTCTTTGTCTTCTCCAATCATTCATCTTGGAGACTGACCTACCTAAGGGCATCTAGGTGTTACCCCGGGTCTTAGAAATACAGACATGAAGAACTCACCCACAGTCTCTGCTTCCAAAGTTGATGACCTTGTGGGGCCAAAATGCACACAAATACTTAATATGATGACAGTTACATATTTAATAGGAGGACAAACACTACTTCTTCAGAGAGAAAAGATGTATTACTGAGTTCTGATAGTCCTTATCCAAGTTGTTTTTTGATAATGTAATGAATGGTACTAGACAGAAAAAGCATATTGCTAACAGTAAGTTGACAGGTTCCTTTTATCCTTGTCAGTTTCAGAAAATCAGATATAGGTGTGTACTTTTTCAACCTTCATGTGGTGGGAAGTGAGACAGTGCCTTTGGATACTGCCGGACAAACCATGGTAGGGATCCTGTTTGAGTTTGCTGAGTACTTGACACTTTAGGTCCATTTTTCCCTCCTTAATTATATATCTAAATACATCAACACATGTATGAAAACCATATTGAAAGGCTCAAGAAAAATAACACATCTGTCCACACGGATACTCATATTTTTTTCATTGTGACAGGTAACAATCCAGAGTCAGAATTGTGAATAATCTCAACTGGAGCCTTGTTGAGTTTATCCCATTATTGAGTCATAAATTATCCCTGTCCTGTACAGCTTCCTTCTTTTGTGTATGCGTACCAGGTGCCCTCAAATACTATTTTTTCTACATAATTTCAGGCCATCTGCTATCTTAAACTTCCATTCTAGCAACCTCTAAATATATATCACTATAATATACTGGGTAAGAGTAGAATGTTGGGAATCAAGGCACTTGGAATTAAATTCTATCTTCCTGCTGCTTACTAGCTTTGAGATCCTGGGAAAGTTGTTTAAAACCCAATGCCTCAGTTTTTCACCTGCTAAATGAGGAGAATATAGATTAAATTAGATGCTTTTAATCTCTTTAGTAAAATGCTTCCTGACACTATGATAGTGAAAACTGTTATTATCACCACACTTCCAACACTGAGAATGAAGCATCACACTTGTTCAGGATCCCCTTACTTTGTCTTATGCTCAATTCCTCTAGTTACTCTATCTTATCATATCTTGGCATGTTCATTAAGTCTATTCCCTTATTGCTACAAAATCCCATTTTAAAAACCTGTTTCACATCAACATTAAGTTTCTCCCTAGGGCCAAGACCTCAGCCATGATTTTTTGACTGGATTTCAGCAGCAGGCATGAACTTCCTCCTGTGGAGCAGGCCTCAAATCGAGTCAGAGACTGGTTGTTTGTCCCCATAACAGCTGTGCCACTGATACACCATGGGTACATGGTATACATGCCTGGCAGAGCTTGCATAGGACTGGGCCTGTCTCTCATCAACCTTGGCTCTATCCTTCCCTGATGATGGATTCTGGAGGAGAACCAGTCATTGTCTGCCGTGTGTGCCACAGGTGAGTCCATCCAAGAATATGAAGAATATGAAGGTGGCCTGCTTAAATCCAGTAGGTTACAAAACAAAACAAAAAGATAAGGATGTGAGGAAGGGAGTTGCAGTTAAGAGAAGGAGCTCGCAGGGGTGGGAGGGAGACAGGAGAGGGCAGGAGTGGGAGTAACCAGAATTGTACTGGCATTTCTTTCTGCACTTAAAACTCAACTTGTCCACATTTAAATGGCTTTCTTCCAAAGAAAACATTTTGATTGTACTTTATGTATTCCTGTCAGGCAAACTCTTCACATACTGTTCTTCTGCTCCCTTCTCTAGTTGTGCTGGCCTTTTTTGATCTTTAAAAACATCACTTTCCAGTCTGTGGTACTTCTACCAGAATCATCCTTTCTCTCCCTAGCTCAGTCAATTTCTTCAGCTCAAATATCATTTTTCAGAGTGAAGATCTAAATGACCCCAATCTTATTAATGCTTTCTTATCATAGAATTTACATTTTTTCAAAGTACATAAAACAACTTTCTCCCTATGATTATTTTTTTAACATCTCTCTTGTCCTCTACCCCCCAACGGCAAGCTTGATGACTACAGTAAACTAGTCCATTTTGATTCCAGTTGTACCTCCAGTACTTAGCTTATGGTGAGCCCTCAGGAATGAATCACTAGAGGACAAAACCACATGAATGAAAATGCATATAACACTACAGCATATTTGAAGAACCACAAATACAATGGGGACCCTGTATCCAAAAGTTTCACATCGTGGCTTCAATGAACTACAAACTGAAAATATTTGAGAAAAAGTTATCTGCACTATAAATACTTTTCTCCTCACTATTCACTAAAATGCAGCATCATGATTGTTCACACAGTCTACAGTAGATTAGGTGTTATAAGTATCTAGAGATTATTTAAATTATGCAGGAGGGTGTGTACATGTTATATGTAAACACTGTGCTACCATACCACACAGAAAAGATTTGAACCATCCATGGATTTTGGTATCTGTATAGAATCCTGGACCACATGGATACTGGGGTGACGATCATTTCATGACCAAAGCATAAAGGGAAATGATTGAGATGGTGGAAAAGGGGAGGAGCAAAAGGGAACACTGAAGAGGTGTGCAGGGATTATCACATTGCAGGTGAAGTTTGATCTTTATTTGCAAATGGAAGTGGTCATACTATGTTTGGATCAGGATATCTGCTTTAGGAAGAGCTCACTGTAGGGCAGAAAAAGGAGGTCAGACAGGGCCCAAGTTTCTCTATAGGAGAGAAGATGGGGACTTGCCAATAGTGACCATCTGCTGGCTTTGCCTACCTAACATCAACTCCCATTTCTTCTGGCACCAGCATCCTATTTCCTTTTCGAAAAGTTCCTCTTCCTCAGTGCTATTCTATGGAGAGTGTCAACAAAGATATCCTGTCCTCCCAGTACAATGCCAGTACAAAGGGCAAGAATGTGATTTAAGTTAACTAATCAAACAGATTCTCTCTCTGGAGTCTGAGATTTGAACCTAGTGACATAGGCTGGGCAAATTCATCCCAGCTGTGGCCTCTGATGAAACTTTTCATCAATGACTGTTCCTTGGGTCCTCACAGATATCAAATTTCTTATCATTTTGGGGTTTCTGGGATTTTAAAAATAGTTTGTTCTAGCCAAGTCTTTTTAGCTAACTCAATACTTTCTCATTTAACCTAGTTAGATAATATCTGTTGCATACAACCAACAAACCCCAACTGATAAAGGACTGTATTTCATACTATCTGAATAGAAATACAGTTTAAAGGGCTTGCTTAAAATGTTTATTTTTCAATCAACCCAAGTGAGGTACCTCAGAACCAGAAAGATAAATATAGTATGTATTCACTTATATGTGGATATTAGCCATTAAATAAATGATAACAAACCTATAATCCACAGACACAGAGAGGCCAAGTATAGAGGAAGGGATTGGGGGGGGGGCACATGGATATCCTTGGGAGGGGGAAAATAGATTTTATGGGTGGACTGGGGGTGGGTGGGAACTGGGACAGGAGGGTCAGGTGGGGAAGGGGAGAAGAAATAGGGTTGAGGGAGGGCATGTGGAGAGAGATAGCTGGAATTGAGGGGCATTTGAGAGATGATATGGAAACCTAGTGTAGTGGAAACTTCCTAAAATATATGAAGGTGATCCTAATGAGGTCTCCTAATAAGGTGGGACACAGAGTCCCAACTAGCTATCTTTTGTCACCAAATAGTAGGACTGGGTTGCATTCAATTGAGTTGTTGACCAAGGGGGGGTCCCGTGGAACTCCTCAAGCAATCCAGGCTTTTGCTAAGACAATGGGTTGCTCTCCACAAACTGATAGTGGGGCCCCATTGCTGAGAACCACACACACACAACTCATTGAACATGGAGAAGTACAGCTTGTACCTACATGGAGCCTTCACCCTTACATTCTAGTGTCTTTATTACAGGAAGATACTCTTCAGGCTACTAAGGGAGAAACATAAACACCAAACCCAGCCACAAAACCTTTGACCTATGATCTGTCCTCCCGGCATGATATGCTGGGGCAGTATGGGCAAAGAACTTGTGGGAGTGGCCAACCAATGTCTGACTTGACTTAAGGCCTACTCCATGAGATGGAACCCATACTGACACTGCTTAGATGACCAAGAACAAAGAGACTAGACAGCCCAGAGACATAAGGTAAAACCAAACACTATTGTTCTTAAAATAAAAAGTATCAATAAAACAACTCTTAATGATATTCTGCTACACTCATAGATCAGTGCCTTATTCAGTTATTATTTCTTGCTTTCTTCTGGGAACAGATGCAGAGGCCCACAGTCAGACATTATGAGGAGAGAGAGAGAGAGAGAGAGAGAGAGAGAGAGAGAGAGAGAGAGAGAGAGAGAGAGAGAGTCTTTGAAAAACACATCTCTAAATGGGATGTCTCCATCAAATCCCTCCCCTTAGAGCTCAGGGAACCCCTTAGAATAGGAGGCAGAAAGAGTGTAAGATCCAGAGAGGATAGAGGACACTAGGGAACAAGACCTTTTGAATCAACTAAGCAAGGCTCATATGAACTCACAGGGACTGAAGCAGCAAGCACAGGGCCTATATAGGTCTGTAAAAAGTCCTTTGCATATATATATATGTATATATATATATATGTTATATATATAATATATATATATTATAGCTTTCAGCTTAGTATTTTTATAGGACTCCTGAGTGTATGAATGAGTAGATCTCTGATTCTTGTGCTTGTTCTTAAGGCTCTTTCCCTTCTGTTCCATTGCCTTGTCTGGCATTGATGTGATGATCTTTTTATTTTGTCAAAAAAGCTTGACTTCTGATTTTTGTAGCATACTACTTGATTAAAATTCTTCATAAGTGTCTTCTGAAGAATGACTATACAATATTTTAATAATATTATTTACATGTAGTCTTCTGGTTTTGAACTTGGGAAAAATTCTGAGCAAGTACAGAAGTATGGTGGATGTCTGGTGAACCCCAAATAAAATTACCCTCCTTCACTGTTACTCATATCCATGCTCATGAGATCATTTCAAGTAAATCATCCCAGATACTATTATCATTTCATCCATATGGATCTAACTTCTTCCTAAATAATAGTATCTGATTTACTCAAGCATAGAAGGAAAAAAAAAGTATTTATTTTTGGATTCACACTAACTAAAGTCACTGACTTCAAACCACAGCTGGGTGGCCTTGAGATCTTTACCACTAAGAAAACTCTGGCAAATTTCAATCACTAGACACATTTTCCATACACTGATCTAAGACATAGATAGTGAAAGAAAAAGGAATACAAGGATCAGCATAGTGATCACTTGCATATAGTAAATGAGTAAGAGAGGCTTGATGGGAATGATGATGAAGGTATTGATGCCATGAAACCCGAGGAGAAGTACTGTTGGGGGGGCACTGAATTCAATTTTGAGGTGTATTGAGTTTTATATAACAAAGGATATTTACAAGAAAATGGGTAGCTAGTAAGTTCTGTTTTGCCAATTGGGCAAATTACTTAGCTTTTATTTTAAAATAAAATAATGATAATAATACCTAGTTATAGACTTGTAAATGACATAATTTAAAACACTTAAAACAAGGTCTGGCTGTGTTAGTTACCATGTAAGTGTGAAGGAAACTAATGAAATAAAGCTGGATATGAGACTGCAGTTTTGGGTAGGTATCCTGGCCTTGTGAATTATGATCCTAGAGAGAATGTCTGAACCATGAAGTGAATGATCAAAGGGCATATGTAGTATGTAAAAACCAGAAGCATCTCTACTTGATGGGCCTTTTCTCTTATTTCAGCCTATCAAAGTCTCTCAATTACCACTTCATCAGTTCTGCAATGACTCTTCTCCCCATTGTTAAACATCCCAGGAAAAGAGATGGCTCTTAGGATCTCTCTCGCTTGTATCTTAGATTTGATGTGTTATATACACAATGAGTGATCTCTCTTCTTTGTACCTCCAAGGCACCCTACATGCACACATCCTTATATGTACTTTATTGTATACTAGAGTTGCCCATCAACTACTAAACTAAAATTCTCTGAAGGTCAAGACTCTGAGGGTATGTTTAATGGCTCTGCCTACCAAAGAACCCCAATAAACACTGCTTTGGTTAAATTAAACTCTAAAGCAGAATAGAAACTATTTGTAGACTTTCTGATGTTTTTCTTTTTATTAAACTATGGACAAAAGGCACTGGGGGACAGAGAATGGCAGATTCCCGTGCTCACTGGTCAAGCAGCCTAGCCTAACTGACAAGCCTTGGATCCTAGTGTGATAGTGTGTCCAAAAAATAAGATGAGCAGCTACTGAAGAGCAATAGCTGAGGTTGACCTCTGATCTCCACATTCATGTGCACACATGTATGTCTGCATACCTGCACATACTCTTGTGTCTCTTCTTTCTGGGGATATCTGCAGACCTTTCTTAGTTATCTTCCTTCCAGGTGTTCTGAAAAGTAAGTCCCACCCTCCATGATTTGTTCATCTGTCTTCTTAATGCCAAACTATTCCAATTCTTACTCTTGCAATTCCAATGATGGCTTCAACATGGAAACAACTAAAATGAGGTTTCCCAGACCTGAGCCCCAGAACTGTCCTCTATCTGCCTTTGGTGACCGCCATTTGAATGGCTTTTTTTCTCTTGGATTAAATATTGTCATCGGAAACTTGATGTCAGTCTAAATGTGCTCTTTCCTCCCTTTTCCTCTATTCTATCATTTCTCGATCATTCTGACTTAGAACTGGTGTTACATTTGACTTCCTCTTCCTTGTACTGCCCAGTCACCAAATGCCAAGACACGGAGTGTTCCACCACCACCGTGTTTCCTACAGCTACCCACTCATTTCCTACCATCACCTTCCTTCTGCTTTATAGCTTTGAGTCATCTTAAGTTTAGAATCTCCCACATCGTTCTCTCTTCTCTAGCTTCTTACTCATCTTCAGAGTTTTCATATCAGAATCATAGAACTTTTTAGTTTAGTTTTCCAACTAAACTAATCTTACATTTATCCTGAGATAATTTTTCACAGTATTTCCAACTCAACTTTTTGAGGTTGTCTTCTAGAAGTCAACATTAACTGAAGTTCTTGATGGAGTAGGTCACTAATGTTGCGTGAACACATTCCGAATTTCCTACTTACTCTATTTTTGCTGACACTCCCAACTCCAGCCCCAGTCACACGCTACCCATGCTTTCTAAATTCATTCTCAAAAATCATTTCTCTCAAAGCTTTTCCTGATAACACTTAGATTATATTTCTCCTCAGTATAGATTTTCATTGTTTTCAGTGATTTGTAAAGTTATCTCTTCAATGACAGACTGCCAGCTTTCCTTTTCTCAGATTGAGTATTCCTTATGTTCATCATTTTCTGAAGCATCTAACTCAGAACTCTGATGGGAGGATGTTCTGATATTTCTCTGTTCATTGCTCTTACATGTATGTAGTTGACCACTGGGGGTCCTGGGAGAGAATAAATACTTCAATGGTTGCCACTCAAAATTCTGTATGTAAACCTGGAAGGGTAATAGATCTTCCTTAACAAGTAGGAAGACTACACAGTGCAAACAGAACACTGTGAAAGAACCAGCACTTACTGAAGCTCCACAGTTAATACTAATGTTTAATGTGTGTGAATGTTCTTCTAGGTTCTCAGGATAACTTCACAGGGAGATGTCTGGTCCTATCTCAAATATCCCCCCAAATACTGAATATACAGTCAGCTACCCAGGGAATTCTAATGACAGCTGCTCTGAATCAGGTGTGACAGTAAGATTCTAAAAGGAAGTCTGTGCTCATGCATATCAAATTAACTAAAAAATGAGAACAGTAATGAGTAGGAAAATATCAGAAATTCTAAAAATGGTTTCTATTCTGCTTTGGAATTGAATTTAGTCAAAGCAGTTTTTATTGGGGTCCTCCAGCACATCATTAATGAAGTAAAGGCTCACTTCCTTAAGCCTACTCTCTTTATAGAACATGCTTTGATCCGTTGCAATGACCAGGTGAATACCCTTGGTCTGTGTCAGCTAAACTTTCTACTATCTTTCTCTCCATCACTTCTAGCCTGCCATTGCATTGATCAAGACCTAATAATACCTCTCACCTCTTGGGTTCTCAGATCACATGAAGCCCTAGCCTCCCCACTCACCCAATACAGTCTGCTCAAGTGTCTCCACTGTCACAACAGGAAAGAAGGGACTTCCTTGATATCTCTGGTAACTTATTTGGTCTTTCTCTTTTCTCTCCACAGACTTGGGGCAACAGTTGGGGTTGTTATTCATCCCATCAGGACTTCTTTTCTCTAGTTCAGCAGCAAGCTGTGTGCTGTCGTTCCTCTATCCATGCGTATTCCTACCACAGAGCTAGCCCTGTTGTCTTATTCACGAGTCCTTTCTGCTCCAAAAACCTCACCAAGGCTCTAGTATACTTCTAATGTTAATACAATGTGGATATAAACATGTCCTGATCACTATAGGCATATTGGCTCCTCAGGCCTGTCTTGTTCTTATAATCTTGACAGAAATGTGTTGCACCCACCAAGACTCATCCTAACTCCTAAGGCCTACCCCTTTGCTTCTTACCCATTGGCTCTTTTCTGTGGGCTTCCGGTCAAGTCAGACTCTTCACCATTATCCAAACTCCCTATGCCAAGGCAGTTCTCAGTCTTTATTACTGCTGTTTATTTAAACTGGAACTTTCTTCTTTGTCCACTGAAATGTACCCACTCATCTAAGACTAACTCAAGTAGCATTTTCTCCATGAATGTTCTGAATCAATACTGGAAATACTTCCTTTTGTCTCATCTTACAGTACTTTTCTTGCATTGCTTCATTTGACTTAATTGTGTATTGAATAATGATTTGTACTTAAATATCTAATTCTTCATAACATTTTGTTCATTGTGGTCAGGGCCCCCATCTTCTTTCTGTCGCCTTCGACAGCACTTTGGAATGCTTAAATGAGTAATTACATGAAAACAGAGAGGTTGTTTTTTTTTTAAATAATAATATGAATTTCATCAAGTTCAACAGTAGTCTAGAAAGGTAAGTTAAGGATCTGGAAACCTTTGTAATTTGAGTTCTGTCAAATCAATGGGAAATCTGTCCATTGCAGAAGAAGGCTCACAGGCCTGGGAATCAAGAGATTTATGTTTTGTTTCATCTCAGATCTGCCTTTGGAGGGTTACATTTTCTAGCTCAGTTTCTCAAGGCTTACATGGGTGTTTTGCTCTATAATCAGAATTTTTTAATTTTTAATATTTACAATATCTGCACAATATTTGTGATTTATTTGCTTAATTCTTTTCTTTAAGTCACCTAGACTTTAAATAAGCATATCTAGGTAATCTTGGTCTCATTGTAGTAGCTTTGATTTTTTTTTAACCCAAAATAAATATAACCACTGAAGTGACATAAATCTGTGTGCCATTAAAATATCTTCCTATGTTACTAACTGTATATGGAGCACGCTTTGGTGGCTTTAGTCTAGACTTAGCTTGACTCCCTTTCACTCTTAAGGCCCCTAAAATCTTCCCTAGGGTGAAGCCATAACCGTCTCTTGAGCCATTAGCCAAACACTTTAAATGAATGTGTTTGAGGGGAATGATTCAGCATGAGCCCCAGGGATCTGAATGTAACATAATAAGCCTTCCAGCACCTCTAATGACCAAGATTCCACCTTCTTTATACCTCCCCTCTGAGCATGCTGCTCTTTGAATGCCGCCTTTCCTGTGGTCTCCACTTCCCTGCACAGCCCGGTATATATTTGCCTGCCCAGATCTGCCCTCTTGAGAGCTGTTTACGTTTGCACACTCGGCTGGTCCCGCTGACTTGCCTAACTAAACTCCCCTTTGAGAACTATACATTTTGGCACAGTCTGGTTCTCTAAGGAATTCTTTCATCCATTAACACCTCTTGTCTTGCAGTTCTACCAAAGTCTTTGCTGCTCTTGCCTCAAGCAAGTTAGGTCCGTACTATTTGGGTATTTATTGCTCTTTTGTGTACTTTCATTTATTTTCTATAGTTTCTACAATGGGCATATATAAAGTTTGTAATGAAGTTATAAATGTTAGTTTTTACAAATGTTAAAAAGACATCTTACCATAGATGCCAGAATAAAGATAATTCACTTTCTTTTTCACATCCATTTGCTAACAACAAAAAGAATGAAAAACAGCATTAAAAAAGTTCCACTGTCAACAAAATAAGGAAATATTCAGGGTACCAAGTTAGGTTTCTTTGAGGTAGAATGGAACTCGGAAGTGTTACTGACTTGAAGCACATTCTTGTTAGTGTGAAGAGAACAGAGGGCACGGGTAGCCGGAGAAACGCTGTCCCTAGGAGACTTCTCCTTTTCACAGAAAGACTGAGTTGAAGAAGGAGCCCTTTGGTCATCCAGCTTTATTTTCTATCATGTGCACTTCCAGTGACAAGAGTGACAGTGACCAAGAGGGCATCCAGCCACGAGGTGAAACCACAGAGAGGCTAGCTCCAGGGGAAATTACTGACAGTGACCACTGGATGCAGGGCACATGACTCCCATAACACTCTTATTAAACAAAATATGGCCCCATTCACACATGAGTATTATGTAGAATAAGTGAGAAATAAAATCATCTTTATTTTCCAACAATATTATTGCACTTGTAGAAAACTCGAGCATTTACATATGATTAGAATTCAGTGAATTTGGGCTGGTTTTATAGTTCAGTAGTGGAATGCTTGTCTAACATATGTGATGTCCTATGTTGACTCCTTAACATACAGACAAAAAATGAATTTAACAATGTCATTCAATATAAGACTGATATATACCAAATCAATTTTATTATCATGCATTAGGAACAACTACATAGAAAACAAAGCCCTAATAATCAACAGATGTTCAATACCTATGACTATATCTAATGAAAGAGAGAAGACCTTTACTCCGAAAATGATAAAATATGATAGAGAGAAACTGAGAAGTCTAAACAGATAAAAAGATTTAGCATATTTATAGAGTGCTCAACAACACTGTAAAATATTTATTCTTTTAATCTTAAACTACAGCTTCAATGCAATCTGTGTTACAGTTTGAGCAAATTATTTTACACAAATTAATAAGTCAATTCTAAAATCTATATGGAAATGCAAAAGGCCAAATGCATAACTAAATTTAAAGAAGGAAAACAAAGCTGGAAGGGATGTAGGTCTCTGGATATGAAGGCTTACGATAAAGCTGTAGCAATTAAGACACTGAGGTTTTGGTGTAAGAACAGACAAACTGACAAATGAAACCCAAGAGTCCAGAAACTGACCCTCACATATAAGACTTGGTACCAATTCAATATATTAGGGAGAGGATGATCTTACTGAATAGATAATGTGTCAACCGAATCCACATGGAAAAACGTCTATTGACTCCCACCTAATAAACAATTCCAGGTACATTTCAGATACAAATATGAGAGGTGAAATAACAAGATGCTTGGAGGAAACATAGAAGAACATCTTTGTAACAGTAGAACATGCAACTCATACTTAAACAAGACCAAGAAGGCAGTTCAAAAAAGAAAATGAAAATTAGGTAATGCTAAAATTCAGAATGGATTTTCACCAAAAAATATCACTGAAGGAGCAAAACAGCAAGTGACTGAAGGGAAGGAGATGGTCACAGCACAAGTATCTCTCAAAAACTTCATATTCAGAAGACAGTGACAAGCACAGACAAAGGGATGGATCAGAAAGCTTGAACAGACACTTCATCAAAGTCACTGTCCTAGCAATGAACACAAGGAAAGATGCTCAACTTCACAGTGATCAGGACAAGAACTGATACAACTACACATCCATATGTAGGTCGGCTAAGATAAAAGAAATAACCAAGTGTGGAGTAGAGAAATTAGAGCTTTTAGTGAACTTCGTGTGAGAATGGGAATCTCTACAAATATTTAGAGGGTATGTACATTTGAACATAGGCACAGTCTATGGCCCTGCTACTTCATTCCTAGGAATACAGTCAATAGAAATGGCATGTTGGAGCTAAAGAGATGGCTCAGTGGTTAAGGACATGTGCTGCTGTTCCAGAGGAATTAAGTTCAGGTCCAAGCACCCAGATAAGGTGGCTCACAACTGCCTGTAACTCTAGCTTCAGGAGGATCTGACATCTCTGGCTTTCATGGGCACCTGAACTCATGTGCACATCCCCATCACACACATAATTAAAAATATGATAAGTCACCAGGCAGCAGTGGTGCACGCCTTTAATCCCAGCACTCGGGAGGCAGAGCCAGGTGGATCTCTGTGAGTCTGAGGCCAGCCTGGTCTATGGAGCAAGATCCAGGACAGGTACCAAAATGACACAGAGAAACCCTGTCTCAAAAAAAAATATGATAAGTCTGAGAGGAGAGGAGAGAGGGAAAGTTATGACTGGGTTGTAAAATTATTTAATTAATTAAAAAAATTCAATAAATCTTAAAAAGAAATGTTCACATCTACCAATAGATATCTACTAGATGTTTGTAGTACCATGATGTGCATCAATTAAAATACTGAAAATGTAAATATTCTCAGCAATATTACTGGGTAAGCTGTGGCACATCTGCACAGTAGGATACTGTGAGAATGAGCAACCCACAAGTCTGCCCAAAAATAAGGATGTTTCACATGGACATGATCATGAGTGAAAAAGCAGAAACATACCCAAACCACACAGATAGCTGTGAGAAGGCAGGTATACTGTATGTCTACTTGTGATAGACAATGGCTAACTAAATGGCTACCTACTTGTGAGTGGGTACACAGCATCCAAAAGAGGCAATGTTTCCTGGGGTGAACTAAGACTATGTACTCAGATGAGGGGAAAAAAGACCTGAGAGGACCGAGAGCTGTAGGGTTAGGTTCTGATTTCAGGCTGCTCAAGGGTCACTGGGAATCTTGAAATGGACAGAACACAGACCATCCACCAGGTGCATCTTGGGTATGGGACAAGTACTATGTGGCTTTGCCCCTTCACCAGCTGCTTGCTTGTCACGGTGGCATCTGGTCATACTTTAGGGAAGACTGTGGCTTCTCAACAAAGGGAAGGAGAAAGCAGAAGGTGGTTATCATCATTATGAGGATACAGAATCTGCTCTACTGATTGGGGGAGGGTTGGGGGGAGGTTTGGGGGGAGGTTTGGGGGTGGACGCTGCCAGTACTGGCAGACAGGGCTTGAAGGAGTCAGAGTAGAAAGCTGAGCAGGGCCTGAAATGGACTACCACCCCAGCTTTGCACTCTATGTTTTAAACTTTGCACTACAAATATTGAAGTCCTGAGTGAAGCATACATGGCCTTCTAGTATGGTACCAACTTAATTTCCTAACTTACACCCCCTGGCCCCCCTTTAGTAGTCCAACCACATGAAGTACTCTCTACCATGTGAAATAGAATTCAGCCTTTATCCAGAATCCCTTCTTCATTTAACTGCATGTTCAAACCCAAATAACAGCTGGTTCTTCAAAATGTAGCTCAGAAGCCATCTCTTCCACAGGACTCCCTAGGTCTCTCTGCACCTTCCTCCCAGACAGAACTGATCTAGGACTTGCTAGGTTCTTACAACGTGTTATCTGCACATTAACTCACCAGTCAGTAAGTCACTAAAGGATAAAACTGACCACTAGTTCACCTGTCGCTGAGGTGGAGTCATGCACATAAGGGCACTCAGTGACTGTTGGTTTAATCAGTGTTAGGTTGAATTAATAAGGGCATAGAAAGAGAAAAGGGAGCTGAGGCTGTTGGGACAGACAGGGAAAGTCCCAGTGCAGGAAAAGCCTGCAGGGTAGGCCGGCTGCAGGGATGCAGTCATAGTAGAATGTGGCAGTGGGCAGAAGAGGAAAATGGACAGAGCAAAGAGCGAGCTCAGCCCTAGAAACTGGGACTTGAACTGAGGAAACAATAGGCAGATCGCTTTGATTCCTAAGAATACAAATGCAAACACCATAGGGACCAAACAGAGAACATTTTGTATTAAAACAGGTAGAGTGCTGCATACTCTCCCTGGAGGGTGCAGTCTTTACTCAGCCTCAGAGGATTCTTGAAGGTGAGTTCCATGAACCAATTTCCATTTTTTTTTTAAAAGAAGCTATATGCGCACGCATGCACACACTCGTGTGCACACACACACACCCCAGCAAAGTTTGTGGGACAGCACAGGTGATAGGTAGGTGGGTCACCCTTGCTAGGAGTCAAAGGAACAGTGCAGTGCAGCCACCCTGTCCTTAGCTTTCTTATCAAACCAAACCTTGTTTTGTTTTTCTTCTCAGCCTCTCTGCATTCCCAGGGGTTCCCATTCCCTGCTGCCCTGAGAAACATAAGGAACCAGGGCAGGCTGCTCTCATAGTAGCTGGTGAACAGGGACTCAAACTTGCTGGTGCTGTTGCTTTTCCCACTCACTTCATTTACACTAACACACAGACAGGTCTGGGACAGACATTCTGACTCTGCCATTAACTGAGCAAGTTTCTTAAATCTACGTGACTCCATTTTTTTCATCTGTAAACACTTTTAATAGTAGTACTAAATTTGCAGGATTTCTTGAGGGTGAAATGTGTTCACATATTTATACAACCTGGCACGTTGGTAACTATTGTTATAATTTCTTTATGTAGTAATCTATATTCTTCTTCCAAATTTATAGTTGTCCAAGAATTTGTTAATGTCCAAACCCACAGTATTTCTTTCCTGCAATCTGAAGCAGAATTTTATGGCTTCATACTCATAATGGTTGCTCATCCACATCCACTAGCCCACAGGACAAAGCAATTTTTGTTTGGCAAATTGAGTAGTTAAGAATGTTGTTTCCATTAATTTTACTACCTACGTACCTCCCGGAGGCAGGGCAAGGCAGTTTAGTTAAACTAAACCAAACAAAGCGTTTTAGGCATTTAAAAATGAGGCTTATTTGCAGTTGTTCTAAATCATCTCAGCCAGATGGGCATGTTTTAAATGTTTCTGAGGGAAAAAAAATCGTAAGTTTTCCCAGTAACCTATCTTAATGTTTCCAACCCTTATTGAAAGTTCTGAAGAGTCTGATACCTGGAGTGACTACAGTTTATTATCCAACCTGGGTATTTGCTCATGACCACTGGAATAAACTGGGGCAATTCTGGGCAAATTGTAACTTGAGTTACCCTTCTGAATGGCCTTCTTGCTATGAGCGATGCCCACATCTCTTTCCTTAGAAAGGAATACTGGCTCAGGGGCATGCACAAGCACTTTACATGCTTACATGGTCATTTTTTGTTATTTTGTGGAGAAGATGAAAAAGAAGCTGAAGTCCAACCCAACAAAACCTGAAGAATTTGTCCTTTGGCCTCTGCACTGGATGGCCATGGTGCTGATACTTACAGAGCACTTAACATGAACCAGACACAGTGAATGCTTCACATGTCTGATTTCATTTCATCTTTACCCAAAGCGATATTATTACCAGCACCAGCACCATCATCATCATCTTGTTTTTGCTGATGATGGGAAAGAGGAATGGAGGAAGGGAGAGAATGGAAAAGAAGAGGGGGAGGGAAGAGAAAAGGAAAGAATGGAGCATTTCCCCAAGGTTACATCCTAAATTGGAGTCCAGAGCCTGGGCTCTTAGCCACAGAACTCACTTCCAGACCTTCTGTAGCACCTGGCAGGACAAAGCCCTACCCTGAATGACTGGCTTTGTAATAGTGCATTCGAATAAGAACACTTCAGAAATTATGGAATGTACCGTATCTTCTTGAATTCTCATAGCTCTGCCAGGTGGTTAATGAAAATTTCATTTTTCATATGTAGTAAGTGAAGAAAATTGATGCTCAGAGAGAAAACACATTCTCTACAGGGAGAAAGTGGCATGGCTGGGACTATGGCCCAGGACTGAGCTCTGACTGTGATGCTCCTCTTAGAGACTTTTTTTTTCTTTAACTGCAATGCACTGGATGTGTAATACTCACCACAAAGCCTACCACCCTTGTGCCCAGAGGTTATGGCATGGTGACTATATATGGGAGGCATTTAGAGATGGTCTCTCCAGGGGCTTTCAGACCACGCTTCTCAGTCTAATGTCTTTCCCTGTTCTTTATGAAGCCACAGTGAAGGTCTGGCTCCATAGGAACAACTATACATTTGGTTTAAAGTCAACAGTTTCTGTTAGAAGGTAGTCCATTTGCCCATTTTCTCCAAGCCTTTCTTTTTTTTTTTTTTCTTTTTTTTTTTTTTTTTTTTTTCGAGACAGGGTTTCTCTGTGTAGCTTTGCGCCTTTTTCCTGGAACTCACTTGGTAGTCCAGGCTGGCCTCGAACTCACAGAGATCCGCCTGGCTCTGCCTCCCGAGTGCTGGGATTAAAGGCGTGCGCCACCACCGCCCGGCAAAGTTTGCCCTTTTTTTTTTTTTTTGGTTTTTCGAGACAGGGTTTCTCTGTGTAGCTTTGCGCCTTTCCTGGAGCTCACTTGGTAGCCCAGGCTGGCCTCGAACTCACAGAGATCCGCCTGGCTCTGCCTCCCGAGTGCTGGGATTAAAGGCGTGCGCCACCAACGCCCCATCTCCAAGCCTTTCTGTAGCACTGCAGGCCATGGAGTCTGTGCTGGAGTGTGTGTGCCACCAAGGCCTGGAAGAGCTTGTTTCTGGAGACACTTGGCTCATTCCCAGAAGGGTGCTTTGATTTTGTCTGTTTGTTCATTTGTTTCCCAAGGCAGAACATAGAAGTTCTGAGGTTTTCCCACACAATGAGAGGTGACTTAATTCGTGTGGCTCCAGAGAAAAGAAAAAAAAAAATGACAAGTATAAAGAAGGTCAAATTCAGCTCAGTAGATCTTTCCGGTCACGACCATCATCCTTCTCTATCCCTATCTGTCCCCCCAAAGCACTGAGTTCTCTATGAACAGCCATACTCAAACAGGGGGAGATGGTTTCCTTCTCAGTGAGGAAATAGGGTAGTCTGTACTGAAAAACAAAAACAAACAAACAAAAATAAAACGAAACAAAAGACTACTTAGACAGCAAGTGACACAAAAACTCCTAAGTCACATCCCAGGGACAATGATTGCTAAGAACCTTCATTCTTTAAGAAAGCAGCCTCTGACATAGGCAGCCCAGGCATGCTGCTGCAGAGGTATTGCTGTGTAGAGTGAGACAGGATGAAGTGGAAGGCAGGGTGAAGGGATAGGGAGAAGGGCTCACACACGTCCCTTCTGAGCTGAACCATATGGTTGGGTGAACTTTACTCTTTAAGTCTTTCTAATATTAATCTTCTTTTTGGATGTTTATTCCTTAGTTTCCTGACAGAGAATGCTTGAGTGACATATGAGGTGAGAGATCTGGGGTGTAATAATACCATGTCGTGGAAACACTCATAAAGCCATGACCCTGTGGCATTTGAATTCTACATGGGTTTGCACAGGTATTAAATGTTCTGTGGTTGGCTTTTGGAAGTCTGCTCTATCCTGACACTAGGATTTCGAAGCTGGCCTGGAGGGAAGCAGGCCTGCAGCTTCCTGGTGTTTGGAGCAGATGGAGAAAGAGTCTGAAATATCCCTTGTCATCACCTCTGGCTGACAGACCACAGGCAAAGGAGGCAACAGGGAGAAGTCAGACCGGTTGATCTGAGAGAAAAGAGAAGCCAACAGTGATGCCTTGTGAGTGTTTCCTCCTTTGTGTTCATCTCCAAAGGATGGACGGATGGACGCAGTGTGTGTGTGTGTGTGTGTGTGTGTGTGTGTGTGTGTGTGTGTGTGTGTGTGTGTGTAGCACTTGTCTTTGGCTGGAAACGGTCATAAATCAAGGGTTACACAACCACCGCTAGCCACCTCCTGCAGGTCCTGTCAAAGAAACAGGCCTCTGAGAGCACAGCTGGACCGGCAGGATCCCCAGAACTGTGGCCCCACCCCATGGGATGAAAAACACATCTGGGATCAGGCTTTCCAGATGTGCACAGGGCTAACATAGAAAAGACATTGCTAGAACACCATATAGTTGTAAAAAACATTTGTGGAGGGCTCAATTTTTTTATTTTCATTTATTATTTTCTTTATATGTGGGGGTGGGGACATATGGACCATGGTATGGAGACATGGGTATGGAAATCAAGAGGAAAACTTATGGGGGTTCTTCCACTATGTGTGTGGGTCCCAGGGATTGAACTTAGGTCATCAAGTTTAGCAGCATATGCCTTTTGTACCAGAGCCATCTTGTTGACCCTTTGAAAAATAATCACAGTAAGTTCTTGGGTTGTTGGCTGTTCACTCTGCCCTAGTTCTTTGTCCTATGGTGTCAAGAGATAAACATTAGGATTGAATTGCTTCTAAGAAGCCACGTTGAGATGCTATGGGGATGGCTTAGTCAGCAAAGTACTTGGTGCACAATCATAAGGACCTGAGTTCGATCCTTAGCACTATGTAAAGGCAAAGTGGCATATGGCTATAACATCAGTGCTGGGGAGGTAGAGACAGAGGGATCTCTAGTCCATGATGATCAGCCAATATGCCTGAATCAGTGGGCTCTGGGCTCTATGAGAGACCACATCTCAAAAAATCAAGTGGCATGTAAGAAAGGAAGACATTTGATATATACTTCTAGCCTCCATACACACACACACACATACACACACACACACACACACACACACACACACAAATACCCCTTTCCATACCTACACACATAGACATGCTATGGGGTTTCTTTTGGGGGTGCTAAAGTGCTCTCAAATTAGACAGTGGTGATGGCTGCATAATTCTGTGAATAAAACAAAACATACTGAATTGTATACCTTTAAAGAGTTAATGGGATGTGTGTTATAGATCAATAAAGCTGTTAAAAATGGGTCAGCCTATTCAGTTATCTTCCCATTATTTTATTATTTTCTAGTTTTAATTAAACTGTAAGTTATACTTTAATTATAAATTTAAATTATTAAAATAGAAATTTAATTAAAATACAAAAGACCATGACATACCATGTAGCATTTCAAACTATAAAACCCACCCTTCTCTTTTCAAAGCCACATATAATTTCTTCTCCTCTCTTCTCCTTCCCCCTCTTCCTCCAAATACTACTATACCTGTCAACATTCAATTCCGTTTCCTAAGTTATCTCGTGTAGTCTTTATTGGCCTTTTCTCTACTCTGTTAACAAACACGTGCTGCTTACTCCTGTCTGTGTGGACAACTTGATGGTACAGAAATGAGGGGGTGGAGGATGTTAGCAATGCCCCTCTTACAGCCTCCTCCATTCAGAGCGCTCATTCAGCTCTCCAGAACAGCTCAGGCTCCATCTCAGCTCAGGACCATATCCAGGTCATGTTCTTTTCTCCTGGATCTCCCCACTGCACACTCCCTAACAGTGACCACAAAGAAGCGTCCTCTGACACTGTTTCCACTTACTTTACTGACGAAGTAAAGGCCCCAATACAATTGCAACTGTGGAGTCTGACCAAGTGCTAACAGTTCTGTTATGTCCACTAGCATCTCTGCCTCCCTCCCAGTGCCTGCTGCACCCCAGGAGGCAGTCTTTATTCAAGGGTTCTTTCTTTGTGGCTGGAATCCACACCTCGGGTGTTCTTTCCTTGCTCCTTGCCTCTACCCAAAGTCAGATCTGAACATTGTTTCTTGAAGAAAGACTCTCCTCAGGGGACTTCTTCCACTTATGCGGGCTTGCTGTGTTCTGCCTGTGGTCTGTTAGTTTGGTGCTGTCTGTCTGACATGGCTTTTGAACTGTGTTTACTTGTCTGGTGTTGTGGTCTGTGCTTGGTAGTTCTCAAATGAATGAATGCTGATTTGGCTTTCTCTTAAGAAACTCTCTCTGCCTGCCTCAGAGTTCTTCCTCTGGACTAAGAGAAAAGATTTGTTTTTAACAATAAAGTGATAACTAATAAGGCTTAAATTGTTCATACACTAGGCAACTAGTTGTTAAAAAACCAAACAAAAACCCTTGGCCATCCATTAGGAAAACCGGCATAGGTAACGGCTCGGTGGCTGGATACAGTGCTTTATCTTCTCAGCTCCCACCTACCGACCCCTTGTCTTCAGGAAAGGTGGGCCACTCCGTCTGTTATCAGAAATGCAGTCATTCTGTAGAATGAAATCCAGGCCACGGACCTGAAGGGGCTGAGGAGTGGACAACTAGCCAGGAAAGGTCAACTGGACCCTTTATAAACCTTACAGTTTGAAATAATCATCATGTTCAACTTCAGAAAGATTGTTTCTATCCAATCCTGTTTTAACTATATAGTGCTTATGGCTATTTAAAATTCTTAGTACTGCACTGTGTAAAACTTCACGTGTATAAATTTGATGACATAGCTTGTTGTGATCTTACTCAGGGCAGCAGGACTATACAGATTTTATATATAATGCAAAAGGGCATTAAGTTATGCTATTTCAATGGGAGATTTATTATCTAAACTTTGGAAAGTCAGGAAATTCCAGAGCTGGATTCCAGGATAGATGTCTCTAGAAAAGAAAGTAGAAGGACCTAATATATGTCAGCATTTGGTCCATTCGCTGCCTGGCACAATAATCCTTTGGATTAAGCATGGGAATCATATTGCAGGCTCTAACTCTTGTAAAAAGCAGACCTACATTTAATGAAAGATTGCTGAACAGTTTCAACAGTGTAAGATACATTTATATATTTTTTAAAAAGCACTCATCTTGCTACAACTAGCCAATTAAACTAAATTATTATCCCTTTTAAAGAAGAGAAAAGGAAGACCAGGAAAAGGACTAGAGTCATATCTCCATGTTTCCACAGTAGAAGTTGGACTAATTAGCTTCTTGCTCTTTGAAGTTGTAGTGCTCATGGGTTGCTGATGTAGTTCCCGAGATTAAGAAATGGTGAGTAGTAGTGAGGCACCTAGAGATACCTCCAAGACAAAGCTGAAAAGAATTCTCACACAGAAGTAATTTCTCTGTGAGGAAGGGTCTCTAGGCCCAGCTTGTTTCACTTTGGGCACTGGCAGTTAACCCAGCCATATGGCGATGGCTCTGAGTCTCACCAAAGCTCCTATACTGTATGTCTACTCTGGGACTCAACATCCTTGGAGTTCTACTTCAAAGCAAGAGGCTTCCCTTATTTGTTTCTTTTCTTATCTGGATTTAGCTTGTAATTTCAAAACAAGAGTGCTTCCCACACACAGTATCTTCTTTCAGTTGAGGAGAGATGCTATGGATGATGATTTATTTCTTCCCTGGAGAGAGAGTCTGCATGTCTCAGAGGTCAGTTTTATTTCTGTGAACATTTGATCGCATCTTAATGTGCATCTTTCTGCATCAGCCCGTTGTTCTAATCTGATCCACACATGCTCATGCGCACTGGGATGACTGGGCTTGAGCTCCTGCAGCTGAAGGCACTTTGTGAACTCTCATACCTGTCATTTTATCCTTCCAATGCATCCCTTCCGTCTCTCCCTGTCCTTGCTTTTTCAACAGTGAACTCACCTTCCATGACTAATGCAATCCGTAAGCAGCCTTCATGCTGATTCCACAGATTTTAATTTCCTAACATTTCCCTTTAGACTCTCTCTAACATCCTCTTTTTAAAAAAGAAAATCCCTTCTTGGAATTATCCACATGGCCCCCTGTGTGAACTCTGTCTACAGGGCTCAGATGCTTCAGGTGGACATATGGGTCAGGGATGGAGTTTCTGCTGATACATGCCAGGAACCCAAGTGTGCTAAGTCCCTGCTAGGAGTGGTGAATGAGGCAGGATGAGTCAACCAAGGCTCCTGATCTCAAGGCGCTCTAGAATACATAGTGTGATATTCAAAGCTGAAACAGGAGAAGACAGTATGGTGTCGGAAAGAGCACTAGCTTTGGGTAACTAGCTTTGGCTAGTTACTTAACCATATGTTCCTCAGTGGTAAAAGGAGAGGATATCTACCTCAGAGGAGACCTTGTGAGGACTCACCAGTGCATTGCTGTGTACTAGGCAGTGTACATTTCATTATTTATTGCTATTATATTTTAAAATGCAACCATAGCATTTAATATGAGGATCTTAGAGTTATCCACATAAAATATGGAACTTACTTCTACTGTAGAAAAGCTTTCAGAGACACAATGAATGCATACCAGAAGAAATTATTTCAGACTTATTCACAAGCCTGATTCTTGAGACCAGTATGTATAGAACAATTTTCTAGCTCTCACCATCACCAAAGGGCCTATTTTTCCCCCATCCATTAGGGAACTAAGAGGGTCTGTGTGGATAAACAATCTTAAATTGGTTGCTTACTGCTTCAGTGTGAAGAGAACACTGGACTCACTGCTTCCCATCTAGAGCAGTGGCTTTCAACCTTCCTAATGCTGTGACCCTTTAATACAGTCCTCATGTTGTGATGACCCCAACTATAAAATTATTTTCATTGCTACTTCATAAAAGCAATTTGCTACTGTTATAAATTGTAATGTAAATATCTATGTTTTCCAATGGTCTTAGGCGACCCCTGTGAAAAGGTCATTTGACCTCAAGAGAAGTCATGACCCACAAGTTGAGAACAACTTATCTTGATTCTTTCATATATAATTCTTACTTTGATATATATATATATATATATATATATATATGATATATGATAGGATAGGAAATTATATATATGATATAATGATATATCCTATCATTATCATATATATATATGATAGGATAGGAAATTAAAACCAATCAGAACTTAGTTTCTGTATATCTCTCTTACTTTTTTGAAAAGGGTCATGGATCAAAAGATTGTGGTTCAAGTCTATGAAAATTTGATCTGTTGCTAAGGAGGCCAGGCTCATGTTAGAACATGAAGCGTGAATGAGAAGCTGAGGTGAAAAGCCACTCACACTATTAGGCAGTCCTTGGAGATGGCCTAGAGTTTAATTAGCTTTGATGAATATGTCTAATGAGATTACTACTATATTTCTCTTTTTCTATAGCTTTATTGAGATATAATTCACACTCCTTACAATTCACTGACTAAGGTATAAAATTCAATGGCTTTTAGCAAATTCACACAATTGTGTATCCATCACTACAACAAATTTTTGAATATTTTTGTTAACCCCCAAAGGAAGCTCTGAACCCCTCAGTATCATTCCAACCCCACTCCCAATCTCTCAAGTCTGGGAAAGCATTCATCTGTCTATAGTCTTGCTTTATTTTGACATTTCATGTGAAAGGCCTCACACATTACATGGGCCTTTATGACTTCTTTCTTATGGCTTCTTTCACTTAGTACTACTAGATTTCTTAAAATAGGATACATTTTAAATGTTTGACATAAGGGGAATTCTTAAATAAAACAGTAGAGCCATACTCTAGATTAATTCAGCTCTTGAGAAGAGAGGAATAAATAGGAATAGAATATTAAGCAATCTTTCATTATTTAGAGTATATTAATTTTTTCAGAATCATTATTAATCTATCACTTTTATAACTAAAATTTTAAAAGCAAATACTTAAAAGGGCAGAAATGGGAGATTGAGCTTTCCTTGAGAAGATCCAGAGGTACAGGGGTGGGAAGACCCAGAGAGACAGGGACAGGAAGATCCAGAGGGACAGGGGAGGGAAGACCCATGTGCCCAAGAATGCTGGAGAAATTGAAGCCTTTGACACCAGAACTTCCTCCAAAGTATCCAATTTGCAGGAAAAACAAATGGCTGAGATTCAGGCTTGCAGCAAGTCCCTATGAAGGAGAATCCCTTTGTGCTCTTTACAAATAAGGTTTATTTAACCAAAGGACATAGTCAGGTTGTCCTGAGCTTTCTGCTAACTGAAATGAAGTGGACCTGGAAAGTGGAGATTGAGTGGTGACAGACTGTCAAGACTGAGAGACTGGGAGGACAAGGACTTATTGCCAGGATGATCGCACAGAGATGGGGTTCCACTTTTAGAACCCGTGGAAATCAGCTCTATCTACTCCAGGTGTTTCCACAAAGATTAATGGAGTGGCTCTTAAAACCACAGGGGGATGGTACCTTTTTTTAAATCTTTATTTTTACAGTTTTTTAGAGTAGCAGGAAAGAGGGAGGTTGGGAATACAGATTCTGCTGTCAATCTTTGTAGAAGAGGATCCCTAAGAAAACACCGAGCAAAAGGAAGTAGGTAAGTAGGGTCCTAGCATGAACATGAGAATTGTGGATCCTTTTAAATAGATTCCAATGTCACCTAAGACACAGGTACAGTCATCTTGGAAGGAATGCTTTTTATCTATGTAAAGACGAACTATAGGTGCCCATGACTAGGGTAGCCACAGTGGCTCTTAGGCGGAAGCAAGCTGAACTGGTGTATCACAAAACAGGTAAGAAAGACAGAAATTCTGATTCTAACAGATATCCTACAGGTAAAGTCATTTGCAGGATAAATGATGTAATGATAAATGTGTAACAGCAATGGCCATAATGATGTTGATGGTAAAAATAAACATTAAGTGTGTAGTATGTGCCTAGCACTGTGATAAACATTTCATATCCACTATTTACACCAATCCTCACAAAGCCCTATGATGTAGGCACTTTTTTAGCCTCATTACACGGATAAAGCCATGGACGCTCAGAGAGACTAAGTGATGTGTTTATGGTCTGCCAGCTGGTGTGAAGCTAGGCTTTGCGGCTTGTGCTCCCAGCCTAATGCTGCTACGGTGCTGTGATACCAGCTCTTAGTTTTCTTCCTCAGGACTCCTAAACTGACTAAAAACTTCATTCCCCAAAGCTTGCTAATTAAGGACCAACAGCTTAATATTTTGTCATTCATTGCATATTTCAGCAAATTCATCTAAAAGAGACAGGAGTTATATTTGTAAATAATTATCTTCTAGAATTTTACCAAGTTAGTGTTTTCTTATGTTCACAACTATAAGTCAGGCTGACATTTAAAATTCATCTGTTTGTTATCACTACTGTCTTAAGTATTAAAATCGATTACTTGCTTTTTAAGTAGAATAAAGCTTCCTCCACTCTTTACTGAAAGAAACATGTGTAAAGATTAAAAAATGAAGAACAAAAACAAAAACAGAAACAAAATTTGAGTTAAAAACTAAAGTAAATAACATATACCAAGCTATAAAGTGACCAATTTACAGTGTTAAGATACAGAATAGGTTAAAATAGTCAAAGGTATCAGGAATAATAAATTCTGGCATATTCCACAGGGAATAAATATAGACTGAGAAAGGAAGAAGAGTAAGTCTTTGAAGACCACTCGCCCACAGAATGAAGTCAACTGAAGACCACAGAGAAATAGGAAACTCAGTTGGTGTGTGTGCCTGTGTGTGTATTCATGAGAAACAGAAAATGTTGAATTCATCTGCTTTTTCAATTATGAACAGGAAACATAAAACTATATTCAATAAATGCACTACAAACTGTAATAAAAAAGACTTCAGGTCCATGTTAGAGCAGAGAGGGAGGATGAGAGAAGGAAAGCTCAGTAGGGTCCCCAGCCCTTTTCTGCATCCATCACTGTCAGACCTCTGCCCTTCAGGGTGCCCTCCTCAGATCGATCCGTTTCTCTGGCTCCCTGCTGCTCCAGTGCCCTTTCCTTCCACCTTCTCCCCTAGCGCCACTCACTTCGTGAGCTCCTCCTCCATCACTCAGGAAGAGGAAGCCTGTAACAAAGCCTTTGCCTTTGCAGAAGCCCAACCCTTGCTCTCTGGAGTCTTTACCCTGAATTTTCAGTCCAATACCAGCCCTTCCTTCTTTAGGTCTTTCCGTTGTTGCCAAGATAACATTCACACTGCTAAGTGCTGAAGGCTCTATCACGAGGGTGAGGGCACTATTTTTTTTTTTTTTTTTTTTTTTTTACTATTTGATTAGCACTTATGTAATTATTCTTCAGTTTCTGGTATGAAAGATGAGGATTTGATTGTTTTAAAGCCTCCAATTTCTATTCACTTTCATTTTCTCAATTTGATAAAATTTTATCCTCACTTCCTCTTCTGTTGATCTCAGCCATTTCAAACAACATATTGAAACCTATAATTCTTTTGTCAGCAATCATGCACAGTTACCCACCGAGAGCAGAAACCACCTACAGGTAGAGTTTCGATTTCTATCATTTCTGCTTGTCAGCATGATGTTCCTATCCTATGAAGCTCTTGTCCAGGAGGACACAACTTGAAAATATGTTCTTGGCTTAGTCCAGAAAGCTCAGCGTAAACTTACGTTAGAGTGCTTAGGTGTTTGATGGCAGTAAGTGACAGTGGCCTTCTAGGAATCACTGAAGCCTTTACCATGAAATCGTTGCTCTACTGGGCCATCAATCGCCAGCTGTCATATGAAGCCATTTACCCAGTGTCAATCATGTCTCTACACTGGAAGGCTAACTTTAAATTATACCTCCTCCAAAAGTCTCAAACATTGTCTGACTTGCTTCTTGCCTTTTGGAGATGCCATTAAAATTTTGTGAAGAAGTTTTTCTCTTACTATAGCAAGCAATAAACTCAGTTTCACCTTATTAGAAGGCTAATTTGGTGATATTTTGGAGGGAGAATCCAACAAATTGAGACCTCCCTCCTCTCTGTCACCACTTAGGACTATTAGAAAATGTAGTTCTGAGGCCTCCTTCTGAGACCTCCCTGATCTCTTCATTCTTTGAGCTCTCCAAATGCCGAGGGGTCCTTTTTAAGAACCCACCTCCCCTTCTTCCTGGTTTTTCAAGACAGGGTTTCTCTGTGTAGCCTTGGCTGTCCTAGAACTCACTCCGTAGACTAGGCTGGCCTTGAACTCAGAGATCTGTCTGCCTCTGCCTACTGAGCTCTGGGATTAAAGGCATGCGCCACCACACCCCGCAGATCTTTGTGATTATCCATCCAAGTAGGAGGGACTTTTATCCTTTGTGGGAATGTCTTCTTATCAGCAATGCCCTGTGTCTGTCTGTCCATCCCTGGCATTTCTCATACATCTTTAAATAGAAATCTTGTGGGAAGAGAACAGCCCCCAGGATGAAAACACCCACAAAGCTTCTTCTTCACTGGTTCCTTTGAACAAATCGGGCTCTAAACCTTCTGAGAACTCCAGGACTCCGGCTGTTCTGAGACTGACTGTGGGAGAGATCGCTTCTCCAAGTCTGTCTCCTGAGAACTGAAACTTCATCAAGTTTTCCACTGGAGATGGTCCAGCCATCTGGATGGGAACCCAAGTCATGAGGTGCACAGTGACACCTACAGGAGCTATTTCCATGCTCTCCTGGGTTTCTCAGACTAATCTAAAGCTTCAACCTTTCTGGCTCATTCCTGCTTCTCACATGTACTTACACAAAAATCCAAATTCATGAGCTTACTTTCTGCATGGCATAATTGCATCGAGGATAACATGTTCAAAAATGTTCATTTGAGAAATACCTTAGAACAAAACAGGGAGTGAATACCAAATAATCTTCATTTTTAATTGGTGTGAAGAAACTCCCAAGAGAAATTCAAATTCTAAAATTGTTTAAGAGATCACCTGGCCAAGGCACAGGAAAAAAATGTGAAACACGTAAAACTTTTTTATAGCTATCCCTTACACTTCACAACATTCTCTTCTCTTCTTCATTCCCTCTGCTCCTGCTTTTTCTTCAGACCCACCATCCTTCTTGCCAGAAGCTCAGGATTTAATTACTACTTAAAGCTAAACCACTTTCACCAGAGGAACAAAACCTCTGACTTTAAATTTCTGGTCTAATTTTCAGCTTAGAACCATCAAAAAGATGCTTTAAAGTCTAGATAAGAATTATGAAGTCTTTAGAGAAATCTAGAATAGACTAATCATATATAACGCCAGGCTTCCAGATCTACAGCCTTAATTTGTATATTAATGTGACCTCAAATGCAAAAGGCTGGATGGAGAAGGCAGACTGGGCATACACTAAGGATGATTCAATTGACTCAGATTTGCAACAGAAGTTTTTACTGTTTTATCAGTAAAGAGACTGCAAGGAGACTGCAAGGAGACACTCTCTAATACTGTTGTTAGACAACATCCAAGAGCAGATCCTGAAGCAATGACGCTAATTCTTTCTCACCCTTGTTTCATTTTAACTTTTGAGACAGAGTCACCCAATGTAATCTAAGTTAGCCCCAAGTACCGATCCTCTCATCTCAGCCTCTCAAGTGCTAGGATTATAAGCATGTGATACATAGCCCAGCTTTCTCTCTTGAATGGCCTGAAGGCAGAAACAGGAGATAAAAACAAGCAAAATTTAGGCTGTTGTGAGATCTTCAACATCTCACAAACTATTTAAAGCAAACCCCAGAACTAAGAGCAGCATGAGGAATGCCAGAGTAGTGCCCTCTATTACCATGGTAAGCGACCTTCTTACCACTGCCTAGTTTCGGTGGTATTTGGGTGGGGTTTTTAGGGAGCTAGCAATCAACTCACTTGTAAGAAGTCATCAGTTCTGGCATCTTTCACTCTATCTTTCCTCTCATCTTCTGCATCCTCCCAGCTTTTGGAATCTTTGCTTTACTTTGACATTTATGATTTATTCTGTAACTTGAAGGTTACGTTCTGCATGTTAAAAACACTGAAGGGTATATCAACTTTTAGTTTGCTCACACTTTAATCATGACTTTATTTGGTTTTCACTCCTCCATTTCATAGTTTCTAAAAGGACTTTCTATATGGTGTTCATGTAATTTGCATCAGTTTGACTACAACAATGTGACTATAATACAACATTATACTCAGAAACAGCTTAAGTATAACAGATGTATAGCTACATACTATTAAATAACAAAAATATACTTATAGAACTCCCACATTCAATATACAAAACTATTACACTGTGATGAATTGAATAGGAAATGTCTCTCATGGGCTCAGGTATTTGAACACTTGTTTTCCAACTGGTTACATTGTTTGGGGTGGCTTATAAGGTACAGCCTTGCTGGAATAAGTATGTCATTGGGGTGGGCTTTGAGATTCTATACCCTTGCCCTACTTCCAGTTAGCATGTTCTCCCTCTGCTTTGTGCTTGTGGTTGAAAATATAAGCTTTCAGCTTCCTGCTTTGGCCACCATGCCATCCTTCACACTGGACTCATCTTTTTGGAACCATAAGCCAAAATAAACTCTTTTCTAAGTTGTCTCAGTCACAGTGTTTTATAAAAGCTACAGGAAAGCAAAGAGTATACCCACCGTGAAGATCTCTTTTATGTTGTCTCTTAATAGTCACATTTACCTTGCAAATTTCACCATCTCCAATCTCTAGCAACTGTGAACCCATTCTTTATCTTACAATTTTGTCATTTAAAAACTGTTCTCTAAATGTAGTAATATATCTGGCCTTTTGAGATTAATGCTTTCTATTCAGCATTTTTTTCTTTTGAGATCTGTGGTTTCAAGGTACTGCCTTTAACATTTGGGTGCCGTAAAGCATTGAAATCTTTAAGAGTGAAGGCTCTTCTCTCATAAGTGGCATGAAGGGCCTTAAACAAGTCATCCTGTAGCAGTTAGCTCACTTGCCTTCTGTCTCCTATATGGGAAGGCACAGCGTTCCTCCCATCTGGAAGATGCAGCTCTAACCAGGCAACCAAATCTGCTAGTGCCTTGATCATGGACTTCACAGCCTTGAACGTTATGAGAAACAAATTGCTGTTATCTACAAATTACCCTGCCTTTGAGATTATGTACAGTGGGACTGCTGTGGATAACACTCTGTATAAATAAAATGCTGATTGGCCAGTAGCCAGACAGGAAGTATAGGTGGGACAAGCAGAGAAGAGAATTCTGGGAGGTGGAAGGCTGAGGCAGAGAGACACTGCCAGCCTCTGTGATGAGAAGTAACATGTTAAGATACTGGTAAGCCACGAGCCATGTGGCAACTTATAGATTAACAGAAATGGGTTAATTTAAGATGTAAGAACTAGATAGCTAGAAGCCTGAGCCATTAGGCCAAACAGTTTAAATAATATAAGAGTCTGTGTGTTTATTTTATAAGTGGGCTACGGGACTGCCAGGGCTGGGCGGGAGCTGGAGAAAAACTCCAGTTACATGGGACAACACAGATGAATAAAGGACTTGTTCAAGTGTGTGCTAACAGTTCACCTTTTGCTGATAGTAGTTCATGATATGGAAGCATCAGCATTTAACCATTTAGCCACAGACACACATTTTGATCCTTAACATGTTTTGCTGTTAATAAGAAGCCTGCCATAAAAAAGAGTACACATGATTTGATATGGATATAGGTTTTTAATCTTTGGGGGTCCAGCACTAAGGAGTGGGATTATGTGATTGTTTGGTAAATATGTGTTTAATTTTAATAAATGCTTTCTAGGGTGGCTGTATAGCCTCTTCATCCACAAGGAATCTGTGAGACACTGAGTTCCACTGGCTCCTTACTAGCCGTAGAAGGTAGTTTGACCAATTTCAAAGGGTAGGCAAATCTGTGGCAGGTTAGTATCCATATGACCATAGAAAGGCCAGGCTTTCTTTTGAGCCATTGATCCCTTGATTCACTGGGGCATTCCATTAGGCTAACCACTAAGAATAGCAGGATGATAGGAGACTGTGATTGTGTGCAAACCAGGTGGAGGATGGGGTGACAGAGCCTGCTGAGCAGACTCGGGAAGCAGAGGTATGGGGGAGCACCCTTCTCCAATCATAGGCTGATAGTCTGACAGGTGGGGTACCTTAAATCATTCCTCTTGGATTCCAGCTGTAGCTCTCAGACACCTAGCACGATGAAAGCATTACAATCTCAGGAGGGGGCAGAACTGCTAGACTAGCTTTCATTTTTTCCTTTCAGATGTAAAGAGAGAAGACAAGAAAAGAGAGTTCTCCTTAAAGAGATCTGTTTGATATTTCCCATTATGCTGTGTTCCTCTTATAATCACCCGACATGAACCAGAAGCACCAGAATTCATGAAGATTCATATTCCAAGCTATGTTAGTATATACAGTCATATAGACTTACAGGTTAGTAACATCAGGTCAATTTGGAGAACAAAACAATAATAAGTTTAGGGATGCATAGGCTGGATCCTATGCATCTGGAAGTATTTTCTTCTTTGGTGGTTGGTGTTGGCTGGCAGCTAGCACAGCAACTGTTGAATCCTGATATATGGCCCCTCTGTTGGGCTCTTGGGACTTAATAGCACATAGCATATCTTCCACTCAGATTGGAGTTGGTGGAGTTGGGGACATGCCCTCTAGACCTTAGAAAGAGGGTTAGGATGACAATAAAGGAGTGTGTGGGGTAAATACTGTTGCTGTGTGGCTAAGCAGACTCCTTCCCCAAAACTGTTTTCTGGGGAAAAGCCTTGGGAGCTAAAGATTTCACTAATGTAGCTCTCTCTCTCTCTCTCTCTCTCTCTCTCTCTCTCTCTCTCTCTCTCTCTCTCTCTCCCTCCCTCCCTCCCTCCCTCCCTCCCTCCCTCCTCTCCCTCCCTCTGTGTGTGTACTAACAGGGTGATCAGGTTTTTGCATTTAAGATATAGACTTTTAGAATTAACAACCCCCCTTCAACTTTAAAGATGTTAAAATAATTAAGTAATGCAAGAGATTTGGGACAAGAATTCAAATTTATGAGAATCCCATTTAAGTGAGATTGATGACTTATTCCCCACAGTTAAATTCATGGTCTGCAAGCTGATGAAAATGGGGGAATGTGACACATAGGAGGTGCCACTTGTAGGTAAAGCACTAAGTAAAATGGCAGTTTTAATGCTGCTTCACTTGGAAACTGATAAGTGGTAGGAGAAAGAAATGAAGCAAGTCTTGGACTCTGGCTGTACAGTGCTGTCCCTTTACTTCAAGGCCACCTCCCCACCACAGACCCACCTCCTGGAAGATTCTCCCAGCCTTAAGGTTCAGCTTGGATATCAGCTCCCAGATAGAGTTTCTCTCTGCTTCAACACAGCTCATTGGTCCCTCCTCTGTGTTTCTACAGCTCATTGGACATTCTTACAGTACTAATCACACTGAATGCTAACAAGTTGTTTATATGTTGGCCTTTGCCATGGGACAAAGTTTCTGAGGGCAGAAATTAACAGTCATATTTGTAATATATAATTTGTGACAGTGCCTGGAATGCGAGAGAAACTGAATAAACAAAAAATGAAAGGAAACAGAAAGACAGATCAAGGATGGATGGATAGATGGGATAGTCTATTATCCACATAAAGTTTAGAGCTTGAATGTATGAATAAATCACCTGGAAAATCCCCAGAATTCTCAGTGGTTCATGCTATAGGTCACTCAGCCATGTATTTCTATGTTTCTCTCATGTGCATTTATATATTTCTGTTGAAAATGTGTAATTCACAGAGACCTGTGACAAGCTACATTTTCTAATGCATTTATAGTCAAACATTACTAAAATCACTTACTTATTAATATCCCTTATTTTGTGCATTAATTTTCATATTAAATATTTTTAGCATTTAAAGGTAAAATTTGTGATCTTGTTGTGTTGATGTACCCTTGTAGTAGCAGCTATACTAGAGGTCAGGGTAGGAGGGTCTTGTACTTGGGGGTCCAAGGCTAGCCTGGCAGACACAGAAATAATCTATCTCCCAAAACAAAAAGTTTTGAGTGTCTCAAAAGCTCAAACTGTGACTATAACAACTCAGCAACAGTTCTGCTGTGGCGTGGTCTTTCTGTACAGATAGAGGCAGGCAGAAAATCCAAGAAGAGATACAGGAAGGGGAAAGACGGGGTTGGAGGAGATGCTGAGAGCTACCCAGGGAAGCAAGAGATAATGCAACACAGGTAAAGCTATGAGACACGTGGCGATACATAGATTAATAGAAATGCATTAATTTAAGATGTAAGAGCTAGCTAGCAAGAAGCCTGAGCCATAGACCAAATGGTTTGTAATTAATATTAAACCTCTGAGTGATTATTTTGTAAGCTGCTGTGGGCCAGGAGGGACCCAGAAAAATTTTCAGTCTATAATTGGCGTCCAGACCTTTGGCCTTTGCCAAGAATTTCCACATAAAACGTGAGAGTTTAAAAAATAAAAATAAAGTTCTTAAACGGAGCCAAGAGCAGCTTCCTAGTTCATATCACTCATTATGGGGTGTGGTACAGAAAAGCATCTCTTGGCAGCAGCGGGCTTCAGTGGCGGGCTTCAGCTGCAACAGGGTGGACTTCCGGGTCTCTCAGGGGCTGCAATACAAAGAGGCTTCTCCTAATCACTGCCTGTGGGCTTGGGAGCACAGCCACAGGCTTAAAAACACAAGCATGCTACTTAATACTGCTTCCCAGAATTGGGGAGGTAAGTGTACCTGCGCCATGTTGAAAAGCCGAGAGGGGCAGAGCCAGCAGCCAGGGCCACTGCTTTGGTCCTAGCCACACAGCTTAATAGTTTAAAAACTCTCCTGGTCAGAAAAGGATTGAAGATACACAATAAAACAGATTCAGATGGAAAAAAACCTGTAAACGGGTTACAGTATGTTTAAAATATACATATGCTTGAGGGAAAAAAAAGGATAGCAAAAGTCCTTAAAGAAGAAATAGAGTAATAAAAATGTAATAAGCCACATAAAGATGGAAAATATACAGAGAGTCTGGATTATGTATATTATTATGTTTTCTTTGAATTTTTTGACTGTTAATGTGCTAACTACAGAGAGACATTTGATTGTGGGGGCTACTAAGTTAAACCAACATATATATTTTAAAGATAACTTCAAAATTTGGGTCTAATTGGAAAAGAGGTTCTACTTTTGTTTCCACAGAAGATGAGAATTTGTGGATCACTTCTAGGCTAATATGGTTTGATCAACCAAGACTCCCTGAAAGGTCTCTGATGACAGCCATGGCCCAAATGATCCAACATCCAGAACAACTTCAAGGCTGAGACAATGCAGCCTCACAGACTACTACAGCCAAGATTTAACCATAATTCTAAAATAGGGCTTATTATCTCTTACCTACTTAGAAAAAGTGAAGATTTCCTAACATTTTATCAAAGTTTTGGCACCTTCTTACAATCAAGGGAAGGACAGCAGACAGCAGAAGAGGCAGACAGTCCTGGGTACCCTATCTCTATTAGGAATTGTTTACTAAAGGATGCACAGGGCAGTCACGCTCCTGCCTCAGGATCTAACGTATCTATCTTAGTTCTCCAAACTAGTCACTGCTTCCAAGCGTGTCACCTTTGGTGCATTTCTGGTTTACTAGTAGCTCTTTGCCCATCACATGCTCTTGGCTCCCCCAAGCACCCCTGGCTACTGTCTACCCTCACTGCCTGTCTTTGAAACCTGACTATGCTGTGGAGGGCTGCACTGCCCTGAACACCTCAGCTGAGGTCACACCTTCACCAAAAACCTACACTGGCATTTTTCTAATAAACATTTAAATGTTTACTTTTTAATTCAAATAAGTATATGTCAGAAACTTTATATCATATGTAAAAAATTAAATACGATTTTCTATAATTAGAAAGCAAGCATAAAGATGACCATTATGGATACATTGTCCAATTCTAGCTGGGGCTATTCTGCAATTTGGAGTGTGGGAGATTGGCAGATTAAAGAAGGACATGTGCCATCAAACTGAAACTTCCTTCTGATCTTATCAGAACAATGGAAAGGTGACAGCTGTCCTGTGGCTTCACCATTGTGTGATGTTCTGCTTGCAGACACAGCACAACTGGATCTCTCTCTCCCTAGGGGTAGTGCACATCGTACACTTTGGGAGACACTGGTGCAGACAATAATACTGGGCTTTGGAGCCGGGATGCTCTGTGCTCAAATCTAAGGTTTGTCATTTATAAATGTGACCTCAGAGCAGGTCATTATGCCCTGTGGGCTTCCCTTTTTACTTCTTAAGTAAAAGAGATCTGTATCAGTGGTGTATGTGGAAGATTTGAGATGATATGCTTATAAAGTGGATAGAACATGATAAGAATTAATGACTACTTTGTATTATCTCTAAAACTACCATAACCATTATCATTTTTGAGACATAGATCCAATATCATTCTCTTTGCAAAAATAATCACTTTCTCCCATGACATTTCACAATACTATGAACATACTTTCACCATGATAATTTTGCTTATGTTTGTCTCAGTCATTATTTGAAGAAAACAGATTTTCCAAGCCCAGAAAAGCAGACATTGATTGAAATCCTACTATGCTCAAAGTGTGAGAACCATACCATAGTTTGTAGAAAGTTTGTAAATTTAGTTTTGAAGAGACTGAGTCCTCAGGCGGATTATGGCCACATCATCAGAAGAGTTACTCACACATGCTGAAGACAGCACGGGTATATTTTCCACTTTGTAAATTAAGAGACACTTAAGTACAGAGAATTTTCCACTACGTCCCTGTCCCTAGCATGTCTGTGTCTCTCACAGCTGTTCCTCCCTACCCCTCTTAATAAAATTCAAATTGCCTAAACAATGGCTGCTAACTCTCAAGCACACTTCCTCCCTCTTCTGAGAATTGTCTTGGTCCCCAAATTCCCGAAATCAAATGAACTTCTGTTAACCTCTCTTGCCTAAGTTCAGAAAAACTTCTGTCCTTCCCAAGTCAGACTGCCCCTTCTGAACCCCCTCCTTGCATTTTTGAATGAAGACATATGCCAGCGTGCTCTGGTTGATTTTTCTCACTATAGAAGGCAATAAAGTGTGATAAAAATGATATTTTGGAATCTTAAACTAAAAACATTAAAGGTACAAAAGTTTTGTTACAAAATATTTCACTGAAGTAAAAGAAAGAATACATGGAATGACCAGGGTAGTACTTATTTTCCACGGCCATGTGCAGCTTGAATTCTTGCTGTCCTTCAGCTCCTTGTACCTAATCAGACATTGGAGCTGATGCTCAAGGTCATATGGCACTTAAACAAAAAGATCAGTCCTCAGCTTTGAGTTTCAAATTAGCTTAAAAATCTTTCATAAGGCAAAAATTAACTTAAGAAACATTTTGTTTCATTTCCACCCCTAAACTCCTAAGGCTGTTCTTAATATAACAACACTTAGGAGTATGAAGACATAGTTCATCAGAAACCACACTGTAGAGAAGATAGCACATGGTGTAGGGAAGGCTTGACAGAGGCTAGACCAGCGTGAGGACATTGCCTGGATCACAGAAGAGAGAGACCTAGTGTTCACGTCTCTAGATGGCAGACAATGAAAAAAGAGTGGCGAGATCCCACTCCTCATAGGAAGCGCTACTGCAGTGGTTCTCAACATGTGGGTCATGACCCCTTTGAGGTTGAATGATCCTTTCACAGGGGTCACCTAAGACCATTGGAGAACACAGATATTTATATTATGACTCATAACAAGTAGCAAAATTACAGTTATGAAATAGCAATGAAAATAATTTTATGGTTGGGGCCCACCACAACATGAGGAACTGTAGTAAAGGGTCTATTAGGAAGGTGGAGAATTGCTGCTCTATTGGAGACTTCACAGACCAACCCAGGGCAGCTGTGCTAGCCAGGAATCAGTGGCATGGTGTGAGTGCAAAGTAAAGGCCCAAGTCAGCACTCCTAGCTTGCCATTGCCTTTGACCTCAAATTTCCATGTTCTGCAAGGTCATGGGGAACTCCTATAGGGACAGCATTCTAGAATAATCTTGGCGACAGATCTAAACTATGAAGTGTCAGAGTATGGGGAGCAGAGTTAATGTCTAGTCTTAGAAGCAAGGACCAATATGGAGCAAAACCAAAAAACCCTGCAAGGACTCACTATCTGGGCTCTTTCAGTTAATAGAGAAGGGGATGTGTACTGAGTGAGGGTCAGTGAGTAATCAAAGGATGGCAGATGGGCCACCAGTGCTAGCATGAGGTGTAAACACCTCTGCACCCAGATGGCGGTCCAGCACAGCTTAGGCCTGGAACCCTGACTGCGGTTGTGAGGGAACAAAGAAAGGACAGACAGTCCCCCACACACAGACGAGCTGGGCTAGGCTGTGTGAGTTCTGACGGAGCAGAGCAACTACATGACTACAAGGAACCACAAGTCTGTTATGCACAGGACAGGGCCAGGAGTTAGCTGGCCTCAGTAGAGAGTCTCTTCAGGCAAGCAGTTTCAGGCTAGAAATACCTGTGTGGAGGAAGCTGCAGTTGCTAGATTTTGTACATACTCTCAACATTCACAGTGGGACCAGAGGAAGGCTTTGCCATCTCTGAATCTGACCCATATGGGGAAGGCCTTGCTCCATTCCCCTGGGTCTAAGGCACTGGGATCCTTGACATGGATGTGCCTATGTCAACAATACGATTCACTCATGGCTTCCTCTGTTGTCTATACCTGGAGGGCATCTAGGAGAAGAAAATGAGGAACTTCATAGAGTATGAAGAATTTCCAGGAAGATGAAGTTGAGTTACATTTAAATGGAAAGTTGACTTTAAAAAAATGTTGGAGCCAGGAGGTGGTGGCGGCGGCGGCGCACGCCTTTAATTCCAGCAGAGGGCGGGCAGATCTCTGAGTTCAAGGCCAGCCTGGTCTACAAAGCAAGTTCCAGGACAGCCAGGACCATTACACAGAGAAACCCTGTCTCAGAAACAAAAAAAAAAAAAAAAAAAAAAAAAAAAAAAAAAAAAAAAAATTGGGCCAAATGGTGGTGCTTGCCTTTAATTCCAGCACTGGAGGCAGAGCCAGGCAGATCTCTGTGAGCTCAAGGCCAGCCTGGTCTACAGAGCGAGATCCAGGACAGGCATCAAAACTACACAGAGAAACCCTGTCTCAAAAAACAAGTGTTGTTTGTTAAGCTCAAGAAGCATTAGATGTTTAAAAGAGGTCAGTCTATAAGACAGTTTGTTGTTAAGTATCTGAGCTATAGACTATGTCTGTACCTCCATTAGTGGACAGTGTCTGTCACAGGGGAGATGAGGGGTTCCAGAGTCAGACTTCAGGCTTCAAATCCTGGGCTATCCTTTTAACCTTTTAGCAGCAGGTGAACTCCCTCTCTCTCCGTTTAGGTTCTATCCAGAGGGACAGTTTTGCTCTTACAATAATCACAGGCCCAGTAGGAGAAATCTTAGCACTCTTAGGCCTGACAGCCCTCCAGGTGCCGGAAGAGCACATCTCCTGGGCTTGCTCTTTAGCACACACCTTCAGCCCATCCTCAGAACTGTAGCTCCTTCACAGTCCAGCTTGTCTCCTGTCACAGTTCAAGGCCATCTACAGGTTACACAAATGCTTTCCACACCACTGCTTCATAAGAATCCACTTTTATACCCAGCCTGGTCATTTCATTCCCCCTGAATCCTCATTTCTAACTCAGACCCTTCTTGGAAGTACTGGCGAACTGACTCAGCCTCCCAGGGAAGGCCCTCTGGCAACTGTGACTCAATTATCCAGATGTTCACAATTTTTCCAGTCTTGTCTCCAATTAGCCAGCAGATTTAAACAAAGAGATGTGTTTAAGTAGGTCAGCTGTTGGGTTCAAGCTGGGTCACTACTTCTTTACAAACCAAGAAAAGAAAAATCAAAGTGTAAGGCAGGGGTTTCTGTATGTTTTAACACAACCTCCAAAGCCCATTTTCCTTCCTCTTAGCCCAAAAGATGTCTTAAATTCTCTCTGTTTCCTCTTAGGAATAAAAGCCTCATCATCTCACCAGTGAGAATTTGGGAATGCCACCACAGGTCATGTAAATGGAAGCTCCCAGAAAATACCCATCCCTGCTGAAGATCTACAAGGCTGGTAGTGTGATTAGAACTTCATGATCTGTCGAGTTGGAATATTGCAGGTCTGGAGCCCACCTGTCTTGGACTACCTTTAGTCTTTTTAATAGGCTTTTATTGCCCACGCCTGTATCTGATGTAATATCCTTCTGACTATTAGGTAACATCTTTGGACTGTATTTCTATCAAATGAATCTACAAGTTTTCATCAATTCACAGTCTGTGTTGTAATTGACTTCCTTGACATTCCCACTAACAGAACTGGAAAAACGATTTTATTTATGACTTTCTTTGTATCTTAACTACAGAAAGCTCATAAAACTGCTTCCATATTTGAGAGATGATATGAGGTAACCTAAACCCATGTTCCTGGGCTGTGCATTCATTTGACTCAGAATAAACTATCTTTTATGCCTTTTGAGGTGATAGCTGGGTTTTGTGTTGACAGCTTTGGCATCCAATGTGAGACCTCCAGATAACTCACTTGATCCGAGGAGTCACTGAGTCAGCGCCAAGATACCAGCTTAAGCTCTGCTTGCCTGACCACTCATTTGTCTCCTTTGGTGGACGAATGTGAGTTTTTTGGGGGGCTTGGACTACCATTTTGATTTGGCCGATGGGCCACTGGTTATTTTGAATAGGTTGTTGGGTGCCCTCTTGTCTGTGTGGGGCAGTCACCCACAGCACTTGCCTTCAGAACAGCTGTTGGCTTTCCCAGTGTATCTTCGCCGTCTGTGGCCTTTCTCCCACCACTCCTTCACTATCGAGTCCTGGCCTTTGTCTGTGTTCTCTCCCGCTTGTCTCTTAGTTCATAGATTCTATGAGGGCCTGGCCATAAAGACACTCTAGATAAGTGGAACAGTGTGAAGGTGTGGGGGGACTCTCCAGGATGTTCAATAACTTCACAGGGAAGTCAAGACAACATAGCCACCCTGTTTCTGTATAGTACACATAAGGGGTGATCAACTAATAGCTTGAGCCCCATCATGCTCCCATAATGTGAAAGATAAACCCAAGACACAATGAAAGGAACTGATTTCAGGTGAGACCTGAGTGAGTACTCCATATATAGAACATAAATCTGGCCCCAAACACCAACCTTGACAGCTAGCATAAATACAGAAAAAAAAAAAAAAAAAAGATCACTCAGAAATTACCCCTAAGAACTTTGAGGATCACAGAAGTGATATCCTATTAAATCTACATTTATGGGATGACTAGCCAATTTGAATACTTTGGTCAAATACAATAATTCATCATGGGTTGGTCTCACTCCCACAGATGACCTTGTTATCTTAATACCACACATTCTATCTTATTTGTGGACCCAGCTCCAAATCTTCAGATGTGACTATAACCTACCGTAACCACAGAAACCAGGAAAGAGAAAAGGTATTATTGCTGAGGTGGGGAAGGAGAATGGTAGTGGACAAAGGTACTGTGAGGGGGAATGGACCAACTGGGGTGGGACTTTACTGAGAGGTCCTGCAATACCGAGGGGCGGGGGGGGGGGGGAGGGAGGGAGGGAGGGAGGGAGAGAGAGAGAGAGAGAGAGAGAGAGAGAGAGAGAGAGAGAGAGAGAGAGAGAGAGAGAACATCAAAGATGATTGAAAAAGCTGCATGGAAACCTATTGTTTTATGTTTACTTAAAAATGCATATATACTATGTAAAAAGCATGTGTGTATACAACATACATAAATAATTTAAATGAGGTTACACCACTTCCACGAGCCACTACCTAACAACCCCCTAGTGCCTGCCAGGCATGGAAAACTTCCCTTCAAGTCATTGGTCAGAAGAGTCTAAGAGACTCCTGAAAGAAAACAGGCTATTTCCACTGCCCTTGGTTGTCTCCCAGAACCTGAATGTAAGGCCTTGTTGCTAAAGACACCACACACTTCGGACACAGAACTTGGAGGAATTGAGCTGGAACTGACCTGGAGGCCTCCTTCCGGAGGACTAGCTCTCATAGCATCTCCAGGTGCTATATCAGCTGCCAAGGAAGAAAAGCAACCAATAGTTCGACCCATCTGTAAGGCCTATTAACTACAACAATGACTTGCCTGGCAAGATATACTGAAAGACATAATGGTGGCACTTACAGCTCCGTGGTAACCAACAGCGACCTCATTGGACTTGAGGTTCACTCAATGAAGAAAATTCATGCCTGGCAATGTAAACATAGTTAACTACTGTGGCTGGTGACACCATGGGGCCTAGAGGAGAACCTATTACTGCCACTGCCCTAAACCAGCTTAATTCTCAACTGCATCTAAATACTTATCTTTAATATGGACGGAGAAGTGCAGCTCTCACCCCTCACCAAAGAAGCTTCTTTTCGCAGCAGGTAGAGACCATCACAGAACTCTACAACTGATCAAAATGAAGAGAACGACTGTCTATGGGTGCCCAACCCCAACTGATATATCTACAACACAACCCCTATACCTAAGGCTCAGGGAAAATTATGGTAAAGGGATCTGAAAGAATGTAAGAATCAGAGGATCAGAGCAGTTGATAAGAGATGTCTCTGAAAATTGGCCGGGAGTTGCACCCACGAAATTTCAGTAATACAGTAGCCCAAACAAGACCTGCACAATTGCAACATCAGTTGACATGCCAGTGTACACTGGGAAAAACTCACAATGTTCCACCTCTAGATGAAGGGCTACAGAAAACTGAAAGCTGCCAAGAGAGGGAGAATCAACGTTCTCAGGAATGAGCTCCTTGATAAGTCATTTAATCTCAAATAATCATCTTTAAACACATATACATGTGAGCAACACTAAATGGATTCAGCAGGTTGTATTAATATAGACCCCCCTCTTTCTCATGTGTGTGTATAGCAATAATAATTTAAAAAGAAAAGATCATGAAATTGAGAGGGAGTAGGGGGACATAGGAGGAGTTAGAAGGGGAAAAGTGAGGGGTGGAAATGGTGTATTTATGTATGAAATAATTAAAAAATATAATAAACTGAATGTTAAAAATAAAATTAATTAAAAACAAACAAAACTCCTCTGTACTATATGGTCCAATTCCCAAGGTCAGAGCTTACTTATAGTAAGTATACTTGAGTTTCCCCTATTTGGATGAATATCTTCCAAATATGGTATCTTCAAAAAGTTATTTACAACTGATTAGAAAACACAAAAATAAGTATTGGAAAGTTTCTTGTGAAGGTTCCATAATGGCTTCCTGGATTAAAAACAAACAAACAAAAAGATTTAAGTTCATCCTTAGAGATTTTGTCCTGCCTGAACTTGAATTTCATTTTCTCTTGTCTTGACTCTCAGATTCCATCTTGCTTCTGGACTCCTTGCTTAAAGACTACTGTATAGACTTTGGTCATTTTTTTTTTCCTGAGTCATGTAGAAAAGCTAGTGAACTTTTTGCTAAACCTTTCTTACATCCAAGGAATCTTGACAGGACAAACAATGCAGATCTTGTGTGTGTTTTGTGGGCAATAAACACCATTTCATAATTTCATATTTTGTAGTTTAAGGCCTTTACCTTTGCATCTTTAGGAGTAACAATTAGCCTTCTATTATGTGTACCATGCCAATTAGAAATCACCCTGAATATCTTACAGTCTCTATAATTATACTGAGTTCTATGTCAAACAAAAATCTCCCTGTTTCTGATTATTTTGCCCCAGATGTACCTGGAACATATTTTAAAGCCAAATCTCCTTCTTATTTCCTGTCCACATTTTTAACTTTCCCAGATCCCCTGGATAATTTATCTACTGCACTAATATTTACAGTTAAAGAAGTATAGACATACTCCTTTTCTCTTTGGGCTAAGGAAATGTCTCCAATCCTTTTTCAATCACTTGTGGTCCAGAGAGAACCTAAATATGCCTTTTCTGGGGGAAATTTAATCCATATGTTTATGATTAATTTATATGTATCATTAAATTGTTGTTTCTAAGACATTTCATTTGGCAAGCTATTTGTCTCCTTTATCTTATAGGAGTTGGTAAGGGTTTGCACTCAGGCGCTTTTCAGTCCTAGCAAAATACCTGGAGAAGTTGTTCTGAACATTTGAGGTGCTTTCTGCCCATGCTGTCATTGATATACACATGCACAAATACTGTCAATTAAGAGGCAACAAGGGGGAATCAATAAATGTGTGGTCAATGTCCCTTTAGGCAACATCATAATTGTTCCTTAGAGTGGAGTATGGCTTCTTCTAATGACCGATTTACTAAAAAAAAAAAAAAAAATTCAAACATTTGAATTTAGTCATAGATGATTTAATAATCTTCCACTTTGCATTATCATGTCCTAATATTTCTGCCTTCAATTTGCTTACTTTCTAAAAGTAAACACTAATTTGTATAACTTGGGAGAACCAGGGAAATAAATTTTTACTAGGGACATTAAAAAAGATAGTAATGAGGAAAAGCTTTAATTATTGAGGATGTTGGAGTAATTATGAATAAGTGGTTCCAATCAAAGATAGGCAATCTATGAGCATGTGGTTGAAAACAGAATTAATAAAACAGGGCAAATAGAGATTATTAAAATCTTTGACTACCAGGCTTATGAATTCAGAGGTCTGCAACAGCAAGAGATATATGACAAAGGTATCTTAAGAAAGCACACAGAACACCAAATAGATTATACCAGAAAAGAAAGTCCTTCCATACACAATAATCAAAATACTAAATATACAGAACAAAGAAAAATATTAAAAACTTCAGGAGAGAAAGACCAAGTAACAAACAAAGGCAGACCTGTTAGAATTAAACCTGACTTCTTGGTAGAAACTCTAAAGGCCAGAAGGGCCTGGATAATTTTTCTTCTATGATTTTGTTAAAAATATTTTCTGGGTGTTTTGAACTGGAATTATTTTCCTTTTTCTATTTCTATTATTCTTAGATTTGTTCTTTTCATAGTGTCAAACATTTCCTGGATGTTTTGTGTCAGGAGTGTTATTAAATTTAACATTTTCTTTGACCAGTATATCTATTTCTTCTATCATATCTTCAGTGCCTGAGATTATCTCTTCCATCTCTTGTATTCTGTTGGTGAAGCTTCCAATCTGCTTGTATTTCCCCATTTCCTACCTGACTGTATTTCTTCCACTTCTAATCTTTTCTCCACAGTATCATTCAGGGCCTGATTGTGCCTTCCTTCTTCTTAAGACAGAGACATTCACAGACACAGAGACACACAGAGAGAGACACAGACCCACAGAGACAGAGAAACAGAGACAGACACAGAGACAGAGATGGAGAGACAGAAACAGAGAGACAGACAGACAGACACAGACACATATACACACACAAAAGGAAAAACCCTCCAGTGTTATTTTCTTTTGCTGTGAAATAGTACATGTATCCTTTTCTAGTCTTGTACTTCCAATAGCTGTTTAAATAGAAAGATGAACTCAGTTTACCCTATCTCTAGGGAGAATCAAAAGCTAAATTCTAAGAAACCTTGGGGAGGAAAAACTCAAACTTTCATGGATTTATTGGATAAAGACACCCAAGTCACTGTCATAGCTAAATCTTTTGGTGGTGATTGGTGTTGGGGGTGGTGGGGGACGGGACGGGTAGTGGCTCTTAAAATTAGCTGATAAAATTTGGGCTAGGTTACCAGCTTGGAGGGGGGGATGGGACTAAAGGGACACTTTGCAGTAACTCAGTGCTCTGTGTAGCTTTCCTTGCTGAGTGTATGTTGTGTTGATCTGTCACAGGCTTTGGTTGTGGAGGTTGTGACATTGAGGGCTCTTCTGATTAGGAAGAGTCACATACAGGACAGGATATGTTGCATAGGAAGCAGCATGTGGAAGTTACTTCTTAAAATGACTCCATATCCATATCCTCCACATCTTCCATTTTATTTATTCCAATGTCCAGAATAAGTGAAAACAGTATATTTTGCTCAGTCCTTGCCATGCTTAAAACCAAATATGAGATGAAATAAGACATTGCTCACAGTTCAAAGTTAGTGATGGAAGTATTTAATGATTTATCAAGTTCCGAAAATTGATAAATTGTGGGGTATACTTAAATAATTTAAAGGAGAATTGTTTACTTGTTTTATTTCCATGTCTTTACTCCCATTTCTTTCTAATATTTCCATTTCTGTCCTAATATTTTATGTATGTGCATGCATGTATGTACATGTATACATGAGTGTTTGTGCATGTGTATATGCATGCGCACACCTGTGTGTGTGTGTGTGTGTGTGTCTGCGCGCGTATGTGTGTGTTTGCTGAATGCTGACTCCAGGGTTGTTCTATTTCTATAAAGCATTTCCACTTCAAATGAATAGCTTCTAAAACATAAAAACGGAGTTAAGACAAAGACATATTATTTTTGGTCCTAGCAGTCAGTAATCAGATTTTCTTTTTTTGTTCGTTCCCAGAATCACTACCTATCTGCCTACAAATATTTCTTTGATGAAATAAGCTTAAGTTCATCTCATTGTGACACTCACCAAAATAGCCTTCCAACTACCGAAGGGCCTTTCCCTTTTCCCTCCTTTTACATCTTTCATTATTTGTTCCTCTCTCTTTCTGGACTGATTATTCTAAGTGATTTTTCATGGTTTGGGAAAACCGAGCAGCTTGGGCCTGGCTCTTCTCACCCCCGAGCCGACTGTGTTCATCTTCATCTACGGGTTGCTTCCAGGGTGGCACAGCACACCCCTCAGCTCAGCCACAGCAATGCTGAGATTGCTTCTTCTCTCTGATTTATTTAGGTTTACAAAATTTGCAGTAGCTGTGATCCCTCAGTATTCTAATCTGGGAACAATATAAATGGCTGATGGCAGAGTGAGATTTTCAATTGTTGCTACTCAGTGATTCACATAATGCGCTGTCATTAGCCCTGTGATGGGACATGCCACGGTTTCCAGGGCTTATTGGGCCATTTATAAACACGGCAATGCAGACCTGTCAGGCCCTTAATCGCTTCCACAGGGAATTTGGCCACCTCTTCTCTGGAGGGAAAGAAACTGTAATGTTTAATTTGCCTTTGACTATTGGCAGTCACTTCCTCTCAAATTCAGGAATCACAGCTTTCCCTTCTGTGCTTTTAATTTTCTGGCAATTTAATTTTAAAAAATAAATTTTGTATTTTAATCATCATTACTTGAATCTATTTCCATGTATCTATACAAACGTTTAAAGATTCTCACCACAGTTTTGTTCATATTATTGTTAATAACTATTGTGATTTGCAATTTTATATCTTACAATGTAGCTTCGTAAACAACAAAAAGCACTTAATAACCATTGCTTATTTATGATGGGTGAAAGATACAAATTCACTGACTCATCCAACCCTTTGTAACCCTCTGAGATAGATGCTATTCTCACAGGGTCGGTAACTGATGGTCACTGGAGTTTTCTAGTAATTTCAAGTCCATATAGGGGGTAATTGGAAAAGCTGGTCAATCTAATCTCAAAGTCAGTACTTTTAAGAAGTAAATTCAAACACTTCCTGCTCTCCAACTTCTGCAGTTATTACCCATGTTCACAGAGGAAATAAAGGCTCACATGACTAGAAAACTACTGTGTTGCATTTTGAGCTCCATCTAATGCGGGGCCCAGAGCTGTTTCTACTTCCCAAAGGGATGAGCTGTCACAACTACTAGTGTGTGTTACTGACAGCATGTGCATACTGCTCAGGTTGATAAGCAGACAAGAGATGAGAACGGTCAGTAATCAGAGGAGCCTGGATGAACAAGCATTAGGGCCAAGTGCTGCCTGCCCTGTCACATGGTGCAGAGTGCAGGCTCTGATCTCAGCAGCCAGGGCTTAGAACTCAGAGGAGAAAGAAGCGAGTCATGTTCATGGGCATGCAGCCCGGTGCTCTGGCCATTGATGGAGGCAGCCGGAGTCCCAGTGATTGATCCCACAGCCAAGGCTGCCCTTCTCTCAGCAGCAGCCTTTCACAAAGGAGGCTGTGCATGGAAAAGTCTTTGTGGGGGCCCCTAATGACAGGATTGGATTTCACATCACAGCTACCCCTAAACAGGTACGTTTTGCTTCTTTCATGTTCCTGATGGATCCCACGGGAAAGAAAAGAAAGAGAAGAAAGGTTACACTAAGAGTCAGGTCACAGGCTAGATTGTCTGGGTTTGTATCTCCCCTGCCATACCACCTCCAGGTTCGTAGATTTGAATTCTTCAATTTTCACACACCCTGTGTGGCCATGGGATAGCAATGAGAAAAATTTTCTGAGATAATTACTCATACTTCATCTACCATGACTCAATGGAACACGAGTGTTTCTGTGTCTTCGTATATGTTACTGCCCATGTTTAGATAAACCCACCCAAACTTGCTTCCTTACATCTAACTTGCCACTTAGTGAGAATCCACCTAGACATTGTCTCTCCCAGAAGGCCTTCCGAGATGGCCCTTGCATGCCTTCACCAGACTGCCTTTTTTGTTCTTTCCCATTCCTTAAAATGCTTTTTGCCATAGTCCCTATTAACGTCTCTACCATCTGTCTGTATCTGTGGTGTCAGCTCCTGGAGGGCAGATGCTGTCTACAGGGCTCAGCCCAGCATCCAGCATGACGATGACTGTAATAAATCCACAAGAATGAATGGAACACACGTAAAGCTAAGATTTCTATTTACTTGGCTATTTAAAGGACTTAATTCATTCATAGCCTTTTAAAATAAAGATATCCCTTTTCAGATTAAAAAAAAATTATTGATTGCAGTAACTTTACAGACAAAAGGTTTACAAAGAAGAAAAACAAGTGCCTGTAATTTTCTTGCCCTGAGATATAGTCCTATCTAATAATTTTCTTTACTTATATGTAAATGCAAAATCAAAATCTTATGTTTTAAATTATTTTTTCAAGTATACTGACAGGAATTTGGAAGTATAAGGGGGAGGCAGTTTTATCTTGAATTCGGCTCAATCATTGGGAAACCAGAACTCAAACACACACACATAATTGATGGTAGAGCTAGGAACCACAAATCTTGTCACAGTTCTAGGCTCTGTTGTGATACCTCTTGTTTGGATGGTTCAAGTCTCAGTCAATCCAGCTACACTGGGATAAATGGGTTTGTAATTTGGTGTTCCTCCAGAAAAAGGGTGCATTAAGTTGATCCTGTTTGCATATCTCAGCTATGTCATGTATAAGGGGTATCATCTCTAAGGGGATGGTCCCCTTAGAGGAATGGGGGGAAAAGACAGGATTATTTAACAACTTGTCCTACAATTTTGTGATAGATAGGCTAACCAAGTAATCCAGACTGGCAATAATAAAAGGCAGAGCTTCTTTCCAAAAGCTAAATAAGAGCTGAACAGCAATGGCTTGGCTTAGAATATGTTGCTATAGTGACTGCAACCATAGGTTTAATTTCACTATAGACTGCTGAGTTGTGCTCTAATCCATGATTGATGATTGTATCCAGAACAATGTACATAGAGAGTGTTCAACGGATATGCACAGGGATGTTGAATATTTGTTGCTACTCATCAAGAACAGTAAGCAAAAATGAGTGCCGACAGCCCACAGCTACACCCCTATGCCCAGAGTAGACATGTTAAGACAGCACGATCTAGCTCTTTGTAGTCGTCCTAATCAGGACTGACCTCTGATCTTACAAACACACAGTGGGTTATTGGCTCTGCAGACGGAGGACCATGTCTTATCTGTATATCCACACAATGGTGAGCTCAGAGCTCAGTGTTTTTTGTTTGTTTGTTTGTTTTTTAAATTACATCTGTGTGAAGACTCCTTTTGCTGCCCTAGCGTGGGAGTTAGGAGGATGCAGATTGCTAAGTCCCCATTCCTTTTCCTGAAAGCTTTGTAAATCACACTCTGGAAAAAAAAAAAGTGACAAGCTGAATTCCAAATTCCTCTCCTAGGAGAAGTGCCCAGGATTGGTGGGGTCTGGACTCTGTCCACTGAATATGCAGATCTGTTCTGCACAAACATCGTCTACTCCCAAGGGAGCCCACGACTGATTGCCTAGCTGTGGAGACTCACATGTCCCCTCTTTCCCAGTGGCAGAACCATCGGGGAAGGGTGGGCGTGAATGACAATGCTTGGCTGAACTAAAATGTGCTCCTTTTCTCAGGAGGAGAGTGCCGCTTTTCTAGCAAAAAAAAAACCACCGAGGAAACAAGGAATGTAGCTGAAAAGTTATTTCCTGAGCAGAACAGGGGGATGCAGAACCCATTCTTATTCTCCCCTTCCCCTCTTCCCTTCTTTATCTGTCTTATCTATTCTTAGAATTCTTTTGTAAAAGAGAAGTCTTCAGGTCCAGTGGAAAACTGATTGGATGGTACAGAGATGCCCCCATGCCTCCTGTCCTCATACGTTCTAGGTCTCCTCCATTACCAGTACCTTTCATCAGAGCGCTGCTTCCATCAGGGACACAGAAAGTCTACCTTGTGCAGCAGGATTTAACTATGGTGTCTCTCCCGTGGTTTAGGATCAACATATAAAGCACCCACTATTTAGTATCATCCAGAACCGTTTCCACCCTAAAAATCTTCTGTACCATTTTTCCCTCACCCTAGCTCCTAGAAACCACTCTTAAAGTGTTATCTTGTCTCAGTATTGTCTCTTACCTTTGACTGGTGCTTTAGGAACAGCCCTGCCAGAGCTGAGTTGGAATGCGGCAAAGCTAACTAGGAAGGGAGGGGTGGTATGGGACACGGCCTGAGGAGCCCTGAGGCACAGGGCTCACAGTTTCTGGATTTACTCAAGCGCACCAGCAGAAACAGAAAAGAATTTGCTAATAGGATTCTTTCCTGAAATATACTAAGCTGGGTTTGAAGGAATGGGAAGGGAAAAATACTTATTTTTCTGGGAGACAAAGTAAAGTGCAGTTCATTAATCCTCTAATCTCTTAACAAACTCTCCTGGAGATGTAACCACAATGTAAAATCCATAAGTTTTTATTGGCAATGTTAGTTATCAGTTCCACAGCTCTCTGACATGGCAACCAATGTGATCCTCAGGTCTAGCTCCATCACCCACCTTAGAGGCCAGCCAGCAGTGTCTCTCAGATCACGCCCTGGTCTGGCTTTGTAAATTCTTTCCAGGGGAGACTTAGGACACACTCTCCCAGCTGCCAAGTTTCCTACTTATAAGGTGCAGAATTTTTACCACAAGGAAAGATAAAAAGGAAAGCTGGCTACCTTTTTAAGTGCTTTTACGGATGATTTCTTTATTAGAGCTTGATGTTTCCAGAAACGCAGCTGCCCAGCTCACGTGGGGCTTTGTGTGGAGTCCATGGAACTTGTTTTAGCATCTTTAAGGCTTATGCAAGCTCTGGGGCCACTGGGTATGAGCTGAGGACTACTATGCAGTGCTTTTTTTTTTTTTTTGAACCCGCAGTTACTCTTATTTGTGGAGAATAAAGGTTTGGGTCTTTATTGTATACATGGCCATGGTCCTGGGCGCTTACACAGCAATGTGATCAGATACTCAGGTGGTCCAACCCTGGAAATGAGGCCTGTCTAGCCTTCTAACACCCATCTTTCTCTCCAGTGGCACAGTAAACAGAAAATAGGATTTAGAGCTAGGAAAACCAGGGAGACCCAGCTACTGTGACTTCTCTGACCTTAGGCATTCACTTATTCCTAGGACTTCAGCTTTTTATTTTTTTCAGGAAAATTAATAAAGTCATATTTACCTCCGTAGATTTTGTTTAGAGCAGTTGTGATAAACTACAATTATCTTATATGTTTATTTTCCATTTCTCACCACACTGCACAGGGACTTTGTCATTTTGGTTCACCACAAAGATCCACTGGGAGGAACTATCAATAAGCAAATAGGACATGATGAAGATGAATGAATGAAATTTGAATGAAGGAAGGAGAGAAGGAAAAAAGGAGGAGTGGAGTTTTGTTGATACACCAAATCAAAGAACATCCTGCATCTGTGAATCAGTAAAGATTATCTGCATTGCTGAAAATGGTACTTGAAGCATTATGTTAGACTGATCGTGTCTTCCTGGTTAAAGCTCTTCAGTGATTTTTCTTAGTACTGTGATAAAAGTTCCATCGCCTGAGCAATCTGACTTCTGCCTACTTAATTTCTATTGAGTCTTTCCCTTCCTTCCATGTCTCAGGCACTCATGGTCCTGTGCTTTGCAGACATGCCAAGTTAGTTCCTGTAGTGAAATGTTTGTGTTAGCCTCTGCTCTGCTTAGAAAGTTGTGTGAAGTCTGCATACCTGCCTTCTGACCACCAGTTGTCTCTTCACTTCTATGTCCTGTGCTCAGAAAAGCCCCTCCTGTACATGCATCTAGGAACCCTTATCATATTCTATTATTTATTTAGTCATTGTTGTGTCTTCCCCAACTCCTGCTACTCAAAAATGTTTAATTATATGCCAAATAGAAGATGTGCTCTATGTTTGTTTAGTATTTATGCCATGAATGTAGTTTTCTAATTGTTTTGGCTTATCTACACAGAAATATGAAAACAAAATAAATCTCTATGGTTCTAAGTGGAAAACTCTTTCCCCATTTTTCATACCTCAGTCTCACACATACATACTTTGAGTCGTATTCTTGTTCCGTGTGTAAAAACAATTGTGTCAACTGGTTTCAATTTTGAGACTTGGGAGTGATACTCCTGTGGGCCATAATATTGCTTGTTCTGGGCTTGAAGGCCTCTTGACTTGGGGTTTGGAAGGTAAGAAGCAGTGGGGTAGAAATAGGTAAAGGGTAGCAAATGGCAGGAACTGTTCCAGGCTGGGTTTATTCCCAGGACCCTCAGGGCAACAGTAATTGAAGGCACAGGATCTGGGTCTAAGGATGCCATTATGTTCCCCTTTCCCTGTCTCATCCTCAGTGACCTTGTCAAATAAAGCAGATAGAACATCTCTAAGGGCAATCACAGGGATGGGGAGAGGAGTCTGATTTTCCATCAGGACCATGTAGTGACATGATACCATATGAGTCCCACATAAAATAATCATCTGTGTGATATTTCTAAAAAGAAAAGAAAACAAAGCAAAAAACAGCTTTTCTGGGCTAAGAATTCTCTGATGATTATGCAGCAGGTAACTCAGAATCCTGCCTTGGGGAAAATCTCTTCATCATCACTTAGGGATCAACATCTAACTCCAAGTGCACTTTAGCCTTAAGAGATGGGCTCCTATTTTATCTGATCTTAGTGAACCCCCATCTGCTTTCAACATGCTGCATCTGACGTTAACTAATGTCTCCTATTAGCATTAAAAGAAAACAATCTGGAAAAATCCACTCTCAGGCAGAGTTCAAACAGGCCACAAGGAGATGTGGAATCTCAATTGCACAAAGTCTGCTAAAGTAATAGTAACAAATTTATATATTATACACATATAAATATATGTATGTGTGTATGTCTGTGTAGGTGTGTGTGATAGGGGAGTGAAGCCAAAGCCCATGGAATGGTTCATGAAACCAAAGACAAGAATGCTCTGTCTGATTTATGAAAGAGATTGCCAATAGCAGAAGGAGAAACATTCTCCTAGTATGGAAAAAGGCATGATTAAAAGAACCAAATGATATGGAAATGAATTGGGAATCTTTATCCAGTGTACTTACTGGTAATGGGTTAAAATTCTGGTCCACTAGATGGTTATATCCATGGTCAAAAAATGAGTGTCGTATCACAACATCAATACCCTGATTAGCCAGCATTCCTAAAGTGTTTAACCATCTAAAAAGCAAAAGAAAAAAAGCCACATCAGCACATTTAAAATGGCATTTTACAAGAACTGAACATTAGCTACAACACACAAATAAACTCTACCTCCCCCGCATCCCCCGCAAGCACCACCAAATTTATTTGTTGCTTTAAAAGAAAAAATCATTTTAGGTGCTGAACATGAAGATGTAAGAAATCTCAAAGATTCTCAGATCTAATCTCTTTATTTTACAGGAAAAGAAGCTGAAGTCTGGGGGAATGAAATGAATTGTTCGTGGTCATAAAGTTATCACAGCTTATGTCATATTTTACTTCTAGAATACTAACAAATGAATACTGTGACCATTTAAAAGCCTAACGCACATTTAAAAGCCTCCCTGACCACAAACATGCAACCACAGGATTTCACAGTGCACCTTGTATCCTCAGCCTTCTCACTCTGTAATAGTGCACACACGTTTCATAGGATGCTTTTTTTTTTTTTTTTTTTTTTTTTTTTCCGAGACAGGGTTTCTCTGTGTAGCTTTGCGCCTCTCCTGGAACTCACTTGGTAGCCCAGGCTGGCCTTGAACTCACAGAGATCCACCTGGCTCTGCCTCCCAAGTGCTGGGATTAAAGGCGTGCGCCACCACCGCCCGGCTTCATAGGATGCTTTAACCTACATAGGCCTATGACCTCTGCAAAAACAGCCTTGTCATTTGGTTCCCTCATATATCACTGTCCCGTCAATGTAATACTGTTTTTCCTCAACACTACAATACACTATGCAGAGATTAAAGCCTTTTATCTCCTTCTCGTATGTGTTACAATAGGAAGCCTGCATTGACCATGCACTTATCCCTGAGTATGCAAAGTGCCTAGATTACATAACATGCTACTCTTTTAAAAAGCCTGCCTTCTCGGTTCTCCCCAAACTCCCTGCTGACTCTGCCTTTGTTACTGACACATTCAGTTCATTCATCCATTTAGGCATGGACTGTTTTCTCTCTCTGTATTGCCACTGCTGAAATACCACCTCATCTTTGCTCTGCCCTCCGACTTCATTCTCCGTAGGTCTAAGTTGCACAAAACCACTTTTGAGCAGCCACTATAGCATGCTTTCTTGTACAGACCCTCGTCCTCACATGTTTTAACTTTGCCTTAGCATTTCCTACCTAACCTCCTCTAACTCATTTCTTTCCATTTGGTCAATTTCTTACCATATTAATCTCCAAAGCAAGTGTTCTTTTCTAAACTCTGGCATCCCAGTCAGCAGTATCACCTTCTACCTTCACAGAGCTCTTTTTATTTATGCCCTCCGCCAGCATGGTGACGGTGAGCATTCCCCCATCTCTCTGCCACGCCCCATTAGCTATAGGTCCTCAATCATACAGCATTTGAACTTAGGCTCAGAACACCCAACACAGTTCCTGGCATGTTGTAGGTACACAGCACTGTTTAGGTTGACATTTATCTGGATAAAATTAGATTTTAGGAACTTTGGAAATCACCATTCAGCACATGGGAAAAATTACACATAGTTATGATTTCCCGAATCTGAAACCATATGGGGCTACAAACCCATGACTTCTAGAATTAAGTTTTTTCCTTGCTGGAATAAAGAGCATTTCTAATTCTTATATTATGAATAAATAATGTTCACATTTTCAAATCTTTTTTTTTTACATTTACAATTTTATTTTATTCTCATAAAAATGAACACATTTACTGACAATTAGAGTTACAAAACCAAATCCCAAAGCAAAGCAAAGCACAAAACCAAGAGTCTGAAGTAAAGGAAAGTGTGTGTACAGCACAGCAGAAGCTTTGTTGTGTTCATTTTGTCACACTGGGACCCTGCAACCGAGAGAGCTGAAGGACTTTGGGAACATCCCATGGCAAAGCTACTTGCCTTTATTCTTTTCATTAGTTTGGCAAGTCTGTGAAGCCAGGATGATAGGCTCAGCTCTTGCTCTGGTCCTGAGGCTCAGTAGCAGATGGAGTCTCAAAGGAAGCCCTGGACTGGGGCTGTAACACCGTCAGACTCTGGGGGAATGTCTCCTAAAGCAGAGCTCTTGCCATGTTCAAAAGTACAAATACATCATGGTCTATATTTAATATTTATCTAGGAAAGCAAATATGGAGTCTCACTTTCTAGAAGAAATAAAATCTGAATAAATGCATAATCATATATGCATGAGCCCCTCCACCAGCACCATCTGTCCAGCAACACAGGACAGTCTCTTGGTGTTTGGTGTATGTACAATGATCCCATTGCATACTTGTTCAGTATCTATTCATGGGTGTTTATTGAGCACCTACTATATATTATTGCATGCTGCTAGATGCTGGAGACACGGCATCCTATCAAGACGAATTTGCAGTATTACAAAGAATTTCAAGACTGTCAGGGTTGCACTATCTTTGAGTCTTCATTAGCAGAGAATTCTGATTCATGCACGCATTTGCACATGCCCTAGCAACTACATAGTTAGGTGATATACTGAAAAGGTCCTGGGAAAAGGCCACCTTTTCACATGCTTGCTAGCTGCTTGAACCTTCTTAGAATGCTGTATCATTTGTCTAGGAAGCAACTGACATCCCTTCAAGAACACATCACATTGCTATGTGCTGCCTGTGGAGCTCAGATGGTATGGATGACAAGGAAGTAAGACAGAAGACCAGGAGCAGAAGGAACTAGATTCATCTGATATCTGTCAACTAAGCACTGATAATTTGAACTACTTCCCAAATATCAACAATTATGTTCATCTGCAAAGTCCATGGAGAGCTCTATGGCTGTCTGGCTGATGCTCATGCAAAGGGAGGTCTCTGTTTCAGCTGCCTCCATGAAGGTCTGTGGTACTTTTCATTTCACACCATTCTCCTTAAAGGGAAGAGTGTTCAGGAAAACATTCAGTAGAGTTGGGCTGCTTGCTGGACCTCAAAGCAAAATCATTTGGCAACAGCTGAGAAAAAGCCATTCCTGAGCTGATTCCAAGGGGTCCCCTTAGTACTGACTGCCAACCTGGCTTTTCCCCTTGCAACAGGATTCATATCAAACTAGTGGGGAGTAAATTATGAAAGAAGGCTCTTAGCAGTACTGCATTAAATTCGGATTCACTCCATTTCATTCATTTCAACCATGTTTATTGGACATCTCTGTGAAACACAACGTTAGATACTGAGGTTACAAACATGGATGCCCCAGAGTAACACCATGAATTACACCGAGCAGTTGTCTTCATGTACATTTGGCATGATTCCATCTGAAAATGCCATCTGCTTGGCCAGCCTGATCTGTTCTTCACAAATGTATAAGAAGCTGTCTCAATGGAAGGGAATTGCATCTGTCTAATTAGGAACAGCTGTTAGGAGCGAAGCACAGCTGAAGCAAAACTACAGTTCAGGCCTTGCTTAGCCAGAAAGCCAGGGCCAAAGGACCACGGTGGACCAGGAAAACAATCATTTGGTTAGTCTCTGATTCAGAGGGGTTTGTCCTGGCTGCACGACACTGGCAAGCGGAGCAGAACTGTAGGCTTCTGACCCAAGTCATTCTCCAGGCAACTACAGTAGCCTTCGAGTTTATTTTCTTATCCCTTCCAAGATCCTATTGCATAACATTGACAAAGTCTAAATTTTAAAATGCTCATCAGGTTATCTCTCTTTTTGAAATCTTCAGGGGCTTGGTATAGCCCAGAAGAAGGCCTCATTTCCTTTATATGGTTTTTAAGACCCTCCATGAACTGGTGTAAAGCCTCATCATAGTCTCAGCCTTCACTCCATCCCTGCTGAAACAAGGCTTTCCTCACAGTAGGCACTGGCCCTCTGCTATGCCCTCCAGTGATGTTTCTTCAGCCTGAGGGAGCTGGCTGTCAGTTCCACCACTCACCTCTGAAAACCAGACACTCTTTCCCCATCCCACACAACTGCCACCTTTCCCATGAAACCCTTCCTGATAATCCCATTCAGGGAAATTCTTAATTCCTTTGCAAGCCCACCACTTTTCTTTTATAGAAAGGCTGTGGGAGACAGAAAGAGAAGTGGTTCTTTTGTAGTGGTGAAAAGGCTGGACTCTGGAACAGGCCATCTGAGTTTGAGTCTGATCTCTGCCACTAGCTAAATGAGCTCCCTTGGCTAACTTGCTTCAGCTCTGCCTTTCAGCTTTGTTGGTTGTCATGTGAGGACAACACTAGCTTCTCTTTCACATCAATCTCATTGGTTGACAAAGTATCAAAGCATTTCAGACAGTCCTTGGCCCCTGGTGGACCCAGTATACTTCAAAGACCTACTGCAGCATAATTACTCTTTGCAATGCAGTTATGACTCACACTAGTCCCCTCGTCAGGTGGACCTAACTCCCAGAACCACGGTAAAATGCAGAAGGGAGAATGTATGGTGCTGACTGTGTCTTACTCAAGATGTCATCTGTGCTCTGACACTTATGTTCGACAGAATGTTAGTAGCTGGAGAAGTGACCAGTTACTGTTTGTAAAGTGGTTAAACACATCCACAAATGCACAGATGATGAACTTTCCATTGGAAATCAGCTTTGCCTTGCGATGGGTAGTGAGTGTGTTATAGCTTCACTGTCTTTCCCTGGAAGTTCCTGGGAGTGAAAATGTGAATTACTTACAAGAATCCTGCAGCATAGGAATCTGACAGATTGTTTGTGCCTCCAGCTGAGGTGGTCACCACGCCTTCGAGCCAAATTTTCTTTCCTGGAGTGTATGTATTGACCACCTGTTTACAAAACCAAAACAGAAGAGGACAGATGACATTGTAAAAGCTGTTCCCAAACGAGAAGTACTGTCACTCCCTAAAGGAAGTGTCTCTGATTCCCTGATCCCAATTGGTCATGATTTGTGCTTTGTTTCATGAAGATGTGTATCTGTTACTTTCCTTTTACAGGAAGACCATGCAAAGAGCAAAAGAGGTGGTCAACTGGAGTAGCTAAAAGGCTGACTCTGGAGCAGACTGCCTGGAAGGCAGAGTGAGTTGCAACATGCATACAAAAGTCTTAGTGTTCACACATGTTCATTATTCTCCTTAAATAAACCCAAGCGACGGTGTGATAGAACAAATGCATATTCTAGAGTTTAAGATGACTTTAGGGATACAACATCCTTCACTGGAAAGGATGAAGCCCATCATGTTTTCATAGTAACGGGTACCGAGAAGCAATGCTTTTCAGGGCTGTATTTCCACACTTCTACAGTAAAGCACACTGTCTATGTATCAGAAGTCGTGATCCATGAGAGGGAGAGGAAAATGTTCTGGGGAAGTATATAATGAGCATGCCATGTATATTGCAACCATATTTTGAAGATAACTGAAGTAAGTATAAAAAGAAAAGACCATGACCCATGGGTCAGATCTGCACAGGAAACTACAGCTGCATGCCTTCCAAGCAGAGGCAAAGCCTTGTTAAAATGTGTCCCTCTGAAGTTTTGAAATTACCCAGTCTCTGTTCTACAAGTTGGAGGTTGGCCAAACTATTCAGATCAGGGTGCAGATACCCTGGAAAGCAATTAGGCAGTTGTTGTATTGGGTAATACTAGTAGCTTCTGAAAGTACAGTCTGAGTTGCAGGCTTGTCTATAGCTAGTTCTTTGGAGGAAATAATAACCCCTGGCAGCAATGGTGACCTCTAGGACTGAAACAAAGAACTGACAACAGGAGGCTGTGCTTTCACACTGGCAACCAATGCTGGTAACCTGTACTCCACCTCACAGAGATTTTGGTCAAAGCTTATGCAAACCTCAAAACTGTTCAACTGTCCCCAAGGTAACACAATGGGAAGTATTTGTCTCGTGGTTTCTGTCTCCTGATGGTCAGGAGTAGCCTAATAAAGTTGCTCCTCCTCTTGTTTCATGGATAGCTCTGAGAGCTGAGCATATCCCCCAAATGTTTGTTGCCCCTGTCCAGAGAAGCCCCAGAGAAGGAACGAGAAGCAAGTTCCTGCTGCATTACACTAGCACCAGGCTCTGGCTGCTGCTACAATGGTTAGGGTATGAAGAAAGGCTGGAGGATTCCGGGATACACAAGGGAGGTTGATAGAGAAAATAGTGCATTTAGACACCCTCTAATTCCTCTCCTAGACATGTTCACTAGCCATTATTCTTCAGGTTTCTAGAAAAGAGTGCAAAGATTTCATGATGTCACCATCAGTGGCAGGTGTCCATAGTTAGAAGACTGAAATATGAAATGTATTCAATGCATAATATGAAATACTATGCAGCATTTGGAGCAAAATATTCAACATAAGTTCAGAAACACAAATATACTTTAAAGCTTCAGTGGTAAGTTAAAAAAAGAAAGTAACAATAAGATAAGTGGTATGACACCATTTATATAACCATTTATTAATACACAATAAAGAACAAAGACACATTTTTTTAAAGGATATGTCAAACATATAATGAAGACACAAAGGAAGAAAACAGACAAAACAGAAATAGGACCTTTTGTGAACTGATTATGTAAGTTGAGGTAGAACATAATATAATTTAGCTCTTTGTACCTTAGGGCTCCCAGAAAGAATATATGTAGATGTATTTATATAAATATATATATACACACATATATATATACAAATATTTAATATGAGATACAGATCTATGCATGTGACCAAACTCATAGGTAGGCATCAGCAAGTGATTATATTTCTTCCTAGGTATAGCTTCCTACAACTGTTCCATTCCCATTTAGGAGAAGATTTGCATTGTTTTATAACTCACTTAAAATTGATATTGGCAAAGTTACTGAGTTTTTCAGAAACAAAATTGCAAAATATAAATTAGATGGAAATAAGAATTCTAGCCAAGAATGGAAGAATGAGAATTAGTGGTGGAGGCCACATTGGCATGTTGTCAAAGGTTATATAGGTCATATGCTTAGCGAGCACAAAGCAAAGATTCAATTTCTATTGGTCCAGATAAGATGACACTCTCCTAACCATCTTTGTACATGGAAAGAAAAGAGTCATCAGGGCCTACATCTTGTTTATTGCAAAGTAATTCTTTCACTCTTTTTAACACTGCTCAGAATGTCCATCCCAAATGGAATTAGAAATCAAAAATAAGAAAACAAGAGATATACTTTAACTGATTAAAAGAAGAATCACATAGTGAAGTTGAAAACTATATTTATATATAATTCCTTAAAACACTATATCTGTGCATGCAATAAATTTTTTGCTTCCTTTATAATTAATTAAAGCTGAAGAATGTATTTATGCTTTTTTTAACCTTTAGCTTCCAGGATGTTTATAGTTTAACTTTGTTCCCAGAGACAGATATTTTAGCAAGGATACTAGAGAAAGAGGGTTTGGGTAAGTCAAACAAAATGATAAAACTAAAGCACAGATGAGCTCTGAAAACATTATGCTAAGTGAAAGAAACCCAACATAAAAGGTCATGTATTATATGAATTTATATAAATCCACATATTTAAAACAGCTGGAATATGTTCTAGAAAGTCCATAGAGGTGCAAAGTTGATTAGTAGTTTCACAAGGTCGAAAAAGAGGAGGAAGTTTAAGGTGAGGGACAAGAGAGAGTGACTTACTAATGAGTATGAGATTTCTTTGTGAGTCTTAGATATGTATTAAAATGGCAATGATTTAAAAATTTTATGAATATACTAGAACCCACTGACTTTCATATTTTAAAAGGGTGAATGTTATGGCATGGGTATTATTTTTCCATGTCTAAATATTTTATAAACATATATCTATATATAAATCATTAGCAAAAGGAGAGGTAGTATCTAAACATACAAAAAAATCATAATGTAAGAAGAATGTACCCTGAGACTTCTGGTATGTATCACAAGCTAGCTTTGACTTTTGGAAATCATTATCTTGAATTTCATTAATATTTGAAGGTATGGGCTTGGAATAGATCAACTCTAAGCATCTTCTGAAAATAATATATTAAAATGTATTAGTATTTTATAATGCGGATGTGTGCCTCTTTGGCCCTTAACAGTCAGAGGTTAAGATTGCCTTTGATTATAACCTGCTGAATCCCATGAGTTATAATAAAACTGGTCTAGAAAGACACACTAACTAGTGTAAAAGTGGCATGAACATCAGGGGAATAACCAACCACTATCTAATTGCATCACAAGATGAAACCCCATACCTGGCACCAACATCAGGCCCTACAGTTAGACAAATTATAGGCCCTAGGGAAGAGGTTCTTACTATTTTGCTGATAAATGAACACAGCACTAAACTGATTCCACATAATATCATTATACTATAGACTAATGCATCTCTCAACCCTTATCTGAGAAGCTTCTATTTGCATAGATGGTGATTAAAACAGAGACCCACAAAAGATACAAGGAATAAGAGACTGTAGAATGTTCAGCCCTAAAAGGAGCATCCATTATATCTCCCCTTCACCAAGGCTTGGGGATGTCTGTGGAAGAGTGTAGAGGAAAGAGTATAAGAGCCAGATGTGGTAGATGACTACAAGGAATCAGTGTCTTTTAGATACAACAGAGCAGCTATATGTATGAACTGACAGTGGTTGCAACAGTCTGTACAAAACCTATGCAAGCCCAACTCAGAAAATCTCAGCAAGGAAATGGAAGTGAGGCACAAAATTTTACCCCATGTGTGGAGCTACTGGCTTTTAGGAAAGGGAGAGACAACTTTCTCTATGAGTGTCGCCCTTGGTCATGTTGACAGTGTTGCATGGAAGAACACACACCCAGAATATGTGAGTAGCACAGATTGGTTTGATGGGTTTATAATAAAGGACACTAAGCTGGGTGAGCAGGAAAGGTGGGTGGATTTGCGAGCGTTGGAGGAGGGTGAACATGATTAAAACGAACTGTACAAAATTCTGAAAGAACTGTTTTTTTAAAGCAAGTGTTTGATTATGGAAGTTACAATTAAACAGGTTGTGGGGCACAAATAAAGGTTAGAAACACCATTGAGAGTATCATCTCAGAAACAAAGATCTGGATTGTTAGGGAATAATTAAAATTATATAATAAATTACAGAAGTGGGTTAAATCACTTAGGGAGCATATTTTAAAAGTAGGTAGAAAGAGTTAAAGATTTCCATTAAAAAGCATTGAGGCATTATCAAATGTTTTTATTTATCACTTCAACAAACATTTATTAACTACCTGCTAAATGCTAAGTAGACTTCTAGGGGCAGGTATAATGCCACTGCTTTATACTGTTGTCATGTGAGGAAAGTAACAATTAGTAAACAAACAAAGAAGAGGAATAAGAGTCAAGAAGAAAACAAGACAATAAAATGCTAGGGAGGAGCTTGTCGGGAAGGATGCTTTAGACAGTTGTCAGTGAAGAGCCCTCTGCAAGGCGGTATTGAGAGTTGGTGAAGAGGAAGCCAGGTCATTGATGCTTCCAAAGAAACAGCACAGACAAAGGATGTAGGGTGAAAACAGGACCATTGCTTGTAACACAAAAGGAAGGCCATCTGGAGTACAGTACATACAAAGATGAAAGATTGAACCTACGAGGTCAGAGAAAAAAGGAGGGTGCTTTCATTCTGAGTGTGACGGAGGCTCCTGGAGGGATTTAAGCAGGAGAGGGGTCTGATCTGACTTATGTCAGGTCACTGTAGCTGCTATGAGGTCATACACATGTCTTAAAAGGATTGTGGAACCTGTAACACGATATACAAATTAAAGGTTCTGTTATTTCTATGACCACTTTGAGCTTCAATGTCCTTATATATAGATGGAATAATACCTGACAGGATTGTACTAAGGGTCCCAGCTGTTTAACAAAGAATAAATAACATGAGGCCAGTGACAGGATAATCCTGAGCTAGTGGAAAGGGATGTAGACCCAGTGGGTGAACATTGACTTACAGGAGCCCTTTAAGGTGATGCATGAATTCTGAGATCTAGTCCAGATATGCCTACAATTCCTATTGGCAGTGGGATTCTAAACTATTCATGATGCTTCCAGGAAACCTTGAACTATGACCTGTTTGAGGGCAGGACACCAAGTCATCTTTTCTTTTTAATATTTATTTTACTTTAAAATTGTGTGTGTGTGTGTGTGTGTGTGTGTGTGTGTCTGTCTGTCTGTCTGTCTATGTGCATGTGGGTACAGATGCCTGTGGTTGCCTCTGGCCTTTGATCTTCCTGGAGTTAGTTACAGGCAGTAGTGAGCTCTTCAATGTGGCTTCTGGGAACTGAACTTGAGTCCTCTGGTCCATGAGTAGTACTTGGTCTTAATTGCTCAGACATCTCTCAACCACACCCTTTAGTCTTACCAATGTTGACTTCCTATCAGAGTACCTGGCACAGAGCTTGGGCTTCACTGAAAATAGGGCTCGAGTCACACCTAGGGGCTGAGGCAATACCAGCCCTCCCTTGTACCGGCTTATGGTAAACCCTACTCTTGAAGCTGTCAGACTTAAGAAGCCACGTGCTGCTTGAAAATACACATCTAGAGACTAGGAAAAACAGAGACACACAGTGAAAACCTCTAAGAACACAAAAGACCTAAGCAAGAACACTGCTCATTTATTTTCTAAGCTTTGGTGTAGCAAATCTTGATTTCTGAGAGGAAACTAGAAATTCTGACTCTTGCAACATGGGACTTATATATGAAACTCAACAAACTCACAAGACTTAAAGGCAAACTATCATCCAATATGATGTGAATCTCCAAGAACTTTATGAAGAATCGTTATGATGTTCTGACCTTGAAAATAAGGAGATCGTCATGTCCAGCTATTGTGAGCAAGTTTGCTGTCAACACTTGGAGTTGAAAGTGGTATGCTGAACTTGGGAGGGGTAATTTGTATGAGATGATTTTATTTCAAAGAGTTCAAAACCTACCTCTTGTAAATAAAGCTATGACTTCAGAAAATGTTTGAAATTATAAAAGCTATGTATACAGGATCCTACATAGTCCACTCATACAAAAGACAAAAGTTAATCTGAATTCTCTTCTGAATGTAGGAAGAATGAAAAGAAAATCTTTAATTTTTGCTCTCAGAGCTGAGGGTACAAATCACATGCCCAGCTTGCATGAAGCCCTGGATTCAGCCTCAGCTAGCTCTTCCTGCAGCATTATGATTGGTGAGGTAGTATTCAGTGGTTGTTATAGGCATGGACTCTGGAGATAGAGTCCTGCATTTCAATCATGGACTTATTGTATATTGATTGTGTGACCTTGAATATTTAAGACTACTTCTTTGCGTTCTAGTGTAGAATAGAATAACGACCTCAGTGTATTTATGCTTTAGCTAACTGACATTTGTAAAAGAACTTAAAAACAGTTCCTGATGTATAGTAAGCACTTAAACCCAAATATTTTCAGAATTTCTCTCCTTGTTCAAGTTACCTGAATTTGTGTTTGAAAAGTTTAATATCCACACTGATTGCTCTTCCCTCTGATAAATAACTTGGGTTAATAGGTAATTTCCCAGATATATGTTAAACACTAGGAAAGGGAAGTTTAGGATTTAAAATACACATGGATAATATACATAAGCATAACTAATATCTATACATCTATATGGAGTATAGTTAGCACAAGCATCCTGTTACCCACGTGAACAAAAACTGCACAGTGAAGTAAAACTTGGATCTAAACTGACCAGGGAGAAATTCCTCAAAGCACTGATGTTGAAAGTTTACGGAGTCAACACAAATGAGCAAATGTTTTCTATGCCTTTTCTGTCGAGGACATGGTGGGAAACTTGATGAACTGGGACTCTTCCAAGAACAGAGAAGGCCAGCATGGTGAAGTGTGGTGGTGGTATGGATGCTGATGTTGGGTGCTGGTTGAGCCTGGGGAGAAAATTAGCTTGGGCTAAAGAGGAGAAAAACCAAACAAACAAAAAGGGAAAAAAACCAAGCAGAAAAAGCAGATGGAACCAGCTGCAAAATTCCCTCAGAAAATGAAACTCTAAGAAACCAAGGGCTATAGTTCAAAACTGTGGTTTTCTGAGTAAATATGATTCTCCCTGTGCTGGAAAGAGAAAAGGCGAGGACTTTGGGAAGTGAAAGGGCTCCTGGTGAGAAATGATGTGCAATGAAGGTTATTCTCAGGATACACTGAGGGGAGGAGACGGGTGTGTGTGTGTGTGTGTGTGTGTGTGTGTGTGTGTGTGTGTGTGTGTGTGTGTGTTGATGTTACCTGAGTGAGCTTAGGAGGAGGCTGGCTGCCTAGCTCCCTCCTGACTCTTTTGTTCCCAAAAGCAGCCCTGGGGCCCATGTGGTCAAGAAGCTTTGAGGCACCCAAAGAAAAGCCCGTTCAGTGGCCATCAGCTGCTCACTTCCCCATCTACTAGAAGCATACGTTTTTTATTCTTCTTTTATTCTGGAAATATTTTATATTTCCAGTTCCATTCTCTTACATTTCAGAAATGAGACTGAGTTAAAATGTTTGGTGTCTTCATATGGATACACTGAGTCAGGGGTAGAGTAGAAGAGGTGTGTGTGTAAGGTGGGGGAGAGAGGAAAAGGAGCACACGTTGGGAAAAGAGTCTTGATTTTTTAAAAAGTAAAATAGGAACATAACCATTTATGGGGCACATTTTCCAACCCTGATCTTCCCTTTCCTCTAGTTCTTTGATATCCCGCCTCTAAAGCTGTAACCTACATCTTGGAAAAGACTCCTGAGGACCTGGCTTCAGGCGCTGGCTGTGCAAGAGATGGTAGCATTGTTGCAGCAGACATGTTGTTTATGGTTATCCAAACCAACACCTTCCTTAATGAGAAAGGAAGCAATAAAACAGGAACAGTGGACAGGCCAGCTGGGCTAATCAGCCCTGGCAGGGGGCCCACCCTCCGAAAGAAGCTGGAGCCCATTAATTCCAGGATCTCATGTACTTGGGAGTCAACCTTCCCCTGAACTTCAGAAGAGCAAGTTGCTCTCTGCGGAACCAGAACAAGCCTGCTATACTGCTGGTCACAAAGGACTGCTTTAGGGAGTCTCTTCTTGGTTTTTAAAACGCTATCTAATATTCTTTACATAGTGTGTGTGTGTGTGTGTGTGTGTGTGTGTGCATGTGTGTGTGTGTGTGTGAGACCATGTGCATGTGGAGGTCAGAGAACTATTTGAGGGAGTCAGTTCTCTCCTTTCCAGCATGTGGGTTCTAGGGGCTGGACTCATGCAACAAGTTTTGGTGGCAAGCGCCTTCACCCACTGAGTCATCCAGCTGGTCTTCAGGAAGCTCCTTATACCTCACCTACGTACCCTGTTTGCACTTCAGCAGTCTTGATTCTCAGGTGAACTCTCAGTATTGCTCCTGATTTGCCCACTCTGTGTGTGTAGTTGTTGACTTGATGCTACCAACTTCACTGGAAGAGGAGGGGATAAAGCTGACTCTTCTCCTTCCTCTCTGTTCCTTCCTGAGTCTGGGCCTCACAATTTCTTTCCTTGTCTTCCTGCCTTTGTCCTCTTTCTTTTCTAGACCAGCCTCCAGCCTGCTGTCCTTGGTAAACTCTGGAATTCCTCTCCAGTTTTAAGAACCTTCAGTGGTTTCTCCTTGCATTGCCAGCAGTGGGAATCAACCATTTTGTTGTTGTTCACTGAGAGGTCTGTCTGACCAGCAGAGAGATGAACAGGAAATAACTTGTATCTGATGTTCCTACAATCAGTGAGAGCTGACCACAGGTCAGGACTTGGACTGCTTTATTTCAGATGGTATTGACTACCACACACAACCAGCGTTCAGCTCCCCATTCTCCATTCTTTCCCTGTAAATCCCAGGCAGGATGGTCTGCTTGCTTTAGAAAAATGGCATACACTTCGGCTCTTTGTTTCCTTCCTGCCCTCTCACCCACACTTCCTGGTAGTTTTTTCGAGGATTGTTCTAAATGTTATTTTCTCTATGAAACAGTCCTCAACTCCAGGAAGTTTCCTTCTTTTTTCTAAGTTCTAAAGTTTTTTGAACCTATCTCTGATTTTGATCTTATTGCACATAAATATAACTTTGTATTTCCCCTTTTTTTTTCATGCCCCATGGATTTCTTGATAATGACTTTATTTAATATTTAGTCAGCAAATGAGAATATTTTATTGATGAAAATACTAAGTTTCAAAGAAGACAACTAACAACCCCCAGCTAGCAAGGGCAGATATCACACACTCACAGCTCCGTTTAGGGCTCTGTTACCTTCTGATTGAATTTTGTTGCTTGAGGAGAACCACAAGCCTTTGCTTACCTAAGCTGCCTCCATATTTGAAATGTCATTCTTCAGTTAGACAAGGTGAGCTTTTCTGAGGCGGGTCATCCCATTATCTCATCCCACACCTCTCTCTTCTGTCTAGTGTCTATGTAATTTCTGTTCATTCTCTTTCTGTTACAGAGTACCATATTGTCCCAGGTTTTTGGTATTAGATTAACTGTTGGTCTGTTTCAGAGACATTTTTGGGATTTAAAATGTTACTCTGTTCTTGTTATCTCAAACTAAAGAAAAAAACAACTGAATGAAATGAGACAACAAAATATTAAGATAAGAACACATGGACAGGATGGAGTCAGTATGGAGGCAATGCCATTTTGAGCATATGAAGGAAGACAAGGAAGAATGTTCCAGAGTCCTAAAGCACTGATGAGTGGTGGTGAAGACAGAACAGAAAGCAGTTACTGGCTGCTTCCGTTCCCGTCCTTTGCTCTGACTAACCAATATTTTAGGCTACCGGATGCTTTGCACACTCAAATGCCCGACTCCACCAACTTCAGTGATGATTTTATTCTTGTTTAGGACAAGCACTACATCCTCTTACTTCTATGCTGAACTGTTGTAAGCTCCTCAAGTGTGTGTGTGTGTGTGTGTGTGTGTGTGTGTGTGTGTGTGTGTGTGTGTGTGTGTCCCGCTGAAGATGCTTTGGCTCTAAATGGCTATTCCTCCAACTGCCCACAGGTGGCATATTCTTCCGCACTGCCATCCCTGGTGCTGTCCCTCTCTAGAGAACAACTGGAATGGAGCGCAATGCATCAAAGTCAAGTCTTCAGAAGCCTTGTTCTGTTCCACTACCACTTGTCCGATACCATGAAAGCTTGAACATTCTCACCCTCACTTCCAGGGCAGTCACCCCATACCGACTAATTGTGGGGTCACATTGGTATCCTCTCTAAGAACACACTGGTATTCTTCTTTGAAAGCACTTCTAATTGTGGGCGGTTAGAAAGAAACTTTGTATAGGCTACAAAATAAACAGTTAATAGATGTCAAATACAGAGCCAGGTGGTGGTGGCACATGCCCTTAATCCCAGCACTCGGGAGGCAGAGCCAGGCAGATCTCTGTGAGTTCGAGGCCAGCCTGGTCTACAGAGTGAGATCCAGGACAGGCATCAAAACTACACAGAGAAACCTTGTTTCGGAAACCCAGAGAGATGGATACATACCACGATGAGTTCCCATATCCCACTATCACAACCATCATTGCACCCCCCACTAGACTGGAAGGTCTATGAGGACAAGCATCCCGTTAGTTTTGCTCAGCCTCGTATTCTCAGAAGTCTGGAAAACACTACAAAGGGCACAAACTCTGACACATAAACGGAGAAGGGTGTAAAGGAAGGAGGTGGAAATTAACTTTTCAAATATGGAGGGAGCCCGCTGCAGTTCATTTCATATTCAAACTGCAATCATATGGACAGTACTTGTGGAAATACTTTCCTCCTGACTGGGATTTCACCAACTCCTTCCTGTGCTTATTGAATTGCTGAAAATAATGTAAAAAGTGTTATTTCCTCTTCTGATTCCTCCAGGAGATGAAGACACAAATCACAGAGTCCAAATGAGTTGAGCCAAAGTGGTTCTTCTTGGTTCTTACGTCACTGTTTTGGAGTCAGCCCAGCTCTCTACACTATACCATCTGCGTTGTGTCCTAAATGTCTCTCACTTTTCCCATTTGACCTTCTCTGCATTGTGAGTCTCAGTTCCTTCCTTTGACTCACCTCCCAGTACAGATGATTATTCTTGTTCTAATGGAAAGGAGTGTGTGCTCATCCAAAGGTGTGGGTTGTCCAGACATTTCACTGGTTTCCAAAAGTATCATATAGATTTTCTTCTAACCTGATAATTCACTGACTGCTGAGAAAACAGAATTCTTCTCTAAATGGCAGTCCAAATTTGGAAACCACAGCTGCTTTTAGCAATTGAGTCATTGACTTTCAGGTGCCAAAAATATCACCTATTATATTCTCTAGGGTTCAAAGAAAGAGGAAAGAGAAAAAAGGCAAAGAAGAAATGGAGAATAAAGGTAGTATGGAGCATTTATAGTCACAAAAATTATTAAAATAAGTGCAATAATTAACAAAGTAACAGCAATAACAACTATTGCTCAATATGAATTAACAGACCAGCTGTGTAGGACATTCCTAACTTCCTTAAAAAAGAGGGAATGTAGAATTCTTAGCATCTTCACTTTATAGGTAAAGAATTAAAGTTATGGATATTCTGGCTCTCAGCCCCAACTAAGGTGAAAGCTGCCACCAGCTGAGTAAAAATGACTTCTGACTAATCTTATGTGACAATCTTGATGCACCGCAGTCATCAAATCTTCCAGCTAACAGTTTCAGCTACCATGGAGCAGAGAAACTATCCCTGCCATGCTCTGTACAAATTCCCACTTATCTGTTCCATCACACAACTAATGTTTTTGCCATGAAGTTTTGGAGTGATTGCTTATACAACCACAGAAAACCAGAATAGGGGCCACGACTTGAAAGGACCTCTGGGCAGGTTATGTTTCTAACGGCCAAAAGATGATGTCTGAACTTGTTGCTAAGTCTAGCCCTCCCTTCCAGGAGCCTTTTACTTATAGGTCATTCCTCCTGAGAGCTTCCACTATTTCTTCCTGAAGTGGGAGGCCACTTCAAGGGCATCAGGCATATTCTTAAAGGCTTGAATCTCAATTTTCCATAGGGTTTTAGTTCTTTCATCTATATTTCTGGAACCCTATATAAATCAGAAAATAAGCTTTGCTCCTTTAGCTTTTGAATGTTCTGTGATGATTAAGAGCCATGCAGAGATAAAGGGTGAAGCAGAGAGAAAACACCTTCATCTTTGTCCTAACTTATACTCACTTGCTACACTTAAATAATGTGAATACAGTTAGAACTGTCTCTCTTGGTCAATATTATTACTAATAACAATCTTTTAATTGGGCTCAAAGATGGAAGAACCCAAAATAAAGGGACTTGACTATCTTGTACATTGTTGTAATACAAACACTTAGAAGGCTGTCTGAAGCATATTGCCTGAGAGAGTTAACTTATGAGTAAAGGAATAAAAGAAAAGTTCTTCTAGAGAGCAACACTTGAATTAGCACAGTGAGTCTAGAAAACTGTAACATTCTGTAGGTTGATTTTTGTTTGATTTTTAGGCTGAGTCTCATCAGCCAAGATTGGCTTCCAACTCATGATCCTCTTGCCTCAGACTTCTAGGGGCTAGGTTATAGGCATGCACTACTATGATCAACAATAGGTTGATATTCTGTTGCACCAGGCAACATGTTCCAACCTAGTCAAATATTAAAACTGAATTCCTTGAGGCCACATTTTATTCTATTTTCTATGTCCAGCATCTGGCACTTTGCATGGTGCTCACAATACTTTTCACTAACTGTTGTCAAACAGACTGGCAGAAATATTTCAGATCATTTAGTTCTTCTTGTCTAATAGAAGGCAGTGATAGAAAAAGGTTCTGGTCAATGTCCCTTGTCCCATGGTGATTACATTAGGATGCAGAAATCCAGGAGTCTTGAGAGTTCCCATGCTTTAACATTCCCCAAGAACAAGTGAACAGGGAGGCTGTATGTTATTTGAGTATGACATTAGCATGAGAATATAAAAAAGGTTCAGACTTCCACTTTAGTTCTCAATGGTGCTTTTCTATGATGGCTTCAAGTAGAATTTTCTTTCAAAGATAGTTTTAAACATGAACCATTCATTCATTTGTCTATGTCTTTATCCATCCCACATTTACAGAGGGACTACTTATTGAGAAGTATTTTATCTGCTCAAAAGGATAGCTGAGGATCCACAGAGTGCAAATTTCTAGAAAAGAACCTTACTGGACAGCAGAAGATGTATTTTGATGAGGCCTAGTGAACTTACAAGATCCTCATTATTTAGAATGAATGAATCTAGTATATCTCAAAATGTAACTCTATAACCTGTAACACACACAATCACTAGACAGATGACTATTCAAGGCAGAGCTCTCAGCTCTAGCCACACTAAACCAGAATGTCAAGAATAAGACTGGACATGTTACTAATGGGCACCATTGGTTATCTGGATTGGTCCAATAACTAAAGGGATCTTGCTGGAAAGAACTTCATGCAATTGCTTAATACGATTTAATTTTCTCTTCCTTTTTATAAAAGTCAACTCTTACATGGCTGATTCTAAGATATCTAAGAAGGATGTAAATATGGATCAGAGTCATTAGCTCTCAAAACCAGAACTTCAATGAATATGAGCAATGATAATCCCCTTAAACTAGCCCCAAGTGAATCCCCAGGAAAAGAAAACAAGCAAACTTGTCATTAAAGAAGCCCTTTAAATAAAAATAATAGTTGAACTTAATTTTAAATGGAGGGCAAAGTTGGAAGGATGAAGACAAAGTCTGCCTTCTTTATTGTTGTTGTTTGTTTAACAAACCTTTGATTCCCATGTGGAGTTTTTATTCTTTGAATTTTACTTTTTGTTTTAATTAATTTATAATAGCTGCACATATTTATAGGGTACTGCGTGCACTATTCCAGTTTTCATAATGAAGAACTTCACCTCTTTGTTATTTCTTTACATTTAGAGCCCCTGAGCTCTCTTCCAGGTATTGATAAGCTGTGTCACTGTGAACAGTCACCTTGTTATGCTGGAGACATGGATGTATTTGCACCACTTCACTGTGGTATGGTACCTCTTAGCTCACTTCTCTACATGCTGCTCTCTCTTCTCTCCTAGCTTCTGCTATTTTCTAGTTTGAGTGAATTGTCTTACCTTTTCCACAAGGAAAGGAACATGAAGTATTTGTCTTTCTGAGTCGGGCTCATTCTACTCAATACAATGACCTCCAGTTCCATCCATTTTTCTAAAAATGGCAGGATTTCATTCTTCATTGCATGGGAAACCTTTCACTATTTCTTTATCCATGTGTCCATTGACAGATACCTTGGTTGACTCTGTATCTCAGTTAGTCTCAACAGGAAGTGCTTCAGGAAGCATGAGAGTGCAAGCAGCTCTTTGATATGATGGCCGTGCTCTGGATGACTGGGTTACGTGCAGGCCTAGTTCTGGTTTGTGAGACACTTCTGCACTGCTCTCCATGACTATACTTCTTCCATGCCCACCAACAGCGTGTAAGCGTTCCTTACCCTTGAAATCATTTGTTAGAATGGCTCTAGATCTTGATGTGACAAATATAAACCCTTTGAAATGTGAAAAACAGTAAGGATCCACAATCATCATTGAAAGAAGGGGATGTGGCCACGTCCATCTGGAATCTTTTCCTAGCCTGGTTCCCACAGCACTAAATTCCAGTTGAGACCCTGTGACCTTTTCCTTGTCTTTCTTCCAAACACATCAGCTCACAGATAATTCTACTCACTTTCTGAATTTTCCTAATCTGGTCAGAGAGTGTATCTAACAGACGAGTTTTCAGGAAGTCCATCACCTTGACCACCCGGCCATCAATGTAGCAACTGGAATAAAAATAAAATAACAGTCAGATAAAATCTTGAAGAGGGGGCTGGAAATACACTTCTCTTATTAGAAGTCTATGTTTGCTGAGGAAACCACCTAGGATTGTATTCATCACAGGACAGATTTTGACTCTTCACACTTTTCAAGCAAATAATATTCTTTGTATTTTCTCCATTTCCAATTCCATTTGTCAGCTACTGCAACTTTTTTCAGCCTTGCTCAGGTAAAAACCCATTTCTTGCTCTCTGGGAACTGGCAGATATTACATAATCTAAACTGGGCAATTGGGGAAAAACTTACTTTTTCTCTTGGGAAAGGGACTTAGTCTCCAATCTCATGGCTGTCTCTATCTTTACCTTAAAGCAACAAAGGCATGGGAGAGTTGCAAAGGAACACCCAAACATTTGCTAGGTTTCCACTTTTAAATAAGAAAATAAACAACAGAGTAAAATTCTGATGCAGTGCAGTTAAGTCTCAAGTGTTTCCAGTTTCTAGCTTGCTTCCTTGGTAAAACTCATTATAGTGGAGCCCCCTCCCCATCATTTGGACGAATGAATGAGTGAATAATGAACAAACAAATGCAAAGAAATCCATACACTGGCCCCAAAGCTCTCTGCTGATCGAACAGGGCTGGTGCTCATTTGGTCTGCTTTCAGTCTGGTTTTCATTAGGGACTTAAGAGAATCATCAAGCTGCACTGACACTTGTGAACATTTGACCAAAACAGGCCCACCCCATCACCTCATGTGCTCCTCTTTTCTGAACCACTTATTCCGAAGACTAAGCAGACATGGGCTCCAGGTGAGGTGACCTTCATCACCTAGAACCCCGCCTTACTCCTATCTTGGCAAAATCTGAACTAAGAAAATTTTTAAATGCTTATGGTTCCCATATGCCTAGCCTAATCCACTAAAGTCTTATTGGTTGATAACTAATGATAGATTTTCTTTCATTTGAAATAAAAGATCTATCCATCAATATATACAGACTTATATGAAAGTCCTTCTTAATGTTGTATGGGATGGTCAGGCTTAAAAATCTTTTATTGTAAACAGGTGCTCTAGCTGCAGTAAGGGAAGGAGACAGGTCTGACTCAGCCTTCTGTTGGCCTCTCTCCCCACCATAAGGTATTTCCAAAGAACTCAATGTTTAAATGACTGATAGGTTTAAAAACAAAAAACAAAGAAAAATGTGTTTTTGGAGACAAAGACATTTGAGGTCAGATTCCTGATTTGTCATTTGCTCCTTATATAATCTCAGAGGCTTTCCTGGTCTCTACAGACCTCAGTTCTGGCATATTTAAACTGTCTGTCTGTCTGTCTGCCTACTTGCTTGCCTGCCTGCCTACCTACCTACCTATCTATCATCTGTCTAGTTTTTGTTTGCATATTTGTTTTTGAGACAAGGGCTTACTCTGTAGTCTAGGCTCGCCTGAACTCACTATGTAGCTCAGGTTAGCTTTGAACTATAGTAATCCTCCTGTTTCAGCCTACTAAATTCTGAAATTCAAATGTGTGGTAGTTTTCTGATTAATGAGAGAGGGGTGACATATCTGCTCCTTGGGATTAATTATAAAATCAAGGCGATAATAAACCTAAGATGCCTGACACACAGCGGGCACACAGGAGGTACACAAAAACTTTTTTGTTTTCTGACCTTTCTAACTTCATTTAAGACAGAGGACACTAGTTGGTAAAATTATGTATAAGTATAGAATCCTAAAAAGTAGAAATATTGTCAGAAGATATGTACTTATATTTTTTGTGTGGTTACTTACATAATGGAATAAAACAATAATATGACATTTTACCTCATCTCTGGTTCAAATGCCAAACTCAAGTTCAACAAACATTTATTATGTATAACATAGTTTCAGTCATGGCTACTGCCTTAACATTTCATAACCTCTTCTTTCTAGTATTTCATTATTGCCATCTCTAATTTTTGAACAAGTTGAGCTTGATCATGCATTACATGAAAAATGGGCATGCTGGGATGGGATCATTAAAATTAAAGCAAAGCAAGCTGTGCACTGTTATTCTACTGCACAGCTGAAGAAATGAACACTTACATGGTGGCAAGTCCTATGACAAACAGCATGCTGTAATTAGTCTCTCAGGATTCAAGCAAACAAATTGTAGTTTCTCCTTTTCTCTACATTCACTTCCCAGTAACTATGCTAACAATCAGTGTTTATCATTTTTGCTGGCAACACATAGAGTTTAATAGTTATTGACACAAAGATGCCAGATGTAATTTTTCAGTATGTAGGATTCTCCACAAACATTTAGACTAACCCATCTGATCTACAGTCCCTTTATTCTTTTCCTTTTTTTCTTTTATTCCTTTGTTCAAGTTACATAGAACTTAGAGTTAAAAACCCTGGTTCACTATGCTTTATCACTTATTACCCACATGATATCTGATCTCCACCCCTTTTTTCCAAGTTGGCATAAAAAGTAATAGATTTAGTTATAACATTTTCATACACATATATCTGGGTTTCTCCTTCTATAAGATAGGTTAAAAAATTCAAGCCTGGAGCCAGCAAGATGGCTCAGTGGGCAATGGTGCTTGCCACAAAAGCCTGATGATCGGAGTTTGGTTTATGAGGACTACCTCTGTCTTCCGCATGTGTGTGCTCTCCCACTCGCTCCCCCCACTCTCCCACCATGTATGTGTCTCTATCTCTCTCACACACATTCACATAAAATAAATAAAAATGTAAGAACAAAATTAAAAATTCAAGCCTGTAATATTTTTATAGGGATGCTATAGTGAACAAATAAGGAAAAATACTTGCCACAGAGCCTAGCACATCGAAGTATCCAATAACCAAATATACTCTGCCCGGTTACTTAAAGGCTCAAGGTAGCAGAAACTTGACTGAAAGGCTATGGGCTGGGGCTGCAGGGGGAGCATCTTTCCAGAGGAGAACACTCATCCACTACAAGGTTTGAAGGAGGAAAATATGTATCAGTAGAGACAAACTCTGGATTCCTTGCAGGTGGGGGCAGAGAGAAATATGCTCCGTATTACTGTTTGCTCAGTGAAATATGCTCCAGATTACTGTTTGCTCAGTGACTGACATTCTGTTTGTCTGGACCCAGAAATAGTGCAAGTCCTCCTTCATTCAGCACAGGAGAAGGAGCTCCAACAGAAACTTTAACTTAAGCCTTTCAGAGCCCATTATTGACCCCATTTTTAACCTAACAAGCTGGATCTAATTATTCCCAGTTGTTCCCTGGCTACTCCTGAAGACTGAATTTGCAATGAGGTGGGAAGAGCTCCAGGGAGAGAAACCAGTGGACAAAGCTACCTCGATGGTGTGGGCAAGAAATGATGTGGCTCTAAACAAGGGAAGACACAGAAGACACTTGCCACGCAAGTGGCAGACTGTGATGAAAACACTCACAATATTTCCTTCTGAGTGAAATCAAGGCATTCAGTGAAGGATAACCATGAGCTCAAGAGAGAGGATGCCTTGGAGAACATTATGCTGAGGACAGTTAGGCATTAGAGTTAGGCCACAGCTTGTCAAGAGAGATGAAGGATGCAGTTTGATAGATCAAACATACACAGACTATCAAAGATGAAACATATAGCAGCTAGTTAGAGATAGCAGAAAATTGAGATGGGCAACGTTGACCTGGTCTCTTCTTCAGCTTAAAAGTCATGGGTAAAACTACGGCGTTAGATGAGGTAACTAAGCAAATAAGGGAAGGTCACAGAGATGTCAGAGACCCTTTAAAGTACTTCTCAAATATGGCCCTGGGCTTGCCTGTACCTTTGACCCAGTGAAGGAACTGAAACCCTTTACTGCCCTAAGCAAAACAGCATCTTTCTAACAACCTCAGTCTGAGTCTAGTTTATATTTGGATGTCAAAGGACTCCGCATATTAGCCTGAGAATTTCATTTGCAACTTAAATTCACTTTTGTCTTCAAGTATTGAAACAGGAACTTTGGTCACTAAAATTTGGGATCATTCTGAAGAGAGGGGAAGGGGATCAATTAACAACATAGCATGGACTGGATAACCCTGAAACCTCTTTTATTATATTCGATTTTCTAATTTTAGACGGGATCTCGTTCTAATCAAATCTAGTCTAGAATAATTCACTGTACATCACAAGCTGGCCTCAATTCACAGAGAGGCCTCCTACCTCAGCCTATTGGAAGTCCTGCTTATCAGAGCACCTGGGTACCAATAATACCTCTCCACAGTGTCACAGTTACAGACCAATATAGCACACAGATATAGGTATGAAGGAAGTGAAGCAGTCTGTGCTCACCAGCAGGCTGCTAATCATGATGATGAGGGTCATTTATTTATTACTTACTAAGCTACAGCCCCAGCTCCAATGATACAGATTTCTAACAACGACTGGGTAAAAGGAAGCCAGGCTAGAAGATGTTAATTTTTCAGTGGTTTGAGCACAACTCTCTTCCTTTCTGTCTTTTGCCCTCAGAAGATAATGATGATTCTTAGCTAATCACCAGTCTCCACAAGAGTTAATTAGTTTAGCAATGGCTGCAGAGGATTCTGAAGACGGATAAATCAAAAAGAAAGAAACTGGCAGTGGGAAAGCAAAGAAAATTTTCAATTAGAGAAACTCTAGACATGTCAATATAAAAATCCCAGCAGGGTGATTTTAGAATTCCCTATAGTAACACTTTTAAGTAAATCTTAGATCTCCTCCAAATCCTTATAAGCTCCAACTTTTCTAAGTTCACACAAAGAAATGAGCCACTCAATTGATGGGTGCAGCCAGGAAGACTGTGTTGAAATAACCTTTCCATAACTATTGTAACAGTTGAAACATTTGTTCATGATCAGAATAGCCTGTCTTGCTTGACGGCAGCTACTGTCATTCTTATCTCTAGACTGGCAGGTCACACCAAGCATGGCAAGAATGGCTGAGTATTCAAAGCAAATGGGTCCTCTTATCAATTTATTCATAACTTTCTTATGTATTTAAATAAATTTTAAAATTTTATTTACTATATGATTTACTTCATCTTATTTTTTAAAAGCATTGTCTTTTTATTATAAAAGAAATAAATGCAAATTAAAAAATAAGCACAAACAAAATAGAAGTATAGAATGAGGAGTCACTTATAAGACCAACACTTGAATCATTGTTCACATTTTGATAAATATCCTTTCAGAGTTTTTCATAGTGTACATGAAATTTCATACAATGTACTAAATAAAATCTATTCTAGATCCTATTGTACTAGCATATACATTTAAACTTGCCCCATCTAAGACACCCAAGTCATCTAACAGAGATATTGGTCAAAACATCCTACTTCAATTTTTCCTCCATCTCGACCATGGGATACCCTGCCATCCAGCTGCAAGATTCAGTTTTAGGGTTGCACTACAATTAGCCACTTATGCCCATTAGCTTCTTCAAATGTTTAATGAAGAGAGTTTGTTGGCTCCAGGGCAGCTGGTTTTGTTTACCTGGCCCTTTACTTTAAGAGGAAAAACCTTTGCCCTTATTATCTGACCCCTTCTTTTATTTCACGTAATTGCATTAGGGCTGGCTTCCCAATGCTCAGGAATTTCCGGACCTTTTTTTTTTTTTTTTCTGCCTGCTGCTTTCAAGGAGGAGGGGTAGTCTACTCAGAATTTTAACACCCAGCCTGCTGACTGGGCAAGTAATTCCATAAAACTGGAGCCTTTCCCTCCAAATGGGGAGAAGCTTAAAAAGTCATTAGAACAGCCCTGTTGACCTGTAAAACCTAGTCTGACACCTCCAAGCCAAACAGTGGAGAAAGCTGATTGGAGACTCTATAAAGCTCTTTAAGTGTGCTTCCCCTCCTCCAAAGGGCCTCACTCTGGGCTCCTGCTGAGGCACCTCTCTTTGCACTTGCCATAGGGTTTGATTCTGAGGCGGCATCATTCTTCATCTTCTCTACATTGTGTCAAACTTCCTATCTTGTGTTTAAAATTACTTGGGGCAGGAAAGCTTGAAAGAAGAGAACACAGTTACAAAGAAATATTCTAGACAATATAAATGCTTTTTGAGCTTTCTGAAACTTGTTTGAATAATCCCATGCATAAATTATCCAATAGACTAACATATTACAGTTAAGGAATTTGAGTTTGTACTATGAAAAGAAAATATAGCAAGTCGGTATACACAAAGGCTGGGGTTACGGACATCCCAGCACACAATGAACACTCAAAAATATACTCAACAAAATAATGAGTGACTGCATGATTTAGTGAGCCAAAGGATCTGGATCTGGGGCTGCAGTGTCTCAGGGCTAAGCACCCTATTTCTAATCTGTCTCTCTCAGTTAACCCCTTGCAGATTTTGGATCCTGAGCCTAGAGTGTGGTGGAGAGACACTATATCTTGGCAGAGGCTCAAACAGCTGGACCTTGATCCCAGCAGTCAGTGCTGTGGAGAGCAGGCAGGAAGCTGGAGAGGAATGGGTGGGAAAGTCCTCCATATTCCAGCCACGGGAATGGCTCTAAGAGGCCCCTTCAGGGGACTGCAGAGTTACAGCAGGCAATGGCACTGAGCTTGAGGGCAGGAGCACATCCAGGTGTTTTCTGTCTGAAAACTGATTGTGGGGCCATCCTTGCAATGAGATCAAATGTACCAAATAGAAAATTAGGCTCAAAAGTAAACATTTATATAGAATGACAAAATAAATGACAACTAGCTCCCAGAAACTGAAAAGTCTCTCCTCTTCTGTCTCTCTCCTCACCCTTCCCCATTTCTTCTAGTGCTCATTTCCCCGCTCTTGAGGCAGTTCACCAGAAATACACACACAGAAATACTTCCTGGCAGCACTCTTTGGAAAATCTAGCAATGCTCAGTAATTCCTAGCAGTCGAGGAAACCAATTCTAGAAAAGGCTAGTAGCTAAAACCATTACCTTCCTGGGAAACCTGACAGCGGGGTATCAGTGGGAGGAACGGCAGGCCTAAGATGCCAGAACTTACCATTAGCATGTAGTATTTTTAAAAGCCTCTTTATTCTTGAGAACTGCATATATGTATGCAATGAAGTATGATCATTATCTTGTGCTGGCCCCCGCATGCTGCAATAGCAATCCACCTATCGAGATTTGCTCACTATTTGCAATAGCGGTACATCAGTCACAGGTATAACTAACTGGTTTCTGGTTGGAGGTGACAGCATCTATCCTGGAAACTTGGACACTAGAAGATGAATAGAACTTCCATGTTCATGTACTGGAATAATTAATATTTTGAAAAATACAATACTGAAACCAGTCCATAGATGCAGTGCAATTCCCATTAAAATACCAATGACATTCTTCACACTAAAAAAATAAATAAAATTCATACAGGCACCCACAAGATCTTGATTAGGTAAAATAATTCTAAGCAAAAAGAATAATGCTAAATACCAGAATATTTGACCTCAAATTATACTATAGAACCACAGTGACAGACAACATGGTATCGGTGCAAAGCCAGACATGCAGACCAACAAAATAGCATACAGAGGACCTAGAAGTAAACTCATTCAGTTACAGACACCTAAATTTTGACAAAGATGCCAAAACATACATTAGAAAAGAGACAGCCTCCTCAACAAACAGTGTTGGGGGAAGCAGACATTGACTTGCTGAAGAGTGAAATTAGAGACCTATATCTAACTCTGGGGGAAAAGATCAATTTAAAACTGATCAAGAACTTTAATATAAGGTGTTGACATTGTTAGAAATGCATAAGGAAAACACTTTAAGATGTCAGCATATGCAAGAACTTCCAGAAAAGGAAGCAACTCTAAGAACTAACTAATTAGATTGCATAAAAGTAAAAAGATTCTTCATAACAAAGGAAATAATTACCAGAGTGAAGGGAGAGCCTATAGAATGGGAGAAGAGCTTTAACAAAGGAAATATTACCAGAGTGAAGGGAGAGCCTATAGAATGGGAGAAGAGCTTTAACAAAGGAAATATTACCAGAGTGAAGGGAGAGCCTATAGAATGGGAGAAGAGCTTTCCTGGCTGTTCCTCAAACAGGGGGTTAGTAGTTGAATGCAAAGAACTGTGTGAGGCCAAGATGGAACAGTTGGTAGAGCACTTTGCCGTACAAGCCTGAGGTCCTCAATGGATCCTCAACACCCCACAACAAAGTTGGGTGTAGTGGTCCATGCCTGTAATGGCAATGCTGTGGAGGCAGAAACAAGAAGGTCCCTGAAGTGTGCTGGCCAGCTAGTCTTGTTGATCTGGTGAGCTCCAGAATCAGGGAGAAATCTTGCCTCCAGAGAGAAGGCGGGGGTGGGGGGGGTGGGGGGGTGGGGGGGGTGGGGGGGTGGGGGGGACGACACGGAAACAATCTCTGGCCTCCACAGACCCTTGCACACACAACACTTACAGAATAAATAAACAATAACTACATAAACTAAACACTATTCTTCCCTGAAAAAACCTTCCCATCAATAAGTGGACTTCTTGAATCAAGAAACACAATGACCAATACATATTTTTAAAAGTGTTTAATATCTTCTTAGCCATTAAGAAATGCCAGTGAAAACTACTTTAATATTCTATCTCACCCTAGTAGGAATGGCTAACCTCAAGAAGATAAGGACAAGACATTCTAGGGAGGAGGTCGAGAAAGGAACCTTTATTTGTTGCTTAGATGTGTAATTGGGTGCAGTCACGATTGAAGTCATTTCAGAGGTTCTTCCAAAAAATTAATACTAGAGCAACCACGTGACCCAGTTTTACCACTCCTAGGCACATAGCAGAAAGACCCTAAGTCCTGCCATAGAGATGCTTGTATACTCATGTTTACTACTGTACTATTTATAATAGCCAAGAAAAAGGGTCAGCCTAGATGAATGGATAGAGAAAACATGGTATATATACACAGCAGAATTTTATTCAGTTATAAAGAAAAATTAAATCATGATATTTACTAATAAACAAAATAAGCCAGACTCATAAAGACAAATACTGCATGTTTTCCCTCATGCAGGGTTCCTAGATTTTAATTTGTATTTATGCATTTGTGCTTGTGTGTGTGTGTGTGTGTGTAAATGTCACATAAGTAGAGAGACAGCCCTGAGAAGAGAAAAAGGAGATCTTCTTAGAGGGAAAGGAAGTAGAACACAAGTGATATGGAAGTCGGGATTGCAGGATGGAAGGGAATTAATAGGAGGGCATTCACACAGAAGGCAGGGACTCTCTCAGCTGGTCAGAGACCAGCAGGAACCAAGTATTATGAAAATGCCATAATGAAACCCATTACTTGTATGCCAACTAAAAAATGAAAACATACCATAAAACAAAATAAAAACCAAAGTTAAATGAAAATGAGTATATCTCTCCATATTCGTGTGGTCTTATATAAATTAAATCTATGTGATTTGTACAATTTTTTTCAAACACGCAAGCAATACTATATATGGTTTATAGATTCTCATGTACATAGCAAAAATATTAAATGTGTGCTAGAAGCATGCAATCTGAAATTATTCAGTTATATGTCTGGGAAAATAATGAAGCTAAACTGGGAAACAAGTACACTTCTCTTTTATATTTAAATATTTTGTTTCACATAAAATATCACAAGCAAAACAAAAATAACAGTGATGTTTGTCAATTATGAATGGTGGATATATGAGAATTTATATCTAATTCTGCTTCCATTTTTTTATTTTATTTTATTAAGGCTACTATAACAGGAAATCTCATATGGTTAAATCATCCTCTCTCATCAGGAAGAGTCAACAATGAATCCTCTCTGAGAAAATGTACACACGAGAACTTTCAAAAATAAAGAAAATAAGTAAAAATTATCCTGGCCCAAACAAACAGAAACTATTCAGGAAAACAGGTTCGTGTGTAAAGGTAGAGAGGCGAACAGAAACTATTCAGAAAACAGGTTCGTGTGTAAAGGTAGAGAGGCGAACAGAAACTATTCAGAAAACAGGTTCATGTGTAAAGGCAGAGAGGCGAACAGAAACTATTCAGAAAACAGGTTCGTGTGTAAAGGCAGAAAGGTGAAGGGACAACAGAGGCCAGGATCTTCCTCTCTGGGAGCCTACATGGGACTGAACTTCACGGGGTTTATGAGGCTACCAGCAGGAAAATGAGTCATCATTCAGTAAATATGTGGCTGTATCGTTACTGAAACGAAACTGTTTTATCTGCTACTGATTTCTCAGTTCCCAGGGCAGGTCCTTGTGTAACTGTCGGGATGAAGACAGGCCAAGCTCTGGCGAGGCAACAAACTGCAGTGCAGTGGGTAGAAGAGTCATGGCTTTGAGTGGGGGAGGGGATGGATCCTGGAGCTTTGAGTGGGGGGGGGGGATGGATCCTGGAGTCATGGCTTTGAGTAGGGGGGGGGATGAATCCTGGAGTCATGGCTTTGAGTAGGGGAGGGGATGGATCCTGGAGCTTTGAGTAGGGGAGGGGATGGATCCTGGAGTCATGGCTTTGAGTAGGGTGGGGGGTGGGGGATGAATCCTGGAGTCATGGCTTTGAGTAGGGGAGGGTATGGATCCTGGAGCTTTGAGTAGGGGGGAGGATGGATCCTGGAGTCATGGCTTTGAGTGGGGAGGAGGATGGATCCTGGAGTCATGGCTTTGAGTAGAGGGGGATGGATCCTGGAGTCATGGCTTTGAGTAGGGGGGGATTGATCCTGGAGGGGTTCCTGGCAGTGTTTTCACTGCAAATTTATTCTCTGAGTTTAATGACAGTGTGGGTGTTAAGCTGACCCCTGAGATTTCTTTTTCTACTTGTGATATTTCCATCTTGGAACCAGAAGGGACTGTATGACTTCAGGGGCCTTCTCATCTATAGGCACGCAGACCCTGAGATAAAATTGTTGGTTTGTCATAAAAGTCATCACTAAGCTTCCTTCTGACACTTCTGAGAAAAACCATCCAAGCTCTACCTCTAAATCTAGCCTTCCCCCACTAAAAAGCAGATGCTAGTGGGCACTGTCGTCTCTCCTGGTCACAGGAAAGCCTTGGAAAGGGAGCCCACTGAAACACAACTGTTGGCAGTCGATGTGTCTCTGCACTTCAGCTTCCTCCTGATGTCCCCTGTGTACTAAGGAGGAGGTTCCAGAGCCTGAAGATATTGGTACTTTGTGCTTCCTTATAATGAATGGTAGTGTAACCAAAGACCCCATAACAATGCTACTATAGGGTTGTGACATCAGATGCTCCAAATAATTTTCACAAACAACCCTTATCTTCTGTCCACATGGAATCCACTGTGCTTGATAAGCACCTTTTTGTGTGTAGTTTCACTGATTCTTAGAACCTCCCCAAATGAGGTTCTGTTCTTTAGACCATTTCCAGACAAGCTGAAATGCAAGATAAAAGTAAGAAGGCCTGGCACTAGAGGCTGAGACTCAAGACCTCCACCTTGAATTTAGAATGACTGACGTTCCTTGGCTCCTCCTCTCCCAGACACAGTTTTCTAGCCTGATTTGTGAGTCTGTCTGGCACAGAACACTATGTACTAGCAAAAGAATCAATAGTGAAAGATGAAATGTAGGAGGAGTAGTGAAGGGAACAGGCAATGATTCTATCTTCAAAGGAAGCAAAAGGAAGGATGCGCCGGTAGCATAATGAAACCAGGACTAATGAAGTCTCAGAAGATTCTGGCCTAGAAGAGCAAAGCATAGTCCAGTGATTTCTAAATCTGCATTTTATCAGAATTGCCTAGGACTACTTTCAGCTTATTTAATTTCAGTTTGCAAATAGCTAATAGATTCACATGGCTCAGAAATCAAAAGGAAAAAAGACTCTCTGGTGAGAAGTTGCCTTTCTGCCTCCATGTCCTTGTGACCTCATTTCCCCCTTTCTATGCAACAAATGTTACCAGTTTCAAGCACACATAGAAACGGAATATTCTCCACTGTTTTGACTACTCTAAATATTGTCATGTGAGGACCAGTTCTCATTAGTACACGAACCTTCTTATCTTCTAAAATTACATTAGCGTTTTATTACATGAATATACTATGGCTTTTACTTAGCAAATTCTATATTACTGAAACCATTTAGTTATTTTAAATTTTGTTATTACAAACAAAGCTGAGCCAAATAACACAGTGATGCACACCTAAGGGAAGTAGGTTTCAGTATGAGCTCTCACACTATGTAACCCTAAGTAGGTCCGTTAGTGCTTTGAGCTTTTAGAAATGTGAAGAAAGTTAATGACCAGTAGGTGTAGCATTTTCCCAAAACATATACGTGGAACACTTCCCCAAGACAGAGAACTATACTGAATTAATATGAATTAAATAAAAGTTTCACAAGTTTATTTAGTTTCTTAGGCTTTAACAATTTAACAAACTGTATAATGAATATTCTTTATAATATACTGTGAAGAAACAAATCTAGTCTAGCTACAATGTCCTCTTGTTTCATAGCTAAGAACTCAGAGAGTGTTGGATGTTCAGCATCTGAAACACAATGGAACAGTGTGATAGTTCATTTTGATTGCTGACTTGGCAGGATCTACAATCACTAAGAGACAAGCTTCTGAACATGTCTGTGAGGGAATTTCAGGACTGCGTTAAATGTGGGTGGCACCATTCCATGGGCTGGGGTCCTGAGAGCAGCAGCAGCAACCATTCTTTGCTTCCTGGCTCATAGTCCTGTTACCGTGCCTTCCTCTCAAATGGAGTTGTATTATTGAATTGTAACCCAAAATGAACCCTCTTTCCTTACGTTGATTTAAAAGCTTTAGAAAATTTATTCTTATTATATGTGTGTATGATGTGCTTCTGTGCATGATGCGCGTCTATAAGGGCGCTCATGTCACCGCATGGAGGTCAGAGAACAACTTCTCTATGGGTTCTGAGAATCAAATGCCAGGCTTGTGTGGCAAGCACTTTATGCGCTGAACCTTCTCTCCAGTTTTTTAAGTTGCTTTTCACAGGTGTTTTGTTGCAGCAATGAGAAAAGAAATGAATATAAACAGTAGAGCTCAATACATATTGTTTGCCTTGCTTTAGTTCATCTTAAATCTGCCTAGGGAGATCACACAGCCTGAAAGATGAATCCAGAAAGATTTAAAAAAAAATAAGAAAAACTTGATGGGAATACAATCTACTATGATACAGCAACTGGAGTTCTGAGATGAAGTTATTTAACATTTGTGGAGGAAGTGAGACAATATAAGTTATCAAAGATAAACAGTCCAAGACAGTGTGAGGGTTATACATTCCAAGAACAGTGAAGTATGGTCTGAGCATACTGGAAACAAGTCTGACTAGGCCTCTAGATTTACCAATCTTCTATCAATTCTCCCATTCAGTCATTACAAAGGTCTATTATGGTCCACATATTGAAGGTACTAGGGACTCAAGCATTGAATAGGACAATTTCTTTGTTACTGTAAAGCTTACATTCTGGAAAGATTAAAAAAAGTAAGTTGTTTCATATTGGGATAAATACAATGAAGAAAAATAAAAGGAGGACAAAAGGCATTACAAAGGGGTCAGGTGTAAGACTCAGTTGGTAATGAGCTTATCCTGCAAAAATGAAGACCTGATTTTGATTCTCCAAACCTACATAAAAATGCCAGGAATGGTGTTCATGTTTGTGATCACCAGGGTAGTGGAAACAACATGGTAGATGGACAGCTGACCAGTCCATCTAGCCTATAATCGTGAGCTCCAGGCCAATGAAGAATTCATTCTCAAAGGAGGTAGAAGGTGTGTGTAAGGAAGACACTCAAATTCCTATAGATTTAGGGAGGAAAGTTTTTGACAAAGGGAAAAGTAAACACAAAGATTTACAGGTGGGAATAAGCATCCCTGGAAGGCTTCTAGGAAAGGAAGGAGGGCAAAGTAGAGCTCGGTAAGGGTGGGGGTGGCAGCAGAAGAGTTCAGGAAATCAGTTGGTCTAGGGCGCCATTAGCCATTTTAAAGGCATTGGTTGGGAAGTAATGACAAGATCATCGAACTAGGGGATCACTGAGTGAAGGCAATGGACAGGCAGCACTGGCCGCATTAGATGGATGAAAACTTAAAGTTATTTGATTTGATTGTAGTGCTAGAAAGTGTTCAAAGTCTTTGGATTCTGAACCTCTTTTAAAGATATAGCTGGCAAGATTTGATGATGTCTTACCAGATGGTAGACTGGGAGAAAGTTCTGCACAAGGAGAAAACAAATGAAACTATAATTAATGAAATACAAACATGACTAAGAACACAAACAGCAAAAACAAAAAAACTGACTGTAGTCAACACATAACTTCAATAATAACTTTAAACATTAACAACAACAAAAAGCTAGCTGAATGGATTAAGTACCTTTCTGTTGTTTATGAGAAACTTATCTTTAAAGATAGGCACCACCTTAAAGAATGGAAAAAATATTCCAAGCAAATTAGATTAGGTATTGCCATTCTAATGTCTGTCAAAATAGTCTTCACACTAAAACTTATCATAAGAGATGAAATGATAGGTACTTTGTTTTAATCAGGGAATCAAGTAATCAAGAAATTATCACAATATTAAACATATTTGCATCAAACTCTGGCAACTCAATGTCATCAAAGTATACTAATGGAATTAAAGACACAGATTAACACAAACCCATTAATAGCAGGTGAATTCGACACCCCACTTTCTCCAATAGATAGGTCATCGAGGCAAAAGAGAAAGAGAAATCCTAGAACTGAATGACAGCCTACATCAAATGGACCTAACAGATATCTACATAATATCCCACCTAAACACCAAAGAACAAAAATATTCATAATACTTAGAAGAGCATGGAAACTATTCTAAAACAGACCTAATGCTGGACACAAAACCAACCTTAATAAATACACAAAATCAAAATAATTCCATGTACCATGTCTGATCATTATGCAATAAAACTTAAAATCTACAGCAAAAATTCTAGTATGTATATAAACTTATGGGGATTAATAGTTTATTACTGAATGATGAGTCAAAGAAGAAACAAACAAACAAAAGAAACCAAAATATTCTTGGAACTAAATAAAAATGAAATCCTAACACAACAAAACTCCTGGGAAAGAAAGTAGTCCTATGAGAGAAATTTATAGGTCTAAGTATCTACCTTAAAAAGATCAGATCACAAAACAACGACTTAATGAGGCAACTCAAGAATTTGGGAAAAAAAAGAGCCAAACTCAAAACCAGTAGATCACATGACATAATAAAAATAAAAGCAGAAATTAGTAAAATAGAAAAAAAGAAAACAATAAAAAGAATCAATGAATCTATGTTGTGGAATATTTAACTATGTAAAGATATGTTTGTTACATTTGTTTATGTTGCCTTTTTTAATGATGTAAAGATGTGTTACATTTGTGCTGCATTTTTTTAATTATGTAGAGATGTGTTGCATTTGTTTTACCTTACCTGCCTAAGGCACCTGATTGGTCTAATAAAAAGCTGAACAGCCAATAGCTAGGCTGAAGAGGGATAGACAGGGCTGGTGGTCAGAGATAATAAATAAGAGAGAACAAGAGGAGAAGAAAGAAAGAAAAGAATGAGGGAGAAAAAGAGGAACAGAAGTCAGGCAGCCACCAGCCAGCCAGACACAAAAAGAGGAAAGTAGTACATAAAGGGGGAAAAAAAGGTAAAAAGCCCTGAGGCAAAACATAGAGGAAGAGAAACAGGTTAATTCAAGTCGTCAGAGCTAGCAAGTAATGAGCAGAAGATAAGGCTGAGCATTCATAACTAATATTAAGTCTCCCTGTCATGATTTGGTTGCTGGTTGGTGGTCCAAAAGAAAGCCTGTTACATTTGGTGCTCCTATGTGAGGTCTGAATTTCTACATAGGGCTTGGAAAAAAATAAAAAAGCCAGTACTTGAAGTAGAAACAGCAAGCTAAATAAAAACACCTGCCACAATGGCGGCATCAACTTGCTAGAGCTGGGGTGGTTAAATGCAGTTCCCAGTCAAAAACAGCTCCAGACTGGGGCCTCAGGCTTAGAGTTGGCTTTCACAGACCTGAGAAGGGGGCAGAGCCAGCCACCAGAGCCACCAGTGTAGGGCCTACCCACCAACACTTAGCAGTTTAAAGTTTGTCTCACATCTCACATCTGCTGTGGGATGGTCTATATGTCAAATTACTCTAATCAATAAATAAAACACTGATTGGCCAGTGGCTAGGCAGGAAGTATAGGTGGTACTAACAGAGAAGAGAAATAAAAGAACAGGAAAGCGGAAGGAGTCACTGCCAGCCGCCACCATGACAAGCAGCAATTGAAGATGCCGGTAAGCCACAAGCCATGTGACAAGGTATAGATTTATGGAAATGGATTAATTTAAGATATAAGAACTGTTAGCAAGAAGCCTGGCATGGCCATACAGTTTGTAAAAAATATAAGTCTCTGTGTTTACTTGGTTGGGTCTGAGTGGCTGTGGGACTGGCGGGTGACAAAGATTTGTCCTGACTGTGGGCCAGGCAGGAAAACTCTAGTTACAAATGGCGCCCAATGTGTTGGCATTGTATACCCTAATAAACTTATCTGGGGTCAGAGAACAGAAAAGCCACTAGATACTTACTTAGTTAGGCAGTGGAAGCACACGCCTTTAATCCTAGCATTCCAGAGGCAGAAATCCATGTGTTCAAGGATACAGCCAGGCATGGTTACTCATCACACCTTTAATCCCAGAAAGCAAGCCTTTAATCCCAGGGAGTGGTGGTAGAAAGCAGAAAGGTATATAAGGCGTGAGGACAAGAATCTAGCAGCATTTGGCCTGGTTAAGCCTTTGGCTGGTTAAGCTTTCAGGCTTCTAGCAGCAGTTCAGCTGAGAGCCATTCGGATATGAGGACACAGAGGCTTCCAGTCTGAGGAAGCAAGACTAGCCGAGGATCTGGCGAGGTGAGGTAGCTGTGGCTTGTTCTGGCTCTCTGATCTTCCAGTGTTCACCCCAATAACTGGCCTCAGGTTTGATTTTATTAATAAGAACTTTTAAGATTCCTGCAACACACATCTCATCAGAGAACACCACAAGTGCTCAGCTGCAGGCATTTAGTTCAGATGGAAAAAACTTCTAAACAGGTTACAGTGTGTTTAAAAATGTGTGTAGATTTAAGAAAAAAAAAAAGAAAATGGGTATAGAGAGTCATAGAAAAAATAGTTTAAAAATAATAGTAAAGTCTTTAAAGAAATAGTAAAGTAATATAAAAAGGACAAGCCATGCAAAGATGGGAAATACACAGGCACAGGGAGTCTGGATCCTGTACAGTGTTGATTTTGAATTTTTTGAATGCTGATGAGCAAACAATAGCTGCTTAGAGACATGGGATTGTAAAAGGGACTGCTGAATTAACACAGCCTAGATACTTTAGGAATGCCTTAACTTTAAAATAAAAGCCAGAAAACATACTGTGTTGGGGAAGAGATTATGCTTTTGTTTCCACAGGAAATGAAAGGCTGTGGATTCAAGGTTAATAGAGATCAGGTTTGATTGGGGAAGACCTCTTGAAAAACTTGACTATGGATACAAAGAAATAAACCTAGAAAAACTATAAGACAGGTGATATATATTTTACCTGCTCAAACATAAAATATCACCTTTGGCTGGCTTATGTATAATGCATAGTCTATACTTGTGTTCATGCAAATAATTTATGTTTGCAGACACATTTCTAAATGGTCTTAATAAATAAAAAACACAGAGCCAAATATAGGCATGAAAGCCTTAGAAAAAAGATCAGAGGAATAGGACAAAACATGACCTAGCCTCACCTCACCAACTCCGAAGCTTCCAAAGAGAGCTTCTTCCTGTATATTCACATTTATGTGCCTTTTCTATTCTGTTCTCTCATTGGCTCTCTTATCCCAGCTACATCCCTTCCTCTTCCTACACAGCTCTGTCACTTTCTATCTGTCTGTACAGACCTCCAGACCTCTATAGTTGGGTTTATATATTGGGATTAAAGGCGTGTGTCACCACGCTTGGCTCTGTTCCCTATTGTAGCTTTGAACACACAGAGATCCTGCCTGCTAAATGACAGGATTAAGGGCATGTGCTACTGTTGCCCAATTTCTTTGTTTACTTAAAATGGCTTGCTGTTCCCTCTGATCTCCAGGCAAGCTTTATTTATTAAAGCACAAATAAAATATCACCACATCTGTTATCTTTGAAAGTTTGTGTGTTTTCAGAGCAAGGGGACCAGACACCAATGCAAACAGGTGGCCCAGGTGATTCAGCCTCTCAGAGTGCCTCTTGCAGTTTCCTCAGAGTTCTGAATCCAGAACAGCTTCAATGCTGCTGGCTGAGTTGGTCCAGCCTCAGACTACTCCAGCCAGGATTTCAGATAAGCCTTGTACTTTCCTATTACACACAGACTAGACAACAAATGATATATCCAGATCTCCCAGAACTTGTCCAATATCTCAATTTTCTCAGGTTCCTTAAAGATGCCATTGCCCACAGAGAACAGGAAACAGTCTAGAGAATACAACACCTACATTCCCAAGAGGAGGGGTGGGTAGTTTTTGGTTGTTCGGTGAGTTATTGATGTTTGTCATTGTTTTGGAGGAAATATAGGATAAAAAGACAACTATTAATCTCAAATATTTTACTTTGGTATGGATTTTTGAATATTGATACAAATTTAAGGTTATATATATGTATATATATATGTTTACTCTTGTTTAAGGTATTTTTGTATATTGATACAAATCTAAGGTTATTTTTGTTATAATGTATATATATCTACTCTGGTTAAAGGAATTTCTGTATATTGATGCAAATTTAAGGTTATTTTTGTTACAACATACTGTATATATGTTTCTACTCTTGTTTAGGGCATTGTACCTATGCAGTTCATTAAAAAATGTAAAGTTCTAGTCCTTGAAAACTATTATTATAAACCATTTATGATATTAAGAAACGCAGGTTAGTAGTTAGTCATCTATAAAAAATCAAACCTGTATTATGTTAGGTATGTTTTCAAGATCATACAGAGATGTATTTTAGGTAGATGGTATTCAAACACTTCAAAGACCTATAGAATATGGCATTTAAAATATTTTGTTGGGCTGGAGATGGCTCAGCTGTTAAAGGCTAGGCTCACCACCAAAAATATAAAATATTTGTTAACATAGGGCTTTTCATTGACAGTGAGACATGTTCGCTCCTGGCAGCACCAATCTTCTTCAGAAAAAATGATGGACATTGAAGAACCTCCATATGGAGTTTTCTTTCAATGTGGCAAAGTGTTTACGTTAATTAAATAAAATTAATGTGGGCTCAGAGAGGTGGGGTTAGCGACTAGTTGGCAGGCAGCAGCAGGAGCAGCTTAGTGTGGGCTTTTTAGTTGGGGTGGTGTGGAAGGAGAGAGGCTTCCGGGGATGCCAGCCCATCTAAGAGAGGAAATTAGCCAGTTGCTACTCTAACTCTCCAAGCTTGCAGGTTTTCACCCAAGCCTTTGAATCTCAAGTTTTATTAGAACGATAGAGATATAGTTAAAGCTTCCTTTAGCAGCAGCAACAGAGCCATTGTGTGTGTGTGTGTGGGGGGGCAGAGAATTCTCCCCAGGCTATGGCCTTAGTAGCCAGGCACAAGTAATTTAAAGCCCAACTACTGTGATGAAGGAAAACCACAAACTAAGAGCTGGTTCTTGGAGAAGATAAAATTGACAGACTCTTGGCCTAACTAACCAAAAGAAAGAAAGAGATGATCCAAATAAACAAAATCAGAAATCAACAGGAGAAACACTACAAGAGATACCAAAGAAATTCAAAATATTATAAACCTATACTAGAATAATTTGGAAAACCTAAAAGAAATGGATGCATTTCTTGCTCCATTCAAACTACCAAAGTTAGGCCAAGAAGAGATCAACAACCTAAACAGATCTTAAACAAAGGAGATCAAACTAATAAAAAGCCTTCTGACTAAAAAAAAAGCTCAGGCCCAGAGGGATTCACAGCTGAATTCTACCAGACTTTCAAAGAAGAACTACAACCAATACTTCTTAAATTAATCATAACAGAAAGACACAAGAAGGAAACCAAACTACTGACCAATATACTTGAGGAACACAAATGTAAAATTCCTCAATAAAATACTAGCCAACAGAATACAGGTACAAATCAAAGATCAAATTGTATTCATCACAGAAATTCAGGGCTGGTTCAATACATGTAAGTCAGTAAATAGAATAAATCATATAAATGGACTTAAAGACAAAACTCACATGATCATTTTCATAGATACAGAAAAAGCTTTTGACAAATCCCAATATGATTTCATGATAAAAGTTCTAGAGAGAGTAGGACTGGAGAAAACATACATAAGATTACATTTGAACATAATAAAGGCTATATATCATAAAACCTACAGTGAGGTGTGATATTTGATAGACCTTAAAATATCTTCTCTGAGTGTTCTTCAGGAATTTACATGCATTTTATGTTGTCATCAGGAAAGTTATCTTATTAGCAACCTTTACTATCGTTGTTCCATCCCTCCCCAGTGAAACATTAAGATTCAATCTATTTTCAATAGTTGGTGTTTGGTGTTAGGCTGAAGCCTATGAATCTCCATTTTCATGGGTGAAAGAAAGTTGATCATTAGATATACAGGTGATTTAACCCTTAACATGTACTACCCCCTTTGCTATTAGCTAAACACACAGAGTAAAGCTTCTTGGAAGCCAAAGCTGAATACAGACAGACACAAGTGATCAGAAATCAACTATTAATTATTTAGTAGAGTCTGTAAAATGTGCTGTTACAGCGAATTCAGTGGCTCTTTACAATCTGTTCACTAAACATTCAATACATAGGTTTTGCATATTTTTTCTGTTAATTAAAATTCTTAGTTTAATTGGGCTAAAAAATGCTTACCCACAGATGTTTCCCGAAGTGCTAGGAAGGAAACTATGCCATCCAGTAGTAACATTCCATGAATCTCTGAATAGAGGATTCAGAAAATCTGGGTAGATCATGATCTTATACACTGTCTCTTTCCCATGTCTTGAACTCAAACTCAAGCAAAGAACAGTCCCAGTAAAAATACATGATTGAAAGGAAGTTAGTTTGCAGGCAGCAATATTTTTCTGTGTGTCTTTTCCAGTTCTTTCAAAGGTGTTTATTTTTTGCACTAATCTTGTATAAAACATTGACCAAAGCAATGAAGAAGGGACTAAGAAAGACTCTACTTTGTCCTAACACCCACAAGCCTTTCTTGTCTCTCTTATACACACACAACTAATTTATAATTTTATGGAGCCTTTATATGTTCTATTTAAAGGCATTTTGAAAAAGAATTCTTGGTGGTCTGGGGATTAGCAATGTGCAGTATGAGGGCAGGAGGAAGGATGCTTGATCTTGGTACTCAACACAGGCTTTCTGTAAACCCCAAAGGGACTCACTGAGGTCCTGGCTACTGTATAGAGGGATATAGATCTGGGAAATCGCTTATGATCTGAAGGTGTTTCTTGTGAATTCTTTTTTTTTTCATTCTTTTTAAAAAATTTATTTTTATTTTTATTTTTTTTTGAGACAGGGATTCTCTTTGTAACTGCCCTTGCTGTCCTGGAACTCGCTTGTAGACTAGGCTGGCCTTGAACTCACAGAGATCCACCCGTCTCTGCCTCCTGAGTGCTGGGATTAAAGGCCTCTGCCACCACAGCCTGGCATTTCTTATGACTTCTGAAGATGTAGCCTGTTCATTCCTTAGGCTGAAGCAGTTGGTTTTCCTGACATTGCAAGTGCTGGTGGTGACGTTCCTGTGTGTTCCTTGCCTGGAAGAGAGTCTCTGTACCCTCCACACAACAAACCTCAGCTTGTTAGGAAATGAAACATCCCCATGTTATAGGAAACCATTACTCTGTCACTAAGTTCATGCCTAATTTTCCCAAAGGAGGGGTGCTTTCCAAACCCCAATAGCTCCTCATTACCCCCTTCCAAGCCTATTAGGCTAACCCCAGATTTACAGAATTACCCACAAAGAATGAGAAATGCAAATGTTAAAAGCACTTACAATGCTTGGCCGCATTTTTTCATGTGATTCACATTAAAGCATCTCATGTGAAAGTTGAACATGCATTGGAAAAACTATACTAATTACATACAGTGTAAGTGAATTTAAAAAATTACAGAAAATTTGAATTCCTTGACATCTGAGAAGGAACTTTAACAAAAGTGTTTGTTGGTGGTGGTTCTTTTACTTACTGCTAACTTTGTTTCCTTTTATTTGTATGAGATGAAGTGGGAAGGGAGAAACAAAGGGGAAAGACAGGAAGTAGCATCTATCTCCACACCCAAATGCCAGCAGGAAGCCACAATTATGCTGCCTTATAATGGCAATGTTCAGGAAACTGTCTGCCCAGAAACAGCCATGTAATTCTAGACAATAATGAAATTATTTTCTGCAATTCTCAAAACCACCCAATGTAAATTCTAATGACATTACACTTTGCTCTTTCTTTGCTGAACTCTTAGGAGCTTTGGTTCCTCAAGGAAAGAGACACAACTTGTAGAGAAAAGGGTGGGGTCCTGTGGACGGAGACAGTGACGCAAAGGGGTGAATTAAGACTTACAGCTACAGCTGTCATCAGTGTGGGAGATGGGCTAAGGCTGCTTGACCAGTTCTCATCACAGAGGGGGAAAGGAGACCCTTTGCCAAAGGAGAACAGATGTCTGTCAGGGCAAACGACTCACAGAGTGTACTCAGCCCTTTCTCAAGGGCCAGTAGCTGGGCTTCCTCTCAGTTTCTCATCAAGACATCAATCACTCATAAGCTTAAGAGAAAAAAATTAAACTGCTTTTGATACTCCACAAGTGTGCTCAGTTTTACTTTGAAAGTCCAAATGGAGTGCCTCTTGCTTAATTCCAAGAAAAAATTAAGTGCAACTACCAAATAAGTTTATATTCAGGTTAAATTACAAAAGCATTCTTCACAAAATTTACCTGAGGTGAGAAAGTGGAATATTCTACTAAGTCTGAGATTTTTGAGATAACTTTGAAATCTGCTTGGTTTTCCCTGGTAACAGCAGGTGTGGTTTGCTCTTGGAAATGAGAGTTTTGACAGTTATGATAGTTTGATAGGATCCTGAGTTCCAGTCACCTGTGAGGTAGCCATGTTCTGTAATCCTAAACTCCAAACTTCCAAATGAATATAATTAACATTGCATGTAATCTGAGAAATACAATCAGACATGCTTACTGCCCAGAAAGCCCGAAAGTCAAACATCCACGCTGAGGTAATACAGCTCTTAATGGGATCAAATGACACCAGAGACAAATGTATCAAGTTGCTGTGGCAACTGATCCAAAGTGCAGTCCAGCTGTTTCCAGTCTGTTTTCCCAACATCAGAGACTATTCACTCAAGGCAACCATAAAAATACCTCCTAGCTCATAAAAAAGACATTTTCTGTTTTGCAGCCGGCTAGCTCATCTCCTCAGGCTAAGGTTGGCCTATCCCACTTGCTCCTGTCTTTTGCTCTTCAGAACAAGCCTGTGGGAGAATCCTGCCAACAGTTATACTTAGGTTCCCAAATATAACAGACAGTTAAAATTCTTCAAAAGCCAAGGAAGCATATGATTGCCTCACCCCTAGTCACACAAAAACTCAGCTATTACCTTCCAGGTTTACTCTTATAAACCAGGTGCTTAAACGGAGCCTTTCTGTCTGGGCAAATGCTTTCAAAGTGAAAATTTCAAGTGGAAGTGGAATGGTTACTTTTTCCCCCTAGAAAATATGTTATGATGTAGGCCTCTTCAAAATAACTAGTAAGGGAATGGTGTAATGGAATAAGCATGGGCTCTGCTATGAGAAAAAAAATATTAGTTAAATCCTGGACCATCATCTCTCTGGGATCCCTCAGACAAGATACACACTCTTTTTGATGCTCACTTATCTAGAGGAAACTGGTATCCATGAGCTTTGTTAGTGCAGTACTTCTGGGACTCATGTGTGTACATAAAACATCTGAGTGCATTATTAAAACACACATTCTAACATACAAGTACTGGAGTGGGAATGGGATCTCCCCTCTCTAAAACTTGCAGATGATAATAATGCTGCAGGTCTGGATTTCCCTTTACACCAGGTAGTAGGGGCTTTCCAGGTTTACATTTATAGGAAACCACAGCAATACTGGTGCATGGAAAGCTTTCAATTAATGCTAGTTGTTATTTCATTTTCAACAATATATTATATAATGACAATTTGGGATGCATTTCCATTCCCAAGGATTTTTACCAAGAGTGGGGTATTTCTGTGACAAATCTGACCATGTTGTTCGCGGGAGAATTGTAGAAGGAGTTTGGAATATTGGTCTAGAAAAGATATTGAGTACTCAGAGCTTACTGAGCTTTTGTGGAAATATGAGAAACAATGATAAGAGTAGTGTATGATGGAGGCCTGGCTTATGAAGTTTCAGAGGGAAGTTTGGAAGTCCCTTAAAAACTCTATCAGAGTCAGTCATTCCTGTGGTGTTTGTATTAAGAATCTGTGGTTTCTGGTTAGTCGGGGATAAAGAATTGTCTGTGGTTATCAAGAGACTAAAACCACTGAGATGACACTTTTTCCTGTACCCCGACATATGATGCTGGTTAGCTAAGACTAGACTGAGAAATTAGCTATCATTAAAAAATAGACCAGCATTATTGAGGTGAAATCCGAGGAATTCTTTCTCAGAGATAGCACACGCAGTTGTGGTCCAAAAGAGGCTAAGGCTGCCTCTCATGCTGACAGCTGAGCTTGGTAATGTAAATCTTCCAGGTGGTACTGGTTTTGATGTTATGAGAGCTTCAGGACTGTAGGGTTCATTGAGAGTAGTTGAGGCATGCACCATTAGAAATCAGAGGATGCCATTGGTGAAGGTGCAGCTTCAGTAGCAGTGGAAAACCCAGGGTTGAAGGGTATAGTGGTATTTTATTTGTGCTGAAATGCGATTTTATTTGTATGTTAATAAATAAAGTTGCCTGAGGAATCAGAGCTAAGAGTAAGCCATCAAGCAGAAGTCTGGCAGTGGTAGCACACGCCCTTAATCCGATTACATGGCAGGTAAAGTCTCTGTGTGTTCAAGGACACAGCCAGCATGGTGACACACACCTTTAATCCCAGTACCAACTGTAGAGACCTGGAGGTCTGTATAGACAGGCAGTGACGAGGAAGTCATGTGGTTGGGTTTAGAACCAATAAGAAGGCAGAACAGAAAGACAATAAAAAGACAGGACACAGGAAGAAGGTCTCTCTCAGGGGAAGGATGGCAGCAAGTGGTAAGATAAGGTGGTCTCAGCTCTTGGCTACTGATCGATCTCTGGGCTTTTAACTATTTGGCTCTGTTTCTTATTTAATAAGACCATCTAGAATTTCATCTACAGAAGGGGTCAGGAAGGTTTGGCACCATGTGACAGAGTTAGAGTCCCCGAATGGAAGCTGGAATGCCATTGGTGAAGGTGCAGCCAGTGATGACCCCTGCACACTGGAGATACCAGGACCTTGGGAGGACTACCAGAGAGATGAGCTTTAAAGGGCAGAGCCCAGATAAGGGTAGAGAGCTACAGGATTTAACACTGTGGAAGTTTGGTTTTGCTTTCTTCAGATTGTAACTGTGCCCTAGTTCTTCCCTCTTGGAGTAACAAAGTATCTAATTTTGTTTGTTTGTTTGTTTGTTTGTTTGTTTTTACTTACAGGGACCCACTGTTATGAGACTTTGGGTATTTCAAAGAGACTTTGAATTTTTTAAATATTTTAATTTTTTAAAGACTGTGGGACTTTTAAAGCTATACTGTGATATTAACACAACATCTTGGGGGATAAATGAGAAAGGAAAAGCTATGGCTTAATAGTGATATATTGGTATGTTGACAAGAGATCAATTGTGCTGGTTATTTCTTATTTTTTTGTCATAAAAATGGGAAGAGAGTATGTCAGTTGAGAAAAAGCCCCCCTCAGATTGCTTGTACACAGTAAATGAGGCATTTTCTTGATTAATAATTGATGTAGTAGGGCCTAGCCCCTGGAAGGTGGTGCCAGCCCTGAACAAGTGGTCCTGGGTGGTATAAGAAAGCAAACTGAGAAAGTCATGGGGAGCAAACCCATAAGCAGCACTCCTCTATGGACTCTGCTCCAGGTCCTGACTTCATGTTTCTGCTCTGCTTGAATTCCTTCCTTGGCTTTCCTCAATGATTGACTGAGAAATGTAAGTCAAATAAGCTCATTACTTCCTGAGCTGATTTTGGTCAGTGTTTATCACAACAACAGAAAGTGAATTAAAACAGAAGCCTTTTATGTAAAATCCAGTAAGAACTTGAATAAAAGCAACTGAAGATAAGGGGTATTAGTCACATCCTCTATTCTTTATAAACATTTTTAATACACCATAGCTTGACCATTTTTTATGGCTCTTGACAAGGTAAATGATTCAGAAATTCTACATTTGTAAAATTATACATATATACATACATATATTATCATCATCTAAGTTCTAGGCTTTACTTGTATCTCATTAGACATTATTGTGCTAAGGCCCATTTAATTAATTAATTAATTTACTTTTGTGAGGCTGGGGATTGACTCAGGCCTTGCACATTTAAAGCACACCACTATTGTGCCATACCCCCTGCTTAATAAATACATTTTTTTTCACTTAATTCTGTTTAAAATCTATTGTATATGGAAGAAAACAGCAACTTTTAAAAGTTATCCTTGCACGAATGTGCTATATGAATCATTTTTAGAGATCCTGCAACTTAATTAATATTTAGAAATGTGACTTCCATAATGACTTGGTTCTAAACCAAGTTCATTAAACACTTGCAATTGCAAGTACCAGGTGTGATCATCGTTTTCTTCGCCCTCTCAGCTGTCAGCATTACAATCCTGGAGTACGTAAGAGCTACTAAGACACCGAGGACCCAGTTCTGCCTCACAGACTTTAGTTTAGGCAGTTCTTCTGCCACGAACAAAGTTCCCAGAGTATTTTCTTAGCTAATTCCCATACTTCTTTTTCCTATCTTGGCTCACATCTCAGCTTCTAAAAGACCGGTCTTTCAACACTGTAGTCTTCTTCCTCCTCCTCTTCTCCTTCCTCCCTCCCTTCCCCTTCTACTCTCTGCAAGCTCTTGGTTCTTCATCTGGTATTCTCTCCTTTTAAAATCATCCACATCTGTCTTTCTGAGTAGAGCTCTGTCCTTCTCTGGTGCCCAGAAGAATTTTCTTTTTATTCTGGATCTTACTAAGTTGACTAATAGCAACCCCTTTTCTATTTTCCACTCCAGAAAAAAGAGAATAAGCATTGCTTTGCAGAAGTGATCACTAGAGGGATAATCTCCCTGCTAACCAGAAGACTTCTAAGCTTTTCAAAGCAAAGAATTTTCTTTTGTTTCATTGTCCATAGCATTTAGCATAGTACCTGCACACAGTAGGTAATCAAGAAGAAAATATTTTTATGAATTAATAAAAGTTTAACAAGACTACTCTACAGATCACTCAGTAACCTCCCGAGGTTGAGAAGGCTACAAGAATAAGTTTTTGACACATCCATAGAGTGCTATTAGAGTGGTCAGAAATAGAATGTAATAAATATATCCATATTCTATAGTGAGATGATTTCATAAATACAGAGCTTATAAGAGATCAGAGAGAGCATGGAACTCATGTTTGAAGAGGGTTCAATGTAATGTGTGCATTGGGCCAACTGCTGCTCTGTATTACACTTAAACTTCCCAGTGACTGCTGAGGCAGCATTAACCCAATTTGTAGATGAGGAAAGTGAGCTCTGAAGGATTTACTTTTCTCCTCAATCTACTAGAGATGAAAGGGATTATATCAGCTCTATTTTACTTCAAAGCCCTTCCTATTTCTACCAAACCTTGATGCACAATCCTACAAGTCCTTTGCTTCCAAAAGAGTATTTATAGATGTTTTGACATCTCTGTGATTTGCTTTCTTATCTTTTTCAACTTTGTTTCTAAATAAGCTCTTTACTTTGTTAGCGTTTTTGCTCTGAAATTGGTTATCTACATGATCTATTTCTTTAACTTTTCCTTTTACGCAGTCATTCTAATGTCTCATTGCCTGCGGAGTTGCTCATGAATTGATGCTATTCTCAGAGCCATTTTACTCACTCTTATTTATACTGTGGGTAAATGCATAGTTGTTCTGGCAGTGAAGTTTTAAAATGTTCATTTATTATGATTTTGGATGTAACTAAAACCTCAAATTTAAAAATTGTTTTCTTAAAATCAATCTCCTTAGGCCTCCAGCTATAGTGTACCTGCCCTGTTTTGTTCCCTGCCACAGTAGGAGTCAAGAATGATGTATATCAAAACAGACTGAAGCCAAAGACAGGAAAGTACCATCTTTTATAGGAGAAAAACTTACTAAAAATTAAATGACTTCAAGCTATGGTCCTGACAACTAAGAGCAGAAATTTTCTAAAGGCCAATGTCCAGGATAATATTTCTAGATCTTTTTTCCTATAGAACAGAAGCCTCTGCATAATGTTTTGTGGCAAAAACCATGGTGACAGATGTATTCTTAGAAATCAGATCCAGACTGCTTTCTTATATCACAGTGGTCTCCAAGCTTTCAAGTACATCAGAATCACCTGGAGTCTCAAGGTTTCTTATTTGCTGGGTGTGATGGCTATTCTTGGTTGTCAACTTGTCTACATCTGGAATCAACTAAACCCCCAAATAGAGGGCTCACCTGTGAGTGATTTCTGCTTAATTTGAAGTGGGAAGATCATTTCTAATCTGGATCTTAGAGGCAAGAAGACACATCTTTAATCTGGATCTAATCTGGGCCACACCTTCTACTGGGAGCCTATATAAGGATATATGAAAGGAAGAAGCTTTTGTTCTTTATTTTATTTAAAATTTTTAAATTCATTTTACATACCAACCACAGATCCCCCCTCCCATCCCTCCTCCTGATCCCCCCTAGTTACCCACTACCCTTCATCCCTTCCTCCAAAAGGGTAAGGTCTCCCGTTCTTTGCCTGCTTGCTCTCCCTTTGCTAGCAAGTCCATCCCTTCACTGGCATTAGAGCCTATTTCCTCAGGATTCCACTGAAGACCAGCTGAAACATCCAGCCTCGTGGACTGAGCAGTTACTGGATTTTGGACTTTCTGTTCTTAGCCAACCATTGTTGGATTAGCTGGACCATGGCCTGTAAGCCATTCTAATAAACCTTCTTTCTATACATATATAGAGATTCATTTTATAAGTTCTGTTACTCTAGAGAACCCTGACTAATACACTGGGTCTCAAACACAGCCTAAATATTTGCATTTCTAACAAGCTCTCAGGGGATGCTTAAACTGTTGGTCTAGAGACCATACTAGGAGTGATTCTATGGAATTTCATCTCCCAACAGTTGCTGAACCCAACTACTAGGCCTTGGGGAAATGGCATTCTCAATCTTTACCAACTCTCAATCATCTGTTCAGGAATCATCTTAAGAATAATGAAGAGGGCAATGGATCATGAAGAGCCCAACCCCAAAGGATACATCTACAAAACAACTCCTATTCCTAAGGCTCAGGGGAAATAGTGGGTGATGGGGCAGAAAGATTGCAAGAACCAGAGGAATGGGAAGTCTGCTGTGAGATCCTATCTCAGAAAAGAAAGGGAGGCTTCACCCATGAGACCTCAACACTATGGCTGCCTAAACAAGGTCTGAACAATGACATTGACAGTAGCTATGCTAATGTAGAAGAATCTCACCCCTAGACAAAGAACTACAGGCAACTAATGGCTACTGAGGATAAGAATTAGCCTTTCCCAGGGATGAGCCCCACCAAGTTGTTAACCAATACCATGTGGTGAGCACTGAAATGATATACACACACACCACACTAAACAGATTCAGCAGATTGTATTTATATATTCATGCACATCTATCTATCTATCTATCTATCTATCTATCTATCTATCTATCTATCTATCTATCTATCTATCATCTATCTATAATAATAAAAGAGGAATGGAAGTGATGTAATAATATTCTAATTAATTATTTTTTAAAAAAGAATATTGCTGTCTGGACCACATAGTCAAAGAAGAAAAAGAAAATAAAGGAATAGGAGGAAGAGGATATGGTAACTGTCTATGGTAGATCTTAGGCATTAGGATCTCCTGAATTTGGCTTAGTTTATAATTTTTTGAAATTAAAATTTTATCCTGTCATATTAAAAGTAATCCTAGAGGCAAGAAATGCAGACAACAGGATTTTACTAAAATTCCTCCTCAAATCTCACACCACAAACCGGAAAGAAAAAAAAAGGTAAGAGAAGAGAGCAAAAAAAATACCACTTAAAATACTGATATTTGTAAACATAAGAGTGGTAACTAACTTATCTGACCAGAGAAAGCGAAATGGTACTCCTACAGGTAGAAATTCCTCAAACTGTATTAATTTTTCCTACAGATATCCATAAAGTCTTAAGAGCTGAACACACTAGGTACCTTTAAGAATGAAGGAATTAGGGACTGAAAATGGGAGGGCTGAGATCAAAGAAACCCTTAGATTCTTACCATTACTCTACACTAACAGTTCTCAGAGTGTGGTCCAGGGATTCTTAGAAACCCCCAGATCTGTTCAGAAACGTTTGAGATAAAAATTATGTTTCCTAACAATACTGAAGCACTATTTGTAGTTTTCATTCTATTATGTAAGAAATATAGAGTAGCATGTTAGATGTAACAAAGTCATTGTCCTGACAACTAACAAAGATCTGCTTGTATATTCTTGCCTTTCCAGACCATTCCTTTTGAGAGAATGTCTTTCAGTTATACGTATAAATATTCTGAAAGATAAATTCAGTTTGTTCTCAACATTTCCTATTGTGTTCTTACAAGCTGTGGTGTATTGTTGTTGGTTAGTCTTTGGTCTTTTGGGGGGCCATCCACTCAGCTCCCAAATCAATTCACACATGGAGGCTTATTCTTAATTATGAATGTCTGGCCTTAGCTTGGCTTGGTTTTTAGCCAGCTTTCCTTAACTTTAAATTATCTCTTCTACTTTTAGCCTCTGGGATTTTCCTGTTCTCTTACTTCCATACATCTTACTTTTACTCCATGGCTGACTGGTTGTATAGCTGGGTGGCTGGCCCTTGGCATTCTCCTCCTTTTCTGATTGCTAGATTTTAGATCTCTCCTCCCAGTTTTCTGCTTCTACATATTCTCTCTGCCTGCCAGCTGTGCCTATCCTTTCTCTTGCCTTGCTATTGGCCAGTTCTTTATTAGACCATCAGATGTTTTTCACAAGCACAGTAACACAGCTTCACAGAGTTAAACAAATGCAACTTAAACAATAGTAACACACCTTAAAATAATATTCTACTACAGTGGTGGTTTGAAAGGAAATGGCCCCCAAAAGAAATAGCACTATTAGGAGGTGTGGTCTTGTTGGAGTAAGTGTGTCACTGTGGAGGCAGGCTTTGAGGTATCATATATGCTCAAGTCACTTCCAGTGTGCAATATCTAATTCTGCTGCCTATGGATCAAGATGTGGAACTCTCTGTTCCTTCTCTAGCACCATGTCTGCCTCATGTCTCATATCCTACCATGATGATAATGGACTAAACCTCTGAAAATGGAAGCTACCCCAATTAAATGTTTTTTTCCTTTGTAAGAGCTGCCGGTGTCATGGTGTCTCTTCACATCAATAAAAACCCTAACTAAAACACAAGCTATATTTTATACTATACAGGATGCAACAGGTGTAACAGAAAAATCATAAAATAAGTGATTATTCTGAAATTCTAATGTTTTCTTGTGCCTCAATAAAACAAAACTACTCTAGTATCTTGTTTTACAGAAATGTTTTGGAATTATCTTGGAATTTAAATATTTAGAAAAGCATCTTAGGGATAAGTTATTCAAATGCATTGGCTAGAAAAGTCTACAAGTTAGCTAAGTAGAGCATTACACATTTGGCTTTTCTTTTCTTTTTTTTTTTTTTTTTTTTTGTTTTTCGAGACAGGGTTTCTCTGCGTAGTTTTGCGCTTTTCCTGGAGCTCACTTGGTAGCCCAGGCTGGCCTCGAACTCACAGCGATCCGCCTGGCTCTGCCTCCCGAGTGCTGGGATTAAAGGCGTGCGCCATCACCGCCCGGCCTCACATTTGGCTTTTCTAATTGCCTATGAGCTGAAAGGCCAGCAAAGAGTGCTGTGTATATCACTCTGTATAAATAAAATGTTGATTGTCCAGTTGCCAGGCAGGAAGTATAGGCAGAGAAGAGGATTCTGGAACAGGAAGGCTGTCAGGAGACGCCAGCCTGCCACCCAGGGAGCAGCATATAAAGGCAATAGGTAAAGCCACGGAACACATGGCAACATAGAGATTAACAGAAATGGGCTGAGTATAAGAGTAAGAGCTAACAATGGTAGGTCTGAGCTAATGGCTGAGCAGTTTAAATAATATAAGCGTCTGTATATTTATTTTATAAGTGGGCTACAGGACTGCCAGGGCTTGGAGGGACCCAGAGAGAAAAACTCAAGCTACAAAAGATGTCATGCTGTGGGATGGTCTGTATGTCAAATGCTCTGATTGGTCAATAAATAAAACACTGATTGGCCAGTGGCCAGACAGGAAGTATAGGCAGGACTAAAAGAGAGGAGAATTGAGAGAACAGAAAGGTGGGAGGAGTCACTGCCAGCTGCCGCCATGACAAGCAGCATGTGAAGATGCCGGTAAGCCATGAGCAGGGTATAGATTTGTGGAAATGGATTAATTTAAGCTATAAGAACAGTTAGCAAGAAGCCTGCCACGGCCATACAGTTTGTAAGCAATATAAGTCTCTGTCCTTACTTGGTTGGGTCTGAGTGGCTATGGGACTGGCGAGTGACAGAGATTTGTCCTGACTGTAGGCAAGACAGGAAAACTCTAGCTACAATGTCACACTAGAGGTAGTCCACAAACAAGAAAAAAAAGTTTACATCAGTAGAAGTGTACTTTTACATCATGCATCCATCCAGAGATGAAACTTAAAATTTTCTATTTAATATTAGCATTAGCTAATCATTGATTAAGATCCTTTGTGTGAATTTTTGGAAATAAATACACATGATGATGAAATTCATAGTGTTAAAATATTTGACTCTTATGGTTTGTACTGGAAAAATAATTGGTATCTGGACTGTTGGTCTGAGGTACCAGTGAGTGGGTAAAACTGTTGATAACTCATCATGAATCAAATTGTACTGGTGGTCACTGTTATATCTGGCCATTACGAAAAATGCCAGTTTCACTTGAGAATGCTTCTGATGAACTAAAAAATTAAATTTAATACCTTAAGCATACATTTAAAAAGTTTTATATAGCTAACTGGGAAGTACCATATCTCCCTTCATAGTGAAGCTTGGTTGACACCTGAAGAACTCTTTCTTTTATGGCTTAACTGCAAATGGTTTGGCCAGTTTTATAATGGAGCAAAATTCTTAACTGAAGGAGCAACTTATAAAATTATGACTTTTTACACTTGGGCATTTTAAACATGTTTTATCAAAAATGAACAAATAAGCTTGACTCATCAGAAAAAATGGCAAACTTATTGATGATTACTGGAGCTAAGCAAAAATTAAAACTGTAGATGATTTTGTTTGCCACTATGAACTGTCACCCTCCCCACACTTTCAGACTTATGATAGGTCACTGGGGTAGTAGTGAATTTGAGGTTTTGGATATTTTATAATGAAACATGCCAACATTTGGAAGATCTATATAACTCATAACCTAGTAAAGCAACATTTTTCAAATGATGAATTTAGTATGCTACATTACCCATTACTCTGTTCAAAGTTCAAGACCTGTGTAATTTAGTGGAGCAGAGTATGAGAAGTTCACGTGCAAGGTTTTATGTCCCACATTGTAGATAACTTTGAAGAAGCTGTCACTTAATGTACTGTTTGAAAAGCTGAGAACACCTAAACTGTCTAGAAAATGACATTCTAATATTTCTTCCTCTTTTCACAACCTCTCTCTATGAAGCCAGATTTTCTTTGTACCCTTAAACTAAAACAATGCATGTTTTAATTAAATGAGATGTTAAGAGATACAATAAGGCCATTTTCTCATGAATATTCCTGGTTTTGAAAAATAAAGTAAATTTCTATAAAAATATATTTATGTTCAAATGTAATAAGTTTATTTTTAAATAAGTGATTTTAAATTTGTTATAGCTTATACATCTGATTTTTATACAAAAAAATGTGAAAGATTCAATGGTTTTCAAGAATGAATGAATGGTGTCCTGAGATGAATGAGTTGATGAAGCAACTGCCTTATTTAGGAAAGAGAGAGAGAGAGAGAGAGAGAGAGAGAGAGAGAGAGAGAGAGAGAGAGAGAGAAGGAAGGAAGAAGGGAGGAAGGAAGGAAGAAGGGAGGAAGGAAGGAAGAAGGAAGGAAGGAAGGGAGAGGGAAGGAAGGAAGGAAGGAAGGAAGGAAGAAAAAGAAAGAAAGAAAGAAAGAAAGAAAGAAAGAAAGAAAGGAAGGAAGGAAGGAAGGAAGGAAGGAAGGAAGGAAGGAAGAAAGGAAGAAAGAAAGAAAGGAAGAAAGGAAGGAAGGAAGACAGAGTGGCAGGCGGTGGTAGCACACACCTTTAATCCCAGCACTCAGGAGGCAGAGGCAGGTGGATCTCTGTGAGTTTGAGGCCAGCCTGGTCTACAGAGTGAGTTCCAGGACAGCCAAGGCTACAAAGAGAAACCCTGTCTCGAAAAATCAAAAAAAGAAAAAAATAGTGCAGAATGACAGAGGCTGAGTGGCAGTCTGGCTGTCAAGCACAGGGGAGGTGGAGAGCAGTCACATCTGAGATCAGAGGCTTCCAAACAAGGCAAACACCCCTTTCCATGTGAGAATGCTAGCAGATTTCAACATGAAAGTTAAGTGAGTAAAGAATTCTCTAGAACAACAAGCAAAAGACCAATAGGCATGAATGGTTAGTTTGATGTTCTGGCCAGACCTTTCTGTAGACTTTCACTGGTTGAGAATAAATGCCCATCACAAAAACAATCCGATCAGCTCTTATGAACAAAAACAGAAATTCAAAATAATCAGGCATTTGGGAGAGGGAGCTTGAGTTTTAAAGTTGGAAACTAAGACCAATGGATGAGGAAAGGGAAGGCAACAGAGGAAGCAACACTAATGAAGGGAGCATAGGAACAAGGGTGGGGGAAAGAAAGAAGCACCAAGTAGAGAAAATGGAGAGGAAGAAAAAAAGCCAGAGACAGGGAGCCAGTACAACCAGACATAAGGAGTGATGGAGCAGCAAGCGACAAAAAATGAGGCTGTGGAAATAGTAGAAATACAGATTTCAACAGAATCCAAAACTGATATCCTTGAAGAGGAAACAGGAGACAATACATCCAGAAACAAGGGAAGGAGTTATGATGAGGATGTTCTGAATAATAGAAGAGCTTTTGGAATGAGCATTATAGGGGTATAAGTAACAACAGGAAATTTAGATGATGAAGGGGATTTATAAGAAAAAGGAAGAATAAAATGGAGAAAATATTGAAAGATCAGAGTATAACTTGAGGACTTTATACCTGACTAGTACCAGGACACAGAGGACTATATCCAAATGGGAGGATCTTTATCAAAGAAAAATGGGTCTAAGGGAGTGTGGATTTCAGACTAGAGTGCCTACTACATACCAACTGGACAGAATAAAAGGAGTGTCACATAGAGAACCCCTGGGGACAGGGAGATGTGAAAATTATCAAGAGAAAAAGAGCCATCTGAATGAAAGGATTGGAAAATTTTAATATAATGGATTTTTCAATAATTACAAGGAAAGTTAGAGTGAAAGGAGCATGAGTGTGAATTCTAAGGGACAGCCATCTGCTCCTAATACATAAATCAACCCCAAGACAAGGCTCAATGTGTTTAGCTCTCATTTATCTTTCCCTAGTAAGTTCCTGGGGAAAATGCTATACTAGGTTGAGGGAATAAGCATCAAAGAAGAACATGGATCTAATAAGTAAAAAAATCAAAAGAACCCTGAGGATGATGGTGAAGAGCAATCCCAGGACAACAGCTGTTCAGGAAGCACCAAGATGGAACAGTAGAGATGGCTCCACGAGCAGATCTCTGAGGAGATGAAACTGATAGCTACCTAAAGGTCTGCATTTACAAAAATTTACCTTAGTGTACAGCTTTAGGATGAACTTGTGGTAGATTAAAAGAAAGTTGAGCAAATTAAAAAAAAAGTCTTTATCAACACAGAGGGCAACAAAAACTTGTGATAAAAACTGATCTTGGGTCACTATTTATCTGAGCTATGAATTAAACTTACATAGTCTGTGGCTAGAGAACAGGTTCAGTGATCAAGACCATTTTCTATGAAAACATGAGACCTGCGTTTGGATCACAGCACCCACTTAACAATTCAGGTTGGGCCTATCGTGTGACTCTAACTCCAGTAATGTAGGGTAGAGACAGGAGGATCCATGCAGCATGCTGGTTGCTAGCCTATTCCATAGAAGGTGCGAGTTCCAGGTTCAGGGAGAAAGAGAGAGAGACAGAGAGAGAGAGAGAGAGAGAGAGAGAGAGAGAGAGAGAGAGAGAGAGAGAGAGAGGGAGGGAGGGAGGGAGGGAGGGAGGGAGGGAGGGAGGGAGGGAGGGAGGGAGGGAGGGGAGGGAGGGAGGGAGGGAGGGAGGGAGGGAGGGAGGGAGGGAATCCTACCTCAAAGGAATAAGGCAAGGTGTAACAGAGGAAATCTGAAACCCTTCTCTAGACTCCAAGCATGTACAACTGTACAATATGTAAGCACAGATCACTCCCCCTCTCTCATGCGAACTGAATTAATTAAAATTACATAAGCAACAATGTGAACAATTAATTTTGATCTAACCACTGAAAAATAAGATATTGGAAAAGGGATAAAATTACAATGTTTGGTCATGTGAGGCCAGAGGCATATGAGAACTCAATTCTTGTCTCCATAGTAACCATTCATAGAATCAGAGGAAGATCAAGAGTTGATTCAGACTTTATTAAGAAACATGGAAATTAAGCATCTAGGCAGGCAAGCCAGGCAAACTGCATCTGGAGCAGGAAGATTAGGGCAGGAATTATGGAGCTGGGCATTGACAATTTCTTTAATATGAGCAAAACTGCATTACATACTTATAATAAAACATTAGCTATTACAGAAAAGTAAAAATGAACAAAAAAGAGTCCCCATACTTCACACATCCAAAGCCTAACACTATTAATCCATTGGTATCTTTTCTTTGGTATTCTTTTTATGTTCAACTTTATGCCACTGAAGTATGATTTATAATTCTATGTTTTACTTTCTTTAATGAAGACATTTTATCACTCACATTTTCATGAATAGTATCATGGCATTGTATTATTTTATAATCAATATGATACTTTTATATCTAATAGTTTAGGTTTCCCTATTTGAATAAGAACATTTTCTCTTCTCTTCTCTTCTCTTCTCTTCTCTTCTCTTCTCCTCTCCTCTCCTCTCCTCTCCTCTCCTCTCCTCTCCTCTCCTCTTCCTCTCCTCTCCTCTCCTCTCCTCTCCTCTCCTCTCCTCTCCTCTCCTCTCCTCTTCTCTTCTCTTCTCTTCTCTTCTCTTCTCTTCTCTTCTCTTCTCTTCTCTTCTCTTCTCTTCTCTTCTCTTCTCTTCTCTTCTCTTCTCTTCTCTTCTCTTCTCTCTCTCTCTCTCTCTCTCTCTCTCTCTCTCTCTCTCTCTCTCTCTCTCTACTTTGAAACAGTGTTTCTCTATGTAGTCCTGGCTGTCCTGGAACTCACTCTGTAGACAAGACTGGCCTTGAACTCATAGAGACCTGCCTGCCTCTGCCTCCCAAGTACTGGGATTAAAGGCATGTGCTACCACCATCTGGCTCAAATGTAAGAACATTTTCAAACCTAAAGATAAGTGGAAAGAATTATGTAGTAGATATCACATATCTACCGCCTGAGTGCTATAGTTAACATTTTACTGTATTTATTTTACATATGCCTAGCAGTTTATCTATCCCTCTACTCAATCATTGATCCATTTTACATTCTTAGGTTTTTCAAAATAAATTGTAGTTTGTAAATTTTATTCTAAACATGCCATCAGGTGTCCAATGAACCAGAGTTAACGTTTATAGTTCTTTTTTAAAGTATATTTTACACATAATGAGATGCAGAAATCTTCATTATATCATTTGATGAACTTGGACAAACACTTACTCCTGTGCAGATAGGCAATCATTAAGGCACACACCTTTCCTCCTAATCCATATCCCTAGTCTCCACATCCTCAGAGGCTGTCACTGTTCTGGTTTATAAAATCCATCCTAGTACTTTGAATAACTGAAATGCTATGAATATTCTTTGTTGTTCTTTTGCTTTAGGCTCGTGGTTTGGGGATCTACGTTGAGCTTGTTTTATCTGTTACACTTCTGTTACTTGGTTTGGGTTGTTAGTTCCTTTTTCCGCTTCTTCAGAGGATAAGGAAAATCACTGATTGACCGTTTCTTCTTTTTACTATAAGCAGGGAAGGCCTAGACTTCTGCAAAGGTCCCTTTCTTGCTGAATATTGTTTTGCTATCATATATTTTCATAATAATCTATAATTATTATATTTTACTTTGTGGTTTTATTTTTGAGCTGTAGTTATTTTTAAACATGTTAATTTCCAAAGTTAACATTTTGTAGATGTTGTATTACTAATATTTATGTCATCAAAAATATGCTCTGTGGGATTGCAAACTGGTGCACCCACTATGGAGATCAGTATGATGAATTTTCAAAAAGCTAAAAGTAAGTCTATCATATGACACAGCTATACCACTCCTTTTTTTTCTATGTTTTGGAGCTGAGGACCAAACTCAGGGCCTTGCGCTTGCTAGGCAAGTGCTCTACCACTGAGATCAATCCCCAACCCACCACTCATTGATATATGCCCAAAGGACTATATCCTAGTCCACGTATACATGTCAGGCCATGTTCATTGTTGCTCTACTCAGAATAACTAAGAAATGGAAACAACTTAAATATCATTCAACCAATGAATAGATAATGACAACGTGGTGCATATATATATACATATATATACATATATATGTATATATAATGTACATATGGAATATGTACATTATGATGTAATAATTATTGGTATATATATACACACATACATATATATAAATAAAATGGAATACTGTTAAGCTGTAAAGAAAAATGAAAGAATGAACTTGGCAGGTAAATGGACTGAACTAGAAAAGATCACATTGTGTGAAGTGGCTAAGACCCAGAAAGACAGATGTCACATGTTCTCCCTCATTGGCAGCTCCTAACTCCAAATATTCAGATATGAATACATATCCTGATCCTGTAGTAATAGTAACTACAGAAAACAGGAAAATTAGTGGGTGCATTGCCCGAGAGGGGAGTGATAGGATACATGTGGTTTGATCAGTGAAACAGAAAAGGGGGGCTCTGTAGGGAGTGGGAGGAGGTAAATACAGAAGGAAGATGGAGGAGGGTAACAGAGAATAGCAGGGTACAAGTGATCTTGTAAGGGAAGTGGAAAAGAGAGGCTTCTTAGGGTAAAGAGGTAAATACAGAAAGGGGGAAAACAGCAACAACGATGTCTGAAAAGCCATAAGAAATCACAAGTTTAGTTTTCAGAGAAGCTTCCAAACTGACTTCCACAGTGACTCTCACCATGGTCACATAGGCGTTCCTGGCCAGTGCTACTTGGTATTGCCTCAGTGACAGGCATTCTGACAAGGGTGAGAGGAAACCTCCCATCCTTCTGATTTGCATATATGTCCCTGGTGGCTAGGGAGGCAGGACTCTCTCAAGTATCTATTGGTTACGTGCACTTGGTCTTTTGAGAAGCACTATTTCTCTTATTTACCCACTTATTGATAGAGTGATTTGGCTACCTTTTTGGATGTTTAAATTTTTTAGTTCTTTATACATTCTAGATATTAATCCCTAGTCAGATGTATAGGTAGCAGAGATATCTTCCCATTCTGATCACTATTTCTTCATTTTGTTAACTGTTTCCTTTGCTGTGTAGAAGGTTTTAAATGTCATGCAAGCCCATTTGTCAGGTCTTTTGTTTCCTGGACAACTGGAGTGCTATTCAGAAAATCCTTGCCTATGATTATGTTTGAAGTGTTTTTGCCTTCCAGTTTCAGAGTTTCTCTCAAGCTCATGGATTGACAAAATAAGATGAAAATTGCAATACTATCAAAAGTGGCCTACAAATTGAGTGCAGTCACACCAAAATTCCAACGAAATATCCTCACGAGTAGAAAACAGTCCTATGCTTCGGATGGAAGCACTGAAGACCTCACTCCCATAGACAAAACAATCCTGATTAGAAACAGCAATGCTTGAGGTACCACAACTGATGTCAAAGAATACAGAGAGTGAGAGGAATGGAAAGAGCCCATCCTGCTGGTGAAGCAGGCCCTAGAAGAGGCACAGAGACCAGTGGAAGAGTACAGAGGCCCTAGAGGAAAGCTCACACATAGCTACAGCTCTCTTATTTTTGGCAAATGTGTCAAAAACATACCATTGGAGAAAAGATATCCATATACATATAAAACAATCAAACTAGACACAGTGTCTCTTACCTTGTACAAAATCAACTCAAAATGATTCAAAGACCTTAAAATGTGTCTCCTATAGGCAAAATATTTGGGCTTTCTACGGCATTCAGTCTGAATACCCTTGCATTAATTATACAGTATAGCACTATTGTACCAAATATAATTATTGATTTAGTTATGGTCAGACAGGGAGACAACAAAAGGAACAGCATGCACAAAGCTGCTGAGGTCCACATACCCAGTAACCTTCAGGGACAGGAAAGCCTCTAGCCTGTTGGGATGGCATAAATGAGGCCAAATGACACTAGATGAAATCAGGAGGTAGTGTATTAATTCCATAGCTGAGATAAGAGACTAAGACCAAGACAGCTTAGGGGAGGAAAGGGTTTATTCTGGATCACAGTTCCAGAGGAAGAGTCCATTATTGTGGGGAAGACTGAGATCAGTCAGGGAAAGCATGGAAGTAAGCAGGAAGATGGATGATCTCATCTCATCTGCATACAGGGGGAGAAGGGGCGGGGAGACTGGGAAAGAAGGAGAGGTAAAGGTAGAGACAGGGTTGGGGGTTTGGGAGGTAGACAGAACAGGAAGTGGGGAAAAGCTATAATCCCTCAAAGCCTGTCCCCAGTGACACACTTCCTCCAACAAGGCTCCGCCTCCTAAAGGTTCCATGACCTCCTCATACAGGGCCTCTAACTGGAAACCAACGTTTAAAGACATGAACATATGGGGGACATTTCTCATTCAAACCACAACAGACAGTAAATCCAAAGGCCTGGGAAGAGAAGTTTGGCTTTTGGTTTTGGAGTAAATGACAAGTGGATATTCTATGCCTCACAAAAACAGGATGAAGGACAAGAACTCCTGAAAAAAAAAAAAACATGAAACTTCCTGTTTAGATAAACTAAGTACACACATAGGCTAAAACAGTTCCCATAGTGATTTGAGTTACTGACTACCAACAATCCAAAAGTCCTTTCTGGATATTTTATTGTATCCACTTCTTTTTCCTTCCACGCTTTCATTGTACCATAATGGACACACATAACACAGGGGGCAGACAAGCGGGAGTGGTTAGCTAAAAAGGATGGTCACAGTCTGAGCTAGCAGGGTGTGGAGTGGAGGCATCTCAACTGCATCACATCAAAAAATGACTGAGATGCTGTAGGGAGAGAAAAGGATTCCAACCCAATACCTTGGCACAGACACCAGAAGGGGACTCACAGAAAACTTAAATGTACATCGCAGACAGCTACCCTTCCAAGGCAAGTGACACTTGCCATAACAGGATGCCAATGTGAGCTTCTTACTGGACTGTTGAGGTTTATCCCTTTTCTGGGAGCTGCATCATTTTCTTAACATTCTTTTTTCTCCGTTAACATGCTTTATATTATCAAATTTCTTGGCACTAATTAACACCACAGTTAGTAATATAATAAAGTATTCTATTTTTCACATGACATTTTGAACAATTGAAACTGCTTCTTCTCTTAAACAGGGAAATTTACTTCCAAAGGGAAAGCCTACAGGGAAATGGCACCTCGCTTGATCTCCATTACCCTTCATTCCTGACAGATTAATTTAAGAGGGTACATTAAGAGATGAAATTTCCAACTTGTGTCAGTATTTTTTGGGGTGGGGGCAGTTACGATTTTAAAATAACAAAATAAAGGCATTGCACTATCAGACAACATGTATTATAATAACAGCTTTAGAGGTGATTTTAATTTTTTCTTGAAAGATAAAGGGTAGTTTATTAAATGTCAGCTGTGAACTTGGTGACAACTAATTATCTTCCATTTCACAGCAGCCAATAATAAGTGAGATAAAAAATGATGAATACCTACTGTTGCCAGGTAACTGCATCTACTGTGCTCCCTGCCACCTTCATGAATCTGTAAGGAATAGAGAAAAAAAAAAGATGGTGTGACTTAAAATAGACCATTTCTCTGAAGCTAAAATAAGGTCGATGAAGAAATACATTGGGCCAATCCATACTCGGAGATGTTTTCTCAGAGAACCCATAGCCCCAGCCATGGAAATCAAAATCCCAGTATAGCATCTCAACTACATTTGTCTTCCCAAGCCCAAGCCCGACAGTTCTCACATTGATTTCGTATAATCAAAACTTATCTGTGCTATTTCCTTTTCTCTAAAGACTCTGATCTCTGCTGGGAAACAATGATATTTCCCAAGGATGGCACCACGATAGACGCTTTTGAAAAATTGCAGGCCTCTCTCCCCAGAAAAAGTATGGGAAAACCCAATTTATTTATACATCTGCAAGGCACTATCAAATATGCTCCAATGCAAAGCTGCCACATCTGTGTGAAACATGGTGGGGTAGAAACATGAGCATTACAAAGAGTAATTTATCTATTCTGGAGCAGCTAAATAGAAAACTAAATATCCTCTATCAAGTATGCCCAGCTCAAAAGCAGAGGGGAGGCCTGGTTCTGGGAAGCTAAGTGCACAGCAGAACCTCGTGAGCAATTGCTCACAGACCTTTCAGATCTCCTGGAGGTTCAGAAGAACCAAAGTCAGGAGGATTCATTTGTCAGTCACAGGTGCCATGGGCCATATGCTTGAAGTAACTGTCTGCCTCTACTCACTTGTTTGAAGACATGTATTACCATGGCTACTACTTTTCTTTGAGAGAGTTGTCACTCAGAAACTGGAATTTGAAGGAAACACCCCAGTTCTTTCAAACGTTCCTTTCAGCCTCAAGACTCCAAAGGGAAGTTTCTCTTTGAAGGAAACATTTAATTCTGCTTTATAATCCATTGAAGGAAACATTTAATTCTGCTTTATAATCCAAGAACTCTTGAACCAGAAGAGGAGATGGGCTCCTTCCTGTAAGGCTCTAGCTGTATTCTGCCTAGAAGAATCTCTTGAGACAGGTGGATGGGCAAAGGATGTAATGAGCAACCCAGGTCTGTTTTCTGTGATGGTGGGAAAGGACTCGGTGCACCTCTGGAACAAACGGGACGAAGCTGGAAATCAGGACTTTGGTTAGCCACAACGTGGGGTGTATAAAGGAAGAAGGAAGAAAGGGAAAACTGAGAAGAGGACCAGAGAGAAGCTCAGACCGGGCAGGAAGGACAGCTAGAGGAAGCAGCAGCCACTACAGTGGTCTTGGATTGGATTTTGTCCTTTTTTTTTTTTTTTTTTTCTCTCACAGTAGTACCACACTGAAATCCAGGACCAAGAAAGTGGAAAATATAACACAGTGTGTGATCCAGAGTGAAATTAATTTGATGGCTTGGGTCAAAATGTCAATGTGGGTTGGTAGATATTTGGCATTTTCTGAGTATCTGGTTAGTACCCACCGTGTGTGTGTGTGTGTGTGTGTGTGTGTGTGTGTGTGTGTGTGTGTGTGTGTGTTTTGTATAATTTCTTACAGATCTTAACACTGATTTGCTTGGTGGTGAGGATGTTAGATGTTATTTATCACTCTATATACACCATATACAGCTTCTTCATTGGCTAGAAAAGTAGACTTTTCAGATAATCCACACAGCTGATCTAACTGGGTTGTGCCATTTTTGTCGCATTTCACAGCAGGGAAATCTCCTTTGAGTCTGGCAGAGTATTCGCCTCCTCCTTGCTTCCCTGCCTGTGTTTAGGAGTCCCCTTTTGGAATTAGAGACCAGAACTGTTTGTGTACGTGGTCTTTCCCAGCCTGGTCTGTGCTATCCTGAGTCAACAAGCACACAGTCAGCACCTGTAGATGCAGAGAAAGAGAAGGAACAACTACAGGGCTGAAGGAAAGGAACGGGACCCCAAATCCTTGTTTTGCTGCATATGTATTCCAAACAATGGAGACTTGAGGATGCTTGAGGAGTTCCATGGCCTCAACATAAAGAGAGGGAGATGAAGCTCTTCATCCTTTCTTCAGGACATTGTAAAAGTCAGAAAACCTAGACAGTCTTTTTTTTTTTTTTTTTTTTTTTTTTTTGGCGTGATGAAACACCTGATGGCCTGGGAATTGAACCCAGGTCCTCTGGACCATCAGTGCTCTGAAGTGATGATCCATCCCTCTTCCCCTTAGACAGTCTTACATGTAAGCACCATTTTCTCTTCTTTTCTTTGTTTTTTGTTTGTTTTGTTTTTTTGAGACAGGATTTCTCTGTGTCACCCTGGCTATCCTGGAACTTGCTTTGTAGACCAGGCTGCCCTTGAGCTCATAGATATCTGCCTGCCTCTGCCTCCAGAGTTCTGGGATTAAAGGTATGTGCCACCACTGCCCAACTTCATTCATTTTTTTTAAAACTTTATTTTACAATACAATTCAGTTCTACATATCAGCCACAGATTCCCTTGTTCTCCCCCCTCCCGCCCCCCTCTTCTTCTTCCCAGCCCACCCCACATTCCCACCTCCTCCAGGGCAAAGCCTCCCCCGAGGACTGAGATCAACCTGGTAGACTCAGTCCAGGCAGGTCCAGTCCCCTCCTCCCAGGTGAGCTAAGCAACCCTGCATCATTCATTTTTAAAAAGAAAAGAAACAAAGAATCAAACATACATTTGCACGGGATTTAATCTTCCAAAATAGTTTCTATCATCTCTGAAATAGAAATAGTTTATGAAAAACTGTCTTCAAAATTATATAAAAATAACCACAATGAAACTGACACGTGTTCTTATAGACCATTTTCAGCTTCTTATATGTGTAGGTCACACACTCTCCAAAAGAAAGCAATTAATGAGATGTCTCTGTTTAAGTATAGAAGGCCACATCTTACAACGGTGTGTGCGAGCCGGGCGGTGGTGGCACATGCCTTTAATCCCAGCACTCGGGAGGCAGAGGCAGGGGGATCTCTGTGAGTTCAAGGTCAGCCTGGGCTACCAAGTGAGTTCCAGGAAAGGCACAAAGCTACACAGAGAAACCCTGTCTCAACAACAACAACAACAACAACCAAAAAACAAACAAACAAACAACAACAACAAAAAAGCAAGGGTGTGTGAGTTGTTCAAATTTACACAGCTGGTATGGAATAAGACCAGATTCAGAATCCAAATCCAACCCAATTTCTGGCACCTTGTGATGTCTCTAAGCTATAGTCACTAGAGCTGAGTAGCATAGAAGAACTCTAAAATGCAAAAGAAAAAGTTGAAGTTTTATGTTGAAAGAATACAACCATATTTATTTGAAAAAAATCATGGCCTGAACACCATCTTAACCTTTCTAATATTTCTCCCCCCACACACACCAAATTAAGCTCTTCAGGATTTATTTGCAAGAAAATGTGCTGAATGTACACTTCAGAAGGTGACCAAGTCAGTGCCCAGTCACAGCACAAGCACAATGGAACCCAGAAGTCAGAAATGTACACAGTTAACTACCAAAGTTACTAACTACTTAGAGGGTCATTATTGAAAGAGCAGTTAGCTCTACTATCTATGGTGTTAAAGGGATGTGGATAGACCAGATTCAAATCATGTATAACACTGAATAGTACATTGAGGGAGGGGATAGCTTGTGCTATGAGGAGCATCCTAGATGATGGTGAGCATGAGCAAAGACAAGCTATGTTATCAGGGTCTAGTGTGGCTGGGTGCCAGGAAGCAGGTGAGGGAGCAGCAAGAGTCAAGTTGTCAGGGCTCTAGAAAGTGGCCTAGGATAATAATCAGACCTTTGTTCTATCAGTGATATTCGTCCAAATCCCATTTATATCCATGTGATCAGCTGCTAACAGGACAATGAAATATGTCAAGTGTATCCTTCATGAGTGTGTCCTTCATGTATGGTTGTTCAGTTTATCCCATGTTTAGACTAAAAAAAAAGTCAGGTTGTAGATGTAACCAACCGTCTTATTAAATAAGAAACACAGAAACAATGTAAAAGAAAAGCCGAGAGGTCAGAGCTCAGAGCTAAAATCTTACCCTTCCTCCTGCTGTCCCAGCTTCTCGAAAGAGAGCTACTTCCTGTCTGTAAGTCGATTTTCCAGTCATTCTGCCTTCTCATTGGTTGTAAACCCAAACACGTGACTGCCTCGTCACTGTCTGAATGTACAGCCCCCTAGGTCTTAAAGGCATATGTCTCCAATGCTGGCTGTATCCCTGAACACACAGAGATCTATGGGATTAAAGGCGTGTGCCACCACCGCCACACTCTTGCTATGGCTCTAATAGCTCTGACCCCTGGGCAACTTTATTTATTAACATACAATCAAAATCACATTTCAGTACAATTAGATTACCACCACATCAGGTTTAGATTTGGCTTTCAGAAGGATTATTCCCGCTGTAGTAAATGTGAAAGTTGCTGATATGAGGACATTTGCAGGAGTCTATTGCAGAGGGATGAGAAGCTTTGAACTGTGAGAATGAAGCATGGGTTAGTATGGTAGAGCAAGAGAGGCTGTGGAAGTTCTAACTGTAGCACTATTGAGGTGCTTCTAACAGGACCTTCTAGTCCTATTGAGTAGATATTTTTGGAACTTAACAAAATCATTCCAGTTTTTCCCTGAAAGAAGCCAAGAAATTTAGATAAACTGAAATAATAAAGTGGTGTCTCTTTGTTCTATCATGGATTAATTTATAGCCCAAACAATGCAATGATTAAAAGATTCCTAGTTCAGAAATTAATATGGAAATCTTATGGAATAGAATAAAAATTTTTAAGTATAAAATGTATTAAATGAATAAGAATTTACTATATGAAAAGCATTTAGAATAGTGCCACATGATTTGTTTTATTTTTCTTGAAACAGAAATTAAAGTCAGATTCTTACCTAATATACTATTTTGCAGAAGATGTAAAAATACTTAACTATAGTTTAGCTTTATTATAGTCTTTACAGTGTTTTAATGCCCAAATATTTGCTATTTCCAACTACTTATTACCTTTTGACTCTAGTAGTATATTGAGGCAACAGAAAAGTTATAGCTAACTTTGAGGAAACACTATTAGTGAACATGTGTTTATTTGAAAATTATTATAAACTACATTTTAATTTTATTCTTCTTAGCAAATTGATGGGACAAAGCATAAGAATGTATATATACACTTATTCTGAGGATGAAAACTATAATGAAATTTACAAATAATGTTGAATAAATTGTTTTTTTAAATCATATGGACAAAACAGTCTTGTTTTGAGAAGGGTTATGAATACTTATCACAGGTTTGGATACTTTGTTTTCAGAAGTCTTTGAATAACATTGTTTAAAAATCTACCAGATAAAGAAATGTTAAGGACAGAAGTAATACACAGGGAAATGGATTATATCATATTCAAATAGACACACTAGTCAGTGAATTTGAGGTTTGCTCCCCATCTTCATGCTTTTTTCTTGAAAATTAGGGCTTTCAACATCTATTTGGCTCTTTATCATATCTACCCTCTGCTCTATGTGTATGTTGTAACAGACTGTGGAAGACATTGTCTTTTGGACAATGAGTCCTAAAAGATCATTATCTTCTGGTTCATGGCAGATACTTCTGCTCCTTCCTTCTGCCTCTTTCTCGGAAACAGGTCCAAAGTACATAAAGGGACAATTTCAACAGAGCTGCACAGTGTTGAGCAGTAGTGAAGTTAGAGTGGAGATTAATGCACACAGAAGAGCACTGTGTAGGCTCTATCATTCGTGGAAGATTTCCAACATAAGTCAAAGGTGACCCAGGACATGAATACTGACAAGAAGGGAAATTTCAGTTTTTCCCAAGTTGTATGTTTCTGTACCTGGTCATGAGCCTGGAAGTCTACATCCCTAGAGGAGAAGCGCTTGATTTCATCTGACCTCCAGTCATGAAAGGGCAGCAGGGAAAGGAAACAGGGTCTTGGATGAGAGAAAATTGGCCAGTGCCAAGTAGACATTCCTGTATTTGGGTGTCTTTCCCATGGAAGCCAATCGACCACTATAGAGAAAAATCCCCTTTCATTGTGAGAGCCCTTTCTTCCTCCAGGAGACTGAATCTAGGAGACTTTCTTTCCTTTTATCCACCTGCATGTACGTTGTATCTGAAAAACTGTTGAGCCTTCTCTCAGCAGATCACAACTGTCACCTATAATAAAGCCCAGCTTTATTCATTATCTTTAGTTTGATTTCTATTTCTGGACTACAAAGTACAATCTTAAAAACTGGTTTCTGGAATTTTTTTTCCAGGAAAGAGAATACTTCACAGAGAACTGGGTATCTAAATGAGTGTACACTTCAGTAAGAATATATAAGCCTGACCTCCTTGTCTACAAAAAGAACCACTGATTATGTAAGTAGCACAAATATGGTGTAACCACCATGCTATTCACAGGCACAGAAAAAACTTGAGAGAAAAATTACCCATCAGTAAATCAAGTTGACCTCTAGACAGATGGCAGATTTCAGGTTTCTTCCCTTGTCATGTTTAACTGTTTCATATCTTGTTATACTGGGTTCTGGATAGAGCAAATAAACCACTGGTCTCTTTCTTCCTCCTGCGCCTCCCCTCCCCCTCTTCCTCCTATCACTACTGTAGCCCCTCTTCCCCATTTCTCCTCTATGAGTGTATGACTCTCTCTCCCCCTTCAGTTCTTCTTTCTTCAGTCCCTTATTGTCTCTCCCTCTCCATTTCTACCATATTTGTATATAATAATTCAGTGACAGTAGACTGAAAAATAGCATAGCTGAATGTTTGTTGAGGTCTCTATTTACAATCCTCTTTGACAGCTTATATATCTCCTTATATGGTAGTTTATACAGACTTCCTACACAGGGTTTGAAATGAGTGAGAACCTACAACCAATCTCTTTCTAGAATAAAAATCACACTCATGTTTAACTTAATTTTGATCTTGAATAAAGACGAGAAAACAAACTAACATTTGCTGATTGATGCACATTTGTTAAGCAGTTTATATATTTTATTACTTGAGTATTTCATTATGCATCTAATGTTTTGATCAAATCCACCCCACTCCTTCCTCGCCAAGTCCTCCTATACTCCACCCACCACTTTCACCCTCTAACTTCATGTATTCTTTTTAAATCCACCAAGTTCACATAGTACTGCCAGAATGTGCATGAGTTTAGGGTCATCCCCTGGAGCATAGGCAGCCTATCATGGCGGCATCCCAAAGATTTTCTGTCCCACAGCACCCATCAGCTAGGAGTGGTTGGTGGCATTATCTCTTTCATTTGACAAATGAAGAAACTGCTCAAGACCACCCATGTAACTCATTACAGAGCAGGACTAAACCTGCTTCTACTCTAAAGCCCTTATTACAACCATGCAGGAACAGATTTGTAGTCTTTGTTGTGCAGCCACTTTTCCTGAGTCCATGGCAGATGCCGGGAGTGATCACAATACATTACCACCTGTCTGGGAATTGGCTAAGAATCTCTAGATAGATCGCCAAGCATTTGTTACCTGTAACTAGCCCTCAAGAGATAGCCAATTGCCTCTACTGGGGGGTGGGGGATTGAGCAGAGGGGGACTGTAAGACAATGTTTGAAACAAGACAGAAGCACACAGAAGAGAATAACACACACAGGAGAGCCAAATTGACTTGTTTGATTAGAAAAGCTGGGAGAATAGAGGTTTTGAGGGACCATGTTGAAATATATCTGGAAGGCTCTGGTCGTAACTGAAAGGGGCTGGCTAGAGGAATATTATGATAGGCATGGTTTGGCAAACTACAGTGCTGCTGAGGAGGCTGTACAGACTTGGATTCAAGCACAGAGGGCTTTAGCTGCCTTGATATGATTTGTCCTGGCTGTAGAAACTGGTGGGAAAGAAGAAACATGCATCAGGATATGATTATGAATTTCACAGAGGAAGGAAAATTTCCAGGAGCTGAAACTGTGGCAAGAAGCTGACTGAGTTAGAGCAAATTCTGTGGGCCTCAAGTGAAGAGGGTTATTTTTTTATATTCTTGACTGTTTATAACATCCTAAGTTGAAAGATGAAAATTCAAGAAAATGCCACTACAAACTAGAACTCCATTGGACCCAGGAGTAAAACAGATATCTGCTTTGAAACCTGGCACCATCATTAGCTATGTGACTTTGGGTAGGTTCACTTCCCTGGATCTTTTCATATAGAGAGAACAGCACCTACACCTCCCCCCAAAGATTCAGTGAGGACTAGTGGGAGATATAGACGCTGTGGATATTGCTTTGTATGCTGTGAATGTGTTGCTCTGATTTGGTTGATAAATAAAATGCTGATTGGCCAGTAGCCAGGCAGGAATTATAGTATAGGCGGGATAAGCAGAGAGGAGAATTCTGGGAAGTGGAAGGTTGAGTCAGGAGATGCTGCCACCACCATGAGAAACAAGATGTAAAGCTACTGGTAAGCCATGAGCTACGTGGCAAGGTATAGATTTATAAAAATGGGTTAATTTAAGATGTAAGATCTAGCTGGCAAGAAGCCTGAGCCATTAGGCCATACAATTTTAATTAATATAAGCCTCTGTGTGTTTACTTGGGTCCAAGGAGCTGCAGGACTGGCGGGCGAGAGAGATTTGTCCTGACCATGGGCCAAGTGGGATGCAGGAAAACTTCAGCTACACATAGATGAAGAAATAAGGATATTGGGTAGTATATTGCAGACACTAAATAAATATGAGTATCCTTTTCCTGGTCATGGCTTGTTATCTTAACATTTGTACACATCTATTTCTTGATCAATAAAATAGAAACAGAACCCACTCTGCCCATACATGATAGTGATTCTAGATTTTGCAGTACCAATATTCTTTGGAGCCTTTGTTTGAAAGGACAGTATTTGGTTCCATCTCCACACACTCGGGTTTGGCAAGTCTGAGCTGGATCTTAAGAATCAAGCTGGAAAAGAGAGAAGTTCTGGAGTAGAAATGAAAACAGCATTGCAACAGATACCAATGATATATAGAGAATCATTAGAGAATATGGAAAACTTATACTCCAATAAACTGGAAACTGGAATGAAGAACTCTAGAAATTAATCACTCTGAAGCCCCAAATCCATAAGTCCTCAAGTCCATATATGGGCAAACAGACTGAACAGATAGTTCTCAAAAAAAAAGTACAAATGATCAACAAACATCAAACAAACAAAAAAGAAACTGTCAGTATCTAAGCCATTGGGGAAACACAAATCAAACTATACTGAGATTTCCATCTCAACCCCGTTGGTATAGCAGTCGTTAAGGAAATAAGCAAAAATGCCAATGCAAGAGAACCACATTGATGATGTGATCAAGGCTGTCCTAAACTGTGTAGTGAGTTTCAGGACAGTTTGAAATTCAGTGTTGGAAAGTGTCTCATAGAAAGGAAGGGGCGAGGGAAAGATGGGTAGCATTCATTGTGGCAAGAACGGAGGGATGAGGAAGTAAAACTATCAGATGATATGCCACTACTGGGTATATGCATAAAGGAATCTAAGTGAACATACCTATATTTATATCAGGAATCTAAGGTGCTGGCACAACCACATGTGCTGTGACACTACTTACAGTAGCTAAGTCATGGAATCATCTTAGATATCCAAAATCAGATGAGTGTGTTGAGAAAATGTGGTGTATGTACATGATGAAATGAATTTTATTCAGTCCTAAAGAAGACTAAAATGCATGTCATTTATAGGAAAATGAATGAAACTGGGGATCATCATGGTAACTGAAATAAGTCAGACTCCAAAAGATAAACATTGCGTGTTTCTTTTCAGAAAAAGACCAAACATAGAAGTGAGACTATTTGGCAAGAGGAAAGGGACACAGCATAAGTGAGGGCGGGGGGAAAAAGAGGGGAAGAGGGAATCAATATAATCAAAGCACATTAGAAAGAAGCATGAAATACCATAATGAAATACATTATTTTCTATATTAACTATAAACTAATGAAAAACAGAATCATGTTGCATTTTCACTATCCTTGTAGGTGCATCTAATGTATGGAGCTCGTGGGTTCTATGATTTGTGTGTAAAATTTCCTTTACAGGCTCCTGCTTGAACACTTAGCTCCTAGCTGGTGGTTCTAGTTTGGGAATGGCACACAGGCTAGTGGATGTTTGGGGCAAGCTTAAAGTGCGGCCTGTTCTTGTCCTGTCTTTGCTTCCTGATCTATGGAGATGTGAACAAAAGGCCTGATAACACTGTCATCGTATCTTTATTGCCATGACAGACCAGAACCTCAAACCCTGAGCCACTGAGACAGAGAAAAGCAACAAAAGCAATGGACCAGACTTTTGACAAATTCTAATCTTAGCAGTTCTGGGTCAATGGAATATTCTTGGAGGAGAAAGTACAATTGTAAGGAGGAGGCACAGGAGGAAAAGAATGGAAAAGAAGGAAGTATGAAAGAATATTTCCCAAGATCACTTGACTTTCAAAGTGCTAACTTGAGTGTCCATTCCAGGATTCTGGACTCCTTCTCTGATGTTCTTTCTGACTCCTACACCTTGCTAGATGATGCTAAAGATAGAAGAATACATCTTTCAGAATAGCAGTAACTCATAAGCCTGATCTTGGGTAAGCAACTAGGCTCCTTCTCTAGCTGGAAAGAAGTACTCTCTAAAACATAAATAAAAGTAACAGAGAGGAGTTAGAGTTATGGGTCATTAACACAGTCGTCATCTAGGGAGGAGACGGTGGTGGGAGCAGCAGCCAGTGCCTCCCTGTTAACGAGCACCAAACAAGCTGGATTTCTCTCTGGAGGCAAAAAGAGGTAAGTTCTTTTCTTACAAAGTAAGAAAGGAATACATTATTCTCTTCTGTCCTGGAGTTTGGTGAAGTCACATAGTGCTTTCACATTTGAAATAAAACAGAATTATTAGGAATAACACTGTGATAATTACACCAAACTGCCCCCAGGGCACATCTTCTGCTCAAAGAAAGCGTGTGGCAGAAGCAGGGTTTCTAGGCAGAGAGTCGAGCTGTATCACCCTCATGACACTGATGTGGCATTACAGAGTCAGCCTTCAGATTTTCCTTCCTCACTCAATTATCTAACTGCCTAGGAACCTGCATTTGAGTCATAGTAAAATGCCTTAGACTAAAAATTGCCCTTTTCATCTTTAAAATGCATCTGTTCTCAATAATTGTGGTTGTCATTTCTTTGGGTGTCAACACATGCCAGGAGTGGTGCTAAGCACTTTCAATTCATCACTCATTTATTTTTATGAAAGGCCAAGGCATTGGTCATAGTTCTACTTTACAAATGAAGGCACGGAGGCTTGGAAGAGAATAAATGGGTCCTTAGATTGATGGATCAGTAGAGAAGTAATTCTCACCTACTTTCAAAATATATTCTCTATCATTCCTCTGTATTGACCTGCACAAGAGAATTCCCAAGTGTTTATTTTACAAAATAAGAAACTAATTGGGAAAAGTTTTTGTTTTGTGCTAAACTATTTTCAAATTTAGAATCTCAGAGCTGAAAGGAACCTCAGAAATAATTACTACCACCTTCTGAGAAGACTGATATCCATAACAGATGTGACAACAAATAAATATCCAATATTATCTTTTTCTCTCTACTTGCATTGCTTATAACACATTTGAGTAACTGACACCTCTGAGGGCAGGGAAGTTACTGTTCCTGTGGCCTCAAGTTAAAATCAGAAGATAATTAAGTTTTATGCTACAGAAAATGGTTTGATGTATTTTTCTTTATGACAAGAACCTGAGACTAGATAGATAATGGGCCTAAGGGAAAAGCTGATATTATTATTCTACTAAAGGAACATAGCAAGAAAATGACTTCTAATGATATACCACTATACCACGATTGGTGCCTTGCTCAATCCACATCAGAAAAGTGTCCTCCTGCAGTAGATGGGGAGTGATATAGAGACCCAAAACTGGACAAAGTACATAAAGTGAGAAGCTTTGGAACACCCAGCACTAAATGGGATACCTTCATCAAACCCCTACCCCCAAGACTCAGGGATCTATGTGGAAGAGGAGGCAAAAAAATTAGAAAAGCCAGAGGGGACGGATGACTCCAAGGAAACAGTGTCTTCCAGACACAACAGAAGTGATGGACGTTAGAACTCACAGAGACAGCGGCAGCACACACAAGGCCTGTACAGGTTCAGGCCAGATGGGATCCCAGCACTGAGAGAGGGAGTGGACATGGGTCTTATCTCTAATGAAAAAGTTATTTGCAACTGAAACCTGTTGGCAAAGGGAAAAAATCAGTTTTCTCCAATGGAGTTTCACTGTTTTTATTAACTATACTCCAGGGCAGGCCTGGAGTAGATGGTCAACACAAATCGAACCATGGTATTTTTGTGGAAGGTTTGTTTTGTTTTGGCAATTTTTTGTCTTTTGTTTTTTTCCTCGTGTGTTTTGATTTATTTTGTGGGGGGTTTTGTGAAGGACAGAGGGAGAAGGGGGAGGAGAGGGGAAGAGAGAGGAGAGGGGAGGGAGTGGGAGAGAGAGGAGAGGGAGAGAGAGAGACAGACAGAGAACATGAAGTCAGATGGAGAAGGTATGGGAAAAGTTAGAGGAGGGGAAATATAAAATATATTGTATGAAAAAGATTTTTTTCATTAAAAAAAGTTCCTAGGGTTCCAAAAAGTCATAATAGAAGCATATTTAGAGTAACATAATGCAATTTCCATCATCACCCACACACATACAGCCATCCATCGGTACCAGATACTCAGTAGAAGTGTTAGTAATCATACATAATCAAGGATAGAAATTCAAGATACAAAAAGTCAATTTTTCTATATCTGGTTTGCAGTTGTAAGTTTTCCTCTGATCCTACCCAGCCCCGTGGTTCCACAGCTACTTATAAAATAATCACTCAGAAGCTTATATTAGTTGTAACTGCTCAGCCATTAGCTCAGGCTTATTACTGACTAGCCCTTAGATTTAAATTAACTCATAATTCTTATCTATGTTTAGCCACATGGCTTGGTACCTTTTCTCAGTTCTTCCTTATCATCCTGCTTCCTCTGTGTCTGGCTGGCGACTCCTGACTCCGCCCTTCCTCTTCCTAGCATTCTCTTAGTCTGCTCACCCCACCTATTCTTCCTGCCTGGCTACTGGCCAATTGGTGTTTTATTAAGCCAGTATATAAGAGTATTATCTCACAGCACTGGTTTGTTGACTACTGAACATAGTACTTAGCAAAGACCATTGTTTGCTTCCTAGTTCTTTTCTACTTATATCCCCATTATTCTAATTTGAATGTTTTCCATAGTTCTCTGTGACCTTGGGAGAAGAAAATTAAGACTGACCATATGTTTCTTATACAGGTTAACAATAGATTATTTTGCTGGAAATTCTGTATGATGTGATGGTAACTTTCATTCTTCATCCACAAACTTACTCAACAAATGTGAGAAATTAAGTAGTAGGCATTTTGCCAGTAATAAATACAACAGAGATTTTTCACACCCTCACAATTTATAATCTACAACCAATAAGTAAACAAACAGTAAATATATACTTACGAATTGTGATAAATATTGTAAAATGAATGAATAGGTTGTATAAGAAAGTACTCTAAAGGATGAGAATAAATCAGCCATATGGCAGATGGAGAGAACTCTGGAGGTATTGAAGCTGGGATGAAGAAAAAGGGAGAGGGGTAGATAATAAATACATGGGGTTAGATAGTAGCCAAATCATTAACTGTGGGGTCTTGTGGATCAAAACAAAATAAGAAGCTCACCTGCTGCTCTAAGAACAACAGAATGATTAGTGACTGACATTAAGTGAGTTATATTTTTTAAATAATATATTTTTGGAAACTGAATAGTGGATAGATTGGAGGGAAAGGATAAATAGTAAGGCTCCTGAAGTAGATATATATTCTCTGAATTTTAACAAATTTAAAATGTTTTTTAAATTTTCACTGTGTTTGTCCTACTACGATCCATCATGCAAACAAGTATTCACATTAGATCTTGACTTTCTAGTATCTAGAAATGTGAAGGAAAACTTTCTCTTCTTTATAAATTCAGCAGTTTAGGCTTCTTGTTAAAGCAGGAAAAAATGAAAACATTGTTTAATCCTTATTTGTAGTGATGCAATATTCTGTAATTATATCACAATCTAGGAGACTGGAACTTTTTGCTGGAGCTCCTCACAGCCAGAGTTAGTAATCCACCTTGAGGTCACTTAGGACTGCTAGCCTACTGTGTAATCAGACTGGTTATTTAACCTGTCTTTAAGGGAACAATGTGACAATCAACTTTACTTGCCTTAGATTTCCCACACAATTAACTTTTTTTTTTTTTTTTCGAGACAGGGTTTCTCTGTGTAGCTTTGTGCCTTTCCTGGAACTCGCTTTGGAGACCAGGCTGGCCTCGAACTCACAGAGATCCGCCTGCCTCTGCCTCCCAAGTGCTGGGATTAAAGGCGTGCGCCACCACCGCCCAACACACAATTAACTTTTATAGCATAAGATAATGCATAGCTGAAATTTTAAGTTACTACTCTTCCATACCCCTGACCCAGAATAATACAGTGTATCATTTGCTGAAAGTATAAAATACAGAGGTTGAAAGCAATTTTCTAAAATCTACCATAAAGGTTAAAAGCAAGTATTTATGAAAATTGGTTGATCAATAATGATATTTGTTATCTGTGTCAGTTGGGATCAGTTGGAGCCAGTGACTTAATCTCTTGTAAAACTCTGTTAAAGATTTCTGTAAAGTATCCCATTCCTTCCCCCATGTGATGTTTTCTACACTATTCAATAAACAGAGAAAAGCCCTTTGTTAGAGACAGACACACAGCATACACACATAAACACACACACACACACACACACACACACACACACACACACACACACACACACACACACACACCAGACATACATAGGGATAGACACAGAGACACAGGGACAAGCAGATTCACAAGATAGCCTTCAGGTAGGTACATATTCAGGCTCATGCAAGACAGAGGACAGAAGACACATGGGCATGAAGCAGAAGATTCAAATCTAGATTCCTTGGCTAAATGATTCCAACGGGGAAGAGTTTATATATCTTTCCTTAATATGACACTGAAACATTATTGGTGGCTTGAAGTTCAACACTAATGCATATAATCCATGTACTTATTAAGCTTAATTTCAGAAAGGATTTATTTAATTTAAAAATGTTTTTATTTGTTCTAATTACATATTTTTTATAAAAATATATTTTTAATTTATAAATGCAATATCTTATTGTATATATCTTGTTATATACATATAAGGATATTAAATTATAGATATTTTAAGTGTTGATCTTGGATTACAATTTCTCTTAGATTAATCATTTATTTATTTTTGTTATTTTAGTTTTTCATCTATGCTATTGGTTTCTTATGTTTGTGGTCTTTGACTATCTGTTTACATTTAAAATGGTATTGGAAAATTTTCTAGATCACAAGCTTAGATTTAAATATTAAATAAACCAATGTTTATGATAAATACTTCTTTTGACTGGGATTTCTACTGTGTCTACATAGCAGTTTGATCAACATGAGACCAAACAATTATAGTGAACTTCAGAAGCAAGAAAAATATCTTGCCTGATAAAAGAAAAGTAACAAACTATAAATTGTCATCACATAGATGCTGCATAGAAGTTTATAGGAGAAAAACAGATGAAACTGATATGGACCGAAAGAACAGTTCTTCCGCTAAAAAGCAATGTCTAGAACTGTCCAGATCTTGATTGAGGACATGAAAACAATAAAGCAAACATTTTATTAAGTATTTCCCATTTTCTAAGAGACTTGTAACACTATAATGGCACAAATACAAGGACCCTATTGCTAATCCATTTCCTATCCTAACTAGGAGGCAGTTATCTATTCCTGCTTTGAGAAGCTTAAAAGCTGGTGTGATTCTATGACATTAAAGCTAACTATTATTATTTATAAAATCACCATGTTTCACTCAAATGACATCACAATTTATAATGCTTCAAAATCACAATTCATGTACTCTATTTTTCACATCATATAAACAGTTACTTGTTATATAGACAGATACTATTTTTTCCACAAGCACTTATATGATACCTACCATATTCCTAAGTTCTTAAAGTATAAAGCAGCAAAATCTAGATCATAGTTCACAGTCTATTATGGGAGGTAAATATGTAATCAAACACATTATAATCAATTTGGTAAATGCTAAAGCAGAAAGTCAGAGGAGAGCACTAAAAATCTGACCTGAACATGTCAAGGAAGATCTGGGGATAAAGAGGGGAAAAAATGGCCTTATAAACAATTACACAAAACAAAAAGACAATAAGTCAAACAGAGTATGGCATTTCCCAAAATCAATAATACTTTGGCATATTTGAAGGTAGTTTGTATAATGGAGCACAGCAGTTTACTAGATTGGAAGTTAGGGAGGTAGATACTAAAGGCCAAGAGTAAGTGAATCTGAAAACCTTGACTTACAAGCAAAATTGAATTGACTAGATGTCACACTTAAAAATGACTCAAAAATCTACATGGGGGTACCATTAGAGTCTGAGAACATTTACAGATATATTATTAAAAAGGAAAAATGATAGGATCTAGAAAAACAAATGAAGATGGGATGTGAATGATGCTAAGAAGTTACAAATAGAAGTACTCAATAGCAAGCTTAGTGTCCAAGGAAGACCGAATCTAAACCAACATCATCAAAATTCAGATGTCCACACATGTGCA